>NC_053491.1:432657238-432999738 GCF_905171775.1 Rana temporaria | reverse complement strand
TACATTGTAACAAAGTGTAATTTCTTCAGTGTTCTCACATGAAAAGATATAATAAAATACTTTAAAAAATGTGAGGGGTGTACTCACTTTTGTGAGATACTGTATGTTTTTAGAACATCGTTTCACTTATCAACGTATTAATTAATAATTTCTTCTTTTTACAGTACGTTAGATTTGTATGTTCAGTCATGAGGTATGAGACACAACTTCACCCAATTTTTATTATGGTATACTACAAACCCTTCAACATTTTAGTTTAGATTTCCAGGGGTGCACCAGATCTTTTAGGTACCAAGAAATTCCCCTGTTCAATGTTATGCTTGGCAATTTGAGTTTCTAAAATGCTTCTTAAGAGATGGCCCATATGCTGATCCAAAGGCTGTTTTTGCCTTATATCTGCTTTTGCCTGGGCAACCATAGCTTGACTGGCAGTGTTACCAGTTCCCACATTTCAATCTTAGTATCCATGGTAGAAAGTTGCTAGAGCTCTTTTCTGTCCCATCATTTCATCAGGGAGGGCTGCCTGAAGCTTCCAAAATCATTCATTACAATTTTGCATCATTTGCGGATTGTAATACACAACTTTTGACTTCAACTGGACTTTTGGTTCAGAAATTCTGAATTTCGGAAGTTTGGCTGAAATGCAAGTGATCGAACCTTTCAGAAGTTTTCTTATCTTTACTGCTGCTATTTGAATTGGAAGCCACGCATGGATTCCACTCACTTCCTGCAGTCACTTCGTAATTCCTAATGCCTCGTACACACGGTCGGAAATTCCGCCAGCAAAAGTTGGATGTGAGCTTTTGGTTGGAAATTCCGACCATGTGTATGCTCCATCAGACTTTTGCTGGCGGAATTTCCACCAGCAAAAGATTGAGAGCAGGTTCTCTGTTTCTCCGAAGGAAAAAAATCTGATCGAAAATTCCGATTGTCTGTAGCAATTGCGACGCGCAAAATTCCGACGCATGCTCGGAAACAATTTGACGCATTCTCGAAAACATTGAACTTAATTTTCTCGGCTCGTTGCAGTGTTGTACGTCACGACGTTCTTGACGGACGAAAGTTCAGAGAACTTTTGTGTGACCGTGTGTATGCAAGCAAAGCTTGAGAGAAATTCCATCGGAAAAATCGCCCAAGGTTTTTCCGACGGAAAATCCGATCGTGTGTACGGGGCATAAGAGTTTACCGAGATGGTGTTCATGCTATAATTACATGATCAGTCCAAGAGTTGTAATAGCGGAAACCTGCTGGCAACAGCATCAAGGGAATATCATAAGCAAGAAATTACTTTGCTGGTTAGATTTCCCAAGAAAACTATGGCTACAAAAAACAGGGAAATCCTTCCAAAAGGTGTTATAGGGGGATATTGGGGAGGCAAACTTTCCCGTACTGTTCATTCTATACCAAATGGATAGTGTTGTCTTCGTCAATGGTGATGCATATTCCAACAACCCCCTATAAGAAACCATAATCCAGGGGGCTCCGGCCAAGTTCATACCTGCTAATGTTTTCTCCAAGGGCACCCACATTTTTCTAGCAGAGTCACGGCACTAGTTCATTATACTAACCTAAATTTTTGAATTTACGAATTGCGATCAAAAAGAATGACCCCAAAAAAAAAAAAAAGAAAAAGGAAAACGGAAAACGAAAAAGGAACACATTTTTCGGCAGTGCACTGCACATGTCTACAATAAAGTGTATTAACATGAAAGTTCAGACAATGCGGTAACAGGATCTGTGTAACAGAGCCAAACCCATCACAGCAGTACTTTACAGAAAATCTTGCAGATACAGTCTCAATATTACAGAGAACACTCTAAAGGACTTACAATTCCCAGTGTTCTGTCAGATATGGCAACCCGGAAGTAACTCCTCCACTGTAACAATACACCGAAAAGGGGGCAAGTGGACATCTTGTTACACCCACCGGAGTTTTGCATTCCACTGTTATTTTTAAACAGTAAACAGAGCTTAGAAGGTGAAATACAGTATTTAGAAATCTGATGGGCTGTTTAGATGTTGAATTTTAAAAGCAGTGGCAAACCTGCTGATTTCACAGGTTTGCTAATGTGACAGAACACCGCTGCTTTTATAATTCAACATGTAAACAGTCAGAGGGATTTCTATACAATATATTTCACCATATATGCTCCGTATCCTGTTAAAAATAACAGTGAAATGCAAAACTCCAGGGGGTGCAACAAGATGTCTGCTTGCCCCCTTCTCGGTGTATCGTTACTGTGGAGGAGTGTGGGGTGTAGAAAGATGGCGCCAACGGAAAGTCACTTCCGTTACCAATTCTGACAGGTCGCCACATCTGACGGAACACAGGCACCATCTAACGGAGGAGGCAGCTGGAAGGCGGTCTGGCAACAAGGCACCTGAAGATTGGAAGAACTCCTGCTGGAGACACAGGCATGCAGTCCCTATTCTGTCTCTCCTCCACTGGAGCCTTTCCCTAAGCTAAACATGCTGTCCGTGACCAGCGGGTTCCTGTCACTGACCAAATGCGTGCCAACTGCTGTGGAACTGTGATATTTATTAGCACATGTAAAAGTGTCTTAACGCACATCAACTGTAGGTGCATAAAGTAATTTCAATGGCCAGAATATGTTATTCTGGTCAATGAAATGAATTAACGCCGAAAAAGTACCTAAAAACCCTACACGCATTTATAAGCCTTAAGCGTTTTTTCTGCCAAGGAGGAAAGGCGTCTGGGAGAGAGAGATTTTTTTTATACCATAGTGTGCTTCCCCTCTGTGGATAGGACAGCCAGTAAAAATTATGATTAAACTTTTAGCCTGTCTTACGAAGGAAAAAGGTGATAATAATATGCACTAGGACACCCACTAACAATTTCCATTTTTTTTATGAATTAATCTAAAGCACATAGGCATTCTAAATGAGAAGATGTCAGAGTTCTTTCTGACTTCTGGTGTATGAAAATTGAGAAATGCATCCGCAGTATTGTGTGTCACTTTATCCTATTTTATTGGCTGCTAGTTGACAGTAGCAGGTGCAGCATTGCCTTGGACCTCAATACTCTCACATGAAAAGGAAAAGTTGTTTCCGCCCGGTCTCGAACCGGGGACCTTTCGCGTGTTAGGCGAACGTGATAACCACTACACTATGGAAACTTCTGGTGAGCTTTATGTTCTACTTGAACAATGGCTGTTCGCCCGTTTGGCAAACAGTTTGGGGTGGTAGCGGCAAATTCAAAGAGCCGCGAACACCATTAAAAGTCTATGGGAGAAATTAAAAGTGTTAATTTTAAAGGTTAATATGCAAGTTATTGTCATAAAAAGTGTTTGGGGACCTGGGTCCTGCCCCAGGGGACATGTATCAATGCAAAAAAGTCATTCAAAACTACTCGTGGCTATTCATGAATTGTTGGGTCCCAGCAATACAGATCAAAGTCATTGAAAAAACGACAGGGGTTCCCTCCCCAGTCCGTTACCATTTGGGTCTGGTATGAATATTAAGGTGAACCCCGAACCCCGCCCCCCAAAAAAACGGGGGTCCCCCAAATTCCATATCAGGCCCTTCAGATCTGGTATGGATATTAAGGGGAACCCCGCACCGAAATTAAAAAAAAAATGGCGTTGGGTTCCCCCAAAAATCCACACCAGACCCTTATCCGAGCAACCTGGTAGGCCGCAGGAAAAGAGGTGGGGACGGGAGAGCAGTCCCCCTCCTGAACCATACCAGGCCCCATGCTTTCAAAATGAGGAGGATGTTCCCATGTTGATGGGGACAAGGGCCTCATCCCCACAACCCTTGCCGGGTGGTTGTGGGGGTCTGCGGGCGGGGGGCTTATTGAAATCTGGAAGCCCACTTTAACAAAGGGGAACTCCAGATCCCAGCCCCCTATGTAATTTGGTAACGGGGTACATTGTACCCCTACCATTTCACAAAGAAAGTATAAAAAAATTGTAAAAAACACACAGACACAGCTGGACAAGTCCTTTATTTTAAATTAATAAAAAATAAATTCCATCGATGTAATCCCGTCTCTCGATGTCCAACGATGATCCATTCTACAGCGACGCTGTAGTCTCCACTCATTCTCCAGCGAGGAACGAAACCCCCATGACGCATAAAAGGGCGCGGGGTCACCCGTCCACGTCATTGGGTGACCCCAACCACTGGGACATCCTCCCCATGTTGATGGAATGTGACCTGGCAGGTTGCATGCTCGGATAAGGGTCTGGTATGGATTTTTGGGGGAACCCCCACACCATTTTTTTTATTTTGGTGCGGGGTTCCCCTTAATATTCATACCAGACCAAAAGGGCCTGGTAATGGACTGGGGGGAACCCCTGCCATTTTTTTCAATGACGTTGATCTGTATTGCCAGGACCCGACAATTCAGGAATAGCCACGAGTAGTTTTAAATTACCTTTTTCCTTTAGAAATGACAATTTGTGCAGGGACAGTTCTAAACACAGGAAACATGCACTACTTTACAGGCATACTATACACACCCCCTAGGTACCAAATGTAAAGAAATATTTAACTTTTATTGTTTTTGTGTCCCACAGATTTTAACGGTGTTTGCGCGTTCGAACAAATTTTTTGCCTGTTCGCATGTTTCCGGTGCAAACCGAACTGGGGGGTGTTTAGCTCATCCCTACTATTGAGGGCCAGGAGGTAAAAGAATGGAATTTTAACACTACAAGAAAGGTCAATACTTAAAAATAACACAAAACAATAACCTTATTTTTCAAAAAGAATTCATACATATCCACTACTAAATGACCCTGTAATCTTTTTTTATTTAATTGTTTCCTACTGTGTTTTTCTGCTTTCTTGTAACTTCCTCTGTGAGCCCTTGACCCTCTCCAATGCATGCAGGGAGGCCATAATACACCTGCCTACATGCCCCGTCTTTAATCGCCTATGTGTGCAATGCGCATGGACACATAGGCCAATATGCAGGGACATTTAGAGGAAAAAAGAAACCCCAGACACCCCTAACAGCAGCATTACAAAAGTCCAGTGTGCATGAGGCCTGAAGGATAACTCCATCTATCTGAGCATTTTTCATATTACACCCATATTTAGGATGTGACATGAAGTATGGTCAGAGTCTGCAGCCCCCACCATCAAACTACCACCCTCTCTTACAGAAGCCTGGGGTGCTTCTCCACGCTGGCCAATGTCAAGTTTGAAACCAGCGTGGCCTTCACAGCCCCATTATTTATTCACAGGACTATGTGAACAAAAAAACGGTGAATCCCAAATGCCACTGCAGCAGAGGGATTTGTAATTCTCAATGGAGCACAATGCGGCAACATCACCCGCAATTGCAGTCCATTGACGCTTCTTCTAGCCCTGAAGATCTGTACCTTGGTAAGGACCAGCGGCTTTAGAGTCCGCAGAACATTGCACCCATCATCCACTGATTGGCAATACAATGCTTTCCAGGCACCTATGCAAAAAAATGAATAAGCCCATTTTTTTCATTTTGGTGCATTTATTATTTTCATGCAAAAAGTGGACTTGCGGGGAATCCTGTTGACTGATTAAAGTTTTCCTGCTGAGACATCATTGGTCCGAGGCTCTTTTTTTTGGATGATACTGAGCCCATGTGTGGAGGAGTGATGGACTCCAAGCCAGCATCCGATTCCAGTATACTGTATGAGGGGTGCACATGAAGGGTCAGAGCTGTGCACTTTTCCTTGACTCTAAAGATAGAAAAACCTACATTACTATTATGTTTAGTAAACCTTTTCCTGGCCAGAGGCCATTAAAGCCTAGATGGACAGGTTAACGTGACAATGACCCTATGGCTAAGTTGCCTACCTAAACAAATTTTACATTTTTTAGGACATTTTAATCTGCATTCTATTTAAATAAATATCTAATTTAGATGTTTTTCCTTATGGAAAAAAATGCCAAATTAATATAATTTTTGTACTAACTATAACATCCTTCTCTTGGAATCCAATGTTTATTTATTAAGGGCTGGTTCACACTGATGAAAACCTTGATGATGTAAGGGGGGATTCTGATGAGGACTCTGATGTAAAGAGGACTGAGCCCTGGTTCACACTGGGTACGATTTGGAACGATTTGAGATGCGATTTGACATGTCAAATCGCATCTCAAATCGGCGGCAATGGCACTGTCCTAATCATTGCGACGCCGCATCTGCGATTTCAAAAAGTAGTTCCTGTACTACTTTTTGCGATTTCGGGCCGCGATTTACATTAAATTGCGGCCGAAATCGCGGCAAAATCGCAGCCGCGAAATCACGGTAAAATCGCGCATTTTACCGCGATTTTGAATTCGCAGCAGTGTGAACCTAGGCTGATGGTGAGAAAGGAGAAGACTGGCACACATTTATTTGGAATTTCTTTGCTTTTACTGAAGTTATTTCTCTGTTGTTCTGAAACATAGCATGCTGATTGCAAAGAACCTCCAAGTAAAACTTATTCGCTCATTTTCATATATTTATAAAATATATGATGTGGCCCTCAGACTGAAAAATATGAAGACCCCTGATGTATTCTTAATTTTAAAAAGTAGGGGCCAGATTCACGTATCTGGCCGTATCTTTGTGCAGGTGTAGCGTATCCTATTTACGCTACGCCTCCGCAACTTGGACAGGCAAGTGCAGTATTCACAAAGCACTTGCTCCGTAAGTTGCGGCGGCGTAGCGTAAATTTGCCGGCGTAAGCCCGCCTAATTCAAAATAGGCTGGTAGGGGGCGTGTTGTATGTAAATGAATCGTGACCCCACGTAAATGACGCGCCAAACGAACGGCGCATGCGCACGCATGCTCAGTATCACGTCAAATTTACTCCATAAGATACGCAAGGCCCAATGCCTGTGACGTGAACGTAAGCTACGCACAGCCCCATTCACGTACGACTTACGTAAACGACGCAAAAAGATACGCTTGCCGACATCCATACTTTGTATTGGCTGCGCCTCATATAGCAGGGGTAACTTTACGCCGGACGTAAGCCTAACGTAAACCGCGTAGAGGGCGCAAGTACGTTCGTGAATCGGCGTATCTACCTAATTTACATATTCGACGTGTAAATCTACGGAAGCGCCCCTTGCGGCCAGCGTAAATATGCACCCAAGATACGACGGCGTAGGAGACTTACGCCGCTCGTATCTTGGCCAAATCTATGCGTAACTGATTCTAAGAATCAGGCGCATAGATACGACGGCTCACATTCGGACTTATGACGGCGTACGTGGAGATCAGGGCCGGCGCAACCACCAGGCGGACCAAGCGGCCGCTTGGGGCGGGCAGGTCCGCAGCCTGGGATGGGGCGGAAAGATGATTTTTTTTTTTATTGTCCGGACTCCCGCAGACTCGCAAGCGGCGGGCGCGCTGCACACAGCTGCAGAGTCCGGTCCGCGGCGGCGGCGATCTATAGTGGTGGTAGGCACGGCTCAGGCTGCCTGCGTCCAATAGCAGGCTCCACCGCTGCGGCGCCGTCCTCCTAGCCTTTCCCCTAAAGAAGGCGACGGCAGCCCCAGAGCATGGCGGGAGTTGTAGTTCTCCAACAGAGCACAGGCACACAGACTTCACTTGGCCCTCTGGTGCCTGTGCTCTGCAGTGACTACAACTCCCAGATTGCACTGCAGGGCACTCAGAGAGAGGGAGAACGTCACATGTTGGTTCACGATTGTCCCGCCTCCTGCTCTCCGCTCTGTGAAAGGTAGGAGTGGAGAGGGAAGGGAGGAAAATATATGGAAATGTGATGGATGGGGTGTGGGGGGCAGTGCTGTGTGTGTGGGGGGGGCAGTGCTGTGTGTGTGGGGGGGGGCTGTGCTGTGTGTGGGGGGGGGGCAGTGCTGTGTGTGGGGGGACAGTGCTGTGCTGTGTGTGGGGGGGGGCAGTGCTGTGTGTGGGGGGGGCAGTGCTGTGTGTGTGGGGGGACAGTGCTGTGCTGTGTGTGGGGGGGGCTGTGCTGTGTGTGGGGGGGGCAGTGCTGTGTGTGGGGGGACAGTGCTGTGCTGTGTGTGGGGGGGGCTGTGCTGTGTGTGGGGGGGGCAGTGCTGTGTGGGGGGCAGTGCTGTGGGGGGACAGTGCTGTGTGTGTGAGGGCAGTGCTGTGTGGGGGGGCAGTGCTGTGTGGGGGGGACAGTGCTGTGTGTGGGGGGGGGGTTAGCGCTGTGGGGGGGGGCAGTGCTGTGTGTGTGTGGGGGGGGTAGTGCTGTGTGTGTGTGGGGGGGGGGTAGCGCTGTGGGGGACAGTGCTGTGTGTGTGGGGGACAGTGCTGTGTGTGTGTGTGGGGGACAGTGCTGTGTGTGTGTGGGGGACAGTGCTGTGTGTGTGTGGGGGACAGTGCTGTGTGTGGGGGGGCAGCGCTGTGGGGGGGGGGGGTAGCGCTGTGGGGGGACAGTGCTGTGTGTGTGGGGGGCAGTGCTGTGTGTGTGTGGGGGGCAGTGCTGTGTGTGTGTGGAGGGCAGTGCTGTGTGTGGGGGGGGGGTAGCGCTGTGGGGGGGGGTAGCGCTGTGGGGGGACAGTGCTGTGTGTGGGGGGCAGTGCTGTGTGTGTGTGTGGGGGGGGGTAGTGCTGTGTGTGTGTGGGGGGGGGGGATGTGTGATGGGGAAATACTGTGTGGGGGGGGTATGTGATGGGGGGCAATAATGTGTGGGGGGATATGTGAAGGGGGGTGCATTACTGTGTGGGGGGATATGTGAAGGGGGGCATTACTGTGTAGGGGGTTGTGTGAAGGGGGGGGGCATTACTGTGTGGGGGGATATGTGAAGGGGGGTAATACTGTGTGGGGGGGATATGTGAAGGGGGGGCATTACTGTGTGGGGGGATATGTGAAGGGGGGGGCATTACTGTGTGGGGGGATATGTGAAGGGGGGGGGGGCATTACTGTGTGGGGGGATATGTGAAGGGGGGTAATTATTGAAAGAAATATTTTTGCAAGGGAGGTGGGAGGCCGTTGGGGGGGGGGGGGCGCCAAAATGGAGCTTCGCTTGTGTAGGCAGAAATCCTTGCACCGGCCCTGGTGGAGATACGTCGTCGTAAGTCCGCTGTGAATCTGACCCTAGGTTTTCATTGCTCTCAGCCTCCTCTAAATCTCCAAATTTGTTCTTTTTTTCTTGTTGCTGTGATCTGACTTCCTGGTAGAGTATGGCTATGTTTGTTCTCCATGGTTTCACTGTATGTAGGAATGTAGCCACCCTTTCTTGTTCACTTCTGAGATGGACTATGCCCTATGGGATTTATAGTGTGCACAGAGCAGTTCACATGACCACAACTAACATGCATTAGAGAGGGTCAATGGCTCACAGAGGAAGTTACAAGAAAATAGAAAAACACAGTAGCAAATAATTAAATAAAAAGTAGATTATAGAGCCATTAAGTAGTGGATATGTATGAATAATTTTTGGAAAATAAGGATATTGTTTTGTGTTATTTTTAACCACTTCCGGACCGCTGCATGTACATTTACGTAGGCAGAATGGCACATTGGCGTACCTGTACGTCCCTGCCTAGACGTGGGTTGGGGGTCCGATCGGGACCCTCCCCCGTACATGCGGCGGTTCCCGTGGCTTCAGGAGCGATCCGGGACGAGGGCGCGGCTATTCGTTTCTAGCCGCCCCCTCGCGATCGCTCCCCGGAGCTGAAGAACGGGGAGAGCCGTATGTAAACACGGCTTCCCCGTGCTTCACTGTGGCGGCTGCATCGATCGAGTGATCCCTTTTATAGGGAGACTCGATCGATGATGTCACACCTACAGCCACACCCCCCTACAGTTGTAAACACACACTAGGTGAACCCTAACTCCTTAAGCGCCCCCTATGGTTAACTCCCAAACTGCAACTGTCATTTTCACAATAAACAATGCAATTTAAATGCATTTTTTGTTGTGAAAATGACAATGGTCCCAAAAATGTGTCAAAATTGTCCGAAGTGTCCGCCATAATGTCGCAGTCACGAAAAAAAATCGCTGATCGCCGCCATTAGTAGTAAAAAAAAAATAATAATTATATTATTATTATTATTAAAACTATCCCCTATTTTGTAAACGCTATAAATTTGGCGCAAACCAATCGATAAACGCTTATTGCGATTATTTTTTTTACCAAAAATAGGTAGAAGAATACATATCGGCCTAAACTGAGGAAAAAAATTATATATGTTTTGGGGGATATTTATTATAGCAAAAAGTAAAAAATATTGATTTTTTTTCAAAATTGTCGCTCAATTTTTGTTTATAGCGCAAAAAATAAAAACCGCAGAGGTGATCAAATACCACCAAAAGAAAGCTCTATTTGTGGGGAAAAAAGGACGCCAATTTTGTTTGGGAGCCACGTCGCACGACCACGCAATTGTCTGTTAAAGCGACGCAGTGCCGAATTGTAAAAACTCCTTGGATCATTTAGCAGCATATTGGTCCGGTCCTTAAGTGGTTAAAGTATTGATTTTTGTTATAGTGTTAAATTTCAATTGATTTACCTCCAAAGCTTCACCAGAAGTTTCCGTAGTGTAGTGGTTATCACGTTCGCCTCACACGCGAAAGGTCCCCGGTTCGAGACCGGGCGGAAACAACTTTTTTCTTTTCATGTAAGAGTATTAGGGTCCAATGCGCGCATCTTATTTTTTCTGCCTCCAAAAACCTGTAGGCAGAGCCAGACGGTTGGTACGCAGAGTCGAGAGAATGCACATGGAGACCTATGAGTGCAATAAAGTAGACATGTGCAATTTGTTGATTTAGAATTTTCCAAATGAACGAAAACCCGTTTAACAACTTTTTCCAAATATTCAAAAAAATGTAAATTCGTAAATGTACAAATTCGAAAATTCACATATTTAGAAATTCGGAAATCCAAAAACCCGAAAATTCTAAAATCTGAAATAACTTAAGAAATGTAATGGAACGAATTAATAATAATAAATAACAACTATAATAATAAAAACATTTTTTTTTTAATAATTATTATTTATTATTAATTGATTCCATTCCATTTGTTTAGATGCGGCATTCGTTATTTCGGATAATTCGTAACGTTCACTGACAGCCAAATTTTAAAGGAGATTTCAATACCTATATTAGGAGTTAGTTATTATTAGTTAGTTATTCTTTTGAATTTGATTTTCTTTCTTATTTTCAAATTTATGAATTTTTTAATTTATGAATTGCGATCATAAAAATGACCCGAAAAACGAAAAAACTAAAACGTAAATGGACTATGGGATTTATAGTGTGCAAAGAGCAGTTCACATGACCGCAACTAACATGCACTGGAGAGGGTCAAGGACTCACACAGGAAGTTACAAGAAAGCAGAAAAACACAATAGGAAACAATTAAATAAAAAATTTATTACAGGGCCATTAAGTAGTGGATATGTATGAATTATTTTTGGAAAATAAAGGATATTGTTATGTGTTATATTAAAATATTGGACTTTGTTGTAGTGTTAAAATGCAATCATTTTACCAACTAGCCCTCATCAGAAGTTTCCGTAGTGTAGTGGTTATCACGTTCGCCTAACACGCGAAAGGTCCCCGGTTCGAGACCGGGCGGAAACAGCTTTTCCTTTTCATGTGAGAGTATTAAAGGGGTTGTAAAGGTAAATGTTTTTTCACCTTAATTCATCCTATGCATTAAAGTGAAAAAACATCCAACAATACCGCGCCCCCCCCCCCCGAGCCCCGTTTTACTTACCTGAGCCTGGCTGTTGATTGGCTACACTGGATGGATTGAAAGCAGCGCAGCCATAGGCTCACACTGCTGTCAATCACATCCAATAAGGCGGGGCCAAGTGATACATTGAGCACAAATAGCCGCCGGTTGTATCATGTTAGCGCACCCGCAGGAACTCAACACCATGCAAGCTCGCTCGCATGAAGGTGTTGAGTTCTTGCGGGGAGGAGCCGAGACAGCCGCTGAGGGACCCCAGAAGACCAGGTTCGGGGATACTCTGTGCAAAACGAGCTGCACAGTGGAGGTAAGTATAACATGTTTGTTATTTAAAAAAAAAAAACCTTTAACCTCTATACTACCAGTCAATTGATGGCAGCAAGGTAGCTCAGTTATTCTGACAGGAAGTCATATGACGTCCTCGTCTTTTAAAGGCACTAGGGGGCGTGCGCGCACCTGTCGCGTTACTGGGAACACGATGCGCGCCGGGCACCCGCGATTGCCCAGTAACTGAGCAGGACCGTGGATCTGTGTGTGTAAACACCAGGGCTGTGGAGTCGGAGTCGAGGAGTCGGGGGAAATTTTGGGTACCTGGAGTCGGCAAACAATGCACCGACTCCGACTCCTACTAAATTTAGATTGGAATTAAAAAAAAAAAAAAGCAAGTTTAAATGTCCCAATTCACAAAAAGTTATAATTAATGACTTCTCTACTGTAAGAATAAAGACCAATGCATGCAGTGCCTCACGTAACCGCAAAACGAACACGTTAAGTGACCGTGAAGAAGCATGCTTTTCATGTGATTCTCTACATGGCACGCAACGCACAATTAGGAGCTGCAATACTTATACTTTCCATAGTGTTGTGTTCTGCTTTTACAGGGAACGCATGTTAGAGAACCAGTAAGTGTCCAAATAAAAAAATTCCAACAGGAGTTTTATAAAGCACTAAAAGAAGTTGAAAAGTATGATCGCTCATCAAAACTTACTGTTGAAGAAGCCATCCTTGTTTATCCAGAGATCGTTAGTGATGTGGCCAGAATAGTTACTGCAATGCCACCCACCCAAGTCAGTGTCGAAAGATTATTTTCAGCCCTAAAAATAATAAAGTCTGACTTAAGAGCCTCTATGAAAGAAGATCTGGCAGAGGCAATTCTCTTCCTTAGAACTCTACATTGAATTGATTTGCATTTGCTAAGCCTATAACTACATTTCAAGATTAATATAAACCATTTCTAGGTTTTACAGATTTTGTTTTTGGTTCATTATAGATAAGCTTTGTTTTTGTTCTAAAACAACCAAATAATGTGGTTTGTATTTTTGAACTGGTAAAGATCCTGTTCCTGATGTTTATGCCTGCTGCTACTATCCAGCCACTTGATTGTTTTCATTGTGTTTGTCTTTTGCTTAAACTGTGCAATACAGTAGACTGTTGGCTTCCCAGCCAGTAGTCCAGTGGTAGGTTGCGTTTCTTTCCCTCAAGGAATGTATAAAATACATTTGCATATTAATACAGGGGAGTCGGAGTCGGAGTCGGAAGTACATAAAACTGAGGAGTCGAAGTCGGAACATTGATCTACCGACTCCACAGCCCTGGTAAACACAGAGATCCATATCCTGTCAGGGAGAGGAGACTGATGCGGTGTCCCTTGTACATAGGGACACAGATCGGTCACCTCCCCCAGTCACCCCCCTCCCCCTACAGTTAGAACGCTCACTAGGCTACACATTTAACCCCTTCCTTGCCCCTAGTGTTAACCCCTTCCCTGCCGGTCACATTTATGTTCACTGTATAAATGTAAATGGTCCCAAAAATGTGTCAAAAGTGTCCGATGTGTCCGCTATAATGTCGCAGTCCCAATAAAAATCGCAGATCGCCGATCCTAGTAAAAAAAAAAAAATATATAATCATAACTATGTCCCCTATTTTGGAGGCGCTATAACTTTTGCGCAAACCAATCACTATACGGTTATTGCGATTTTTTTTTTTTTTTACCAAAAATATGTAGAAGAATACGCATCGGCCTAAACTGAGAATTTTTTTTTTTTTTTTTAATGGGATATTTATTATAGCAAAAAGTAAAAAATATTGTGTTTTTTTTCAAAATTGACGCTCTTTTTTTGTTTATAGCCCAAAAAATAAAAAACGCACAGGCGATCAAATACCACCAAAAGAAAGCTCTATTTGTGGGAAAAAAAGGACGCCAATTTTGTTTGGGAGCCACGTCGCACGACCGCGCAATTGTCAGTGAAAGTGACGCAGTGCCGGAAGCTGAAATTTCGCCTGGGCAGGAAGGGGGTATATGTGCACAGTAAGCAAGTGGTTAAGGTCCGAGGCAATGCGTGCATCCTATTTTTTTGGCTGCTTGTTCACAGTAGCAGGTGCACTACAAAAAAAATGTATTTTACAATTTGAGGCCTCATGAAGACCAGACGTTTGCCCATTTCTCCCAGACGCCTTTCCTCCTTGGCAAAAAACTTAAGGCTTATAAATGCGTGTAGGGTGAATAACACATTCTGGACATTGAAATTACTTTTTTTTTTTTGTCATACATACAGAGAAATAAACAATTTCATTAATCCATCAATCATATAAGTTCCAACAAATCCATTCAAAATCCAATTAACAGCATTACTCCTATCTTAAAGCGGTTGTAAACCCGCATGAAAAAAAAAAATTTTTTTCCTCCTGTAAGGGAAAAGTCACAATGAGCTAATATGCACCGCATATTAGCTCATTATGAAATACTTACCTCGGAACGAGGTGCGTAGCACTTACCTGGTTCACGCCGAGCGAGATTTCATCTTGCCTCGGCGTGTCTTCCGGGTATCGCCGCTCCAGCGCTGTGATTGGCTGGAGCGGCGATGACGTCACTCCCGCGCGTGCGCGCTGGAGATTTAAAACTCGCCAAGGTCCGGCGGCTGCCAGTCCTTTCGCCGTAGATCCCCCCCTGCGCAGCGGCGCATTGCGAGGGGAATATCTCCTAAACCATGCAGGTTTAGGAGATATTCTCCTTACCTACAGGTAAGCCTTATAATAGGCTTACCTGTAGGTAAAAGTACAAAAAGTGGGTTTACAACCACTTTAAATACATCCAAAAAAAAAAAACAATAACTAGTTATTTGAAATAGTCCCCATTCTAGCTTCCGTTAGACCTGCTTCTCTTGTATGCCCTGACAACATACTTTGCTAAGAAAAACCTCTACATATCAGAAGAGGCAAAAATAGAAAGTAAAAAGCCCCATACGAAGCAGGCTGGAGCCGGGAGCTCATGTCTCTCACTCCCTCACCTGGCCATGTGCAGACCACAGCCCCCATTGAAATGACTCGATGCTTTATGCACCTAAAGTTAGCGTGCATTAAGACACGTTTACATGCATCAAACTTTTTTTTATGCCAAAACGCAGCTGCTCCCAATAATGTTGGCAATGTTTTTTTTTTCTGCCTCTAAAAACCTGTATGCAAGTGAAAGTAGACATGTGCAATTTGTTTCATTCCGAATTTGTTTGACAAATTTGTTCATTTGGAATTTTCCGAATTAGCGAAAACCCGTTTAACAACTTTTTCCAAATATTCGTAAATTTGAATGTTTGAAAAAATTTAAATTTGTGAATTTACAAATTCGAAAATTCACATATTTGGAAATTCGGAAATCCAAAAACCAGAAAATTAACTTAACTTAACAAATGGAATGGAAAGAATAAATAAATAACAATAATAACATTTTTATTATTTTTTTATAATTATTATTAATTCGTTCCATTTGTTTAGATGCGGCATTCATTATTTCGGATAATTCGTAACTTTGGATAAATTCGTATTCGTTATGTTCACTAACAGCCAAATTTTAAAGGAGATTTCAATACCCATAATTTAAAAGTTAGTTATTATTAGTTAGTTATTATTAGTTAGTTATTCTTTCGAATTTTCTTTCTTATTTTCACATTTTTGAATTTACGAATTGCGATCATAAAAATGACCCGGAAAAAAAAAACGTAGATGGACTATGGGATTTATAGTGTGCAAAGAACAGTTCACATGACCGCAACTAACATGCATTGGAGAGGGTCAATGGCTGACAGAGGAAATTACAAGAAAGCAGAAAAACACAGTGGGAAATAATTAAATAAAAAAAAGATTACAGGGCCATTCATTTTGGAAAATAAGGATATTATTTTGGGTTATATGAAAATATTGATCTTTATTGTAGAGTTAAAATGTGATTATTTTACCTACTGGCAATCATCAGAAGTTTCCGTAGTGTAGTGGTTATCACGTTCGCCTAACACGCGAAAGGTCCCCGGTTCGAGACCGGGCGGAAACAACTTTTCCTTTTCGGGTTGTAAAAGTAAAACTTTTTTCCCCTAAATAGCTTCCTTTACCTTAGTGCAGTCCTCCTTCACTTACCTCATCCTTTGATTTTGCTTTTAAATGTCCTTATTTCTTCTGAGAAATACTCACTTCCCGTTCTTCTGTCTGCAACTACACACAGTAATGCAAGGCTTTCTCCCTGGTGTAGAGTTAATTCACTTTATTGGCCAGAATAACGAAAACCCATCTAACAACTTTTTCCAAATATTCGTAAATTTGAAAAAAAAAAATTAAATTCGTACATTTAAAAACTTGCTGTCTCCTCTGCAACCCCCATCCATCCTCCTCTCTCTCTCTCCCTCTCCTATTCTACCCACTCTCATAATCAGGAGCTCCTGTGTGCGGCTCCACACTTGCATGTCCCCACTTCCCCCTTTCATTGTTGGGCAGTGAGGAGAGGAGCCGCAGCACAGCGGGAGGGAGTACAATCCAGCACCGAGATTCACACACCTGCATAGCCATTGACACCACAACACAGCGCACACTGACACCGCACAGCATACTGCCGCTCTCTTGTCAGGGCAACTCTTGGTGAGCGCTGTGCTGCACTGCCTACCTGGGACACCCAGAGTGGTGATAATCGCAGTCCTCCAGCTCACTTGTTCCTTCCTGCTCTCCAGCTACATTGGTCAGGTTGGGAAGCCAGGCTCAGAGAGGTCATACTATCAGGTCCTATGGCTTAACGAGAATTGTAAGGAGAGCACCTGTGTACTGCTCTGCATGTGTGCGGCTCACCCGACTACTTTTCCTGGGCATGCACTTTTCCTCTTTGGCCGCCAATCGCAGCGTGGCTCTAAGTGTAGGCACAGATTGGACTGTTGGTCATGCAGAACTGTTATCACTCGCCCCCAGCTTAAATCCACTCGCCAAATGCTAGCAGGCGAGTGGAAATTTTGAGGGCTGCGATACATGATCTAGCAGCGTTAATAAGATTAATTAATTTACTATATGTTTGAGACATGTAACAAAAATAAGGCTGGATCTTCTGGGAGGTTATACTCAGTAAATTTCTGTGCTATCCACCGTATCTCCCTCTAGAAGTTCTCCAGTTTTGGGCAGGACCAAAGAACATGGAGTAGAGTCCCTCTTTCCTCCTGACACCTCCAACATTTGTCTGGGGTCTCCAGGGAGATATTATTAAGTAATGAGGTTGTACAGTACCATCTTGTCATTATTTTAAAATTAGTTCCTTGGATTCTTGTGGATATCGAAGATTTCAACGCAAGATTTACGATCTGCCTATGTTGTGCCTGGATGAACATCCCGTCTAATGTAATTTCCCACTTCCTTATATATGGAGGGACATAATCCTCCGGGAGAAGCTTTCCCCTCCATCACTGCAATATGTCATGGGGTATAGTGCCCTATAGTGTCCCCCACCCTCGTCTCCCCTTTTCCCCATTTCCCTCCCTGTCTGCTTCCACAGGTAAATATGCCACAGGTAAACAGGGCGGAACGAGTGCTGCATCGGATTACCCCCCGCATACTTGCACGACTTCTTCATTACTGAACGGGTTTTTTGGTCAGCTTCCGGCCGGAGCTCCAATTGACATGCCCTTTTATCATTATTTTAATGTAAGTGTGTTTTTGACTTCTTTTAAAATAAATACGTTTATGGTATCACACTATTGCGGTCCCTATATATCTTTTCATGTGACCTGTTGATCGAGTTCGTAAACATTGGAACGGGATAAAGACTGTCTTCCAGCTCAGCCCACCTGCGATTTGATCTCCAAAGGTTCATCTACTATCATGCTTTCTGGGGTCTTCTTTTAGTTAAGAGACCGCCGGTTATCCGGTAAGAGGCTACGTTTGTTCTTGGTGGTGGATCACTACTCTGGGATAGTTACCTCTTATCCTTGGACTCTTCTATGGATTAATTGGCTCATTCCTTTTGATTTTCACTTATGGGTGGATAGAAACTTTGCCGTTTCTTAAAGGACTTCTTCTTCATCAAATATTACTTCTTTTTTTCCACCTTCACCTATGGACATTTATTTGTGACATGTTGTTACACTTTGTTTATATTTAGCGCATCTTGTTATTTTTTCAAATATGTCAACTAATTAATAATCCTCCCCCAGAAAAATAAATAAAAAATAAATAACCGCAACCCCCCCTCTCACCTTCCCCTATCCTATACCCCTTTAGCCTATCCCTATGTGCAAAATAATGCAAACGACACACCACGTCACGCGGCGATTAAGGTCGTTGGACTTTGGGCCCAATGCTCTATGAACTCTATCAAGTTCCAAATTTAAAAGCATAGCATCTTTTAGTATATTTTAAAAAAAAGATTTTACCATGTCCTGCAGGTTTTCCTGGTCTAAATGCCTCTGGGATTCCTCGCAGGCACACATTATTGCGTCTATTCCGGTCTTCGAGGGCCGCCAACTGTAACTGTAACGCCAGCAAGGTCTCTTTTTGGGTGTAACTGTCTCTCTCCAGTCTGCTCACCCGCTGTTCCAGGCTTTGATATGCACTCTCCCCATTCGTCATGCGCTCCGCTAGTTTTTGTAGTTCACCCCGAACCAGCTCCTTACGGTGTGCATCCTCTACTTTTCCAATAAGGGCTTCTATGTCTGCCCATGTGGGGAGAGCCTGTATAAGTGTCTTTAGGTCCTCCGTTTTCTACCCCGCTGCTTCCTGCTCCCCAGGTAGGGGGATGAGAGATGCAGCCAACATTCTGGGGCTCTGTGGTATAGTCTGTAGCGCTTCCAAACTTGTTCTCCCCAACATCTGCCCTTGGACTGGCTGCATAGGTGTGCTCTCCCTAGGCTGCAGCAGCAGCAAGTCTGCCTTCTCTCTCTCACTTCCAGTTTCAAGTCCCGCGCCCTGTACCGTGGGGAAGTAGCAGTGGATCTCTGGCTGCAACTCCCCCTCTCTGGGAAGCCGGACCAGCTGGGCTGCTTTGCGTGCGGTTCTCGTCTCCCCGAGTTCATTCCGCTGTAGTCTCACCAAAGGATAGCCTTACGGTCCCACCAGACTAATCTTGATACACCACTGGGGAGTCGGCCAGTTAATCAGCCTCATATGGAGCAGGCTGGAGTCGGGAGCTTGTGTCTTTCACTCCCTCATCTGGCCATGTGCAGACCACACCCCCCATTAAAATGACTTAATGTTCAATGTTTTATGCACCTAAAGTTAGCGTGCGTTAAGACACGTTTACATGCATCAAGCTTTTTTTTCTGCCAAAACGCAGCGGCTCCTAATAATGTTGGCAATGTTTTTTTCTGCCTCTAAAAACCTGTAGGCAGGGCAAGACGGTTGGTATGCAGAGTGAAGAAAATGCACATGGAGACCTATGAGTGCAATAAAAGTAGACATGTGCAATTTGTTTTGTTCCGAATTAGTTTTGACAAATCCGTTCATTTGGAATTTTCCGAATGAATGAAAACCTGTTTAACAACTTTTTCCAAATATTCGTAAATTTGAAAAAATGTAAATTCGTAAATTTACAAATTTGAAAATTCACATATTTGGAAATTCGAAAATTCAAAAACCCGAAAATTCTAAAATCTGAAATAACCAATTAATAATAACTTAACAAATGGAAGGGAAATAAATAATAACAATAATACTTATTTTTTTTATAATTATTATTTATTAATTTGTTCCCTTTGTTTAGATGCAGCATTTGTTATTTCGGATAATTCGTAACTTTGGATAAATTCGTATTCGTTACGTTCACCAGCAGCCAAATTTTAAAGGAGGTTTCAATACCTATAATTTAAAAGTTAGTTATTATTAGTTATTCTTTAGAATTTTTCGGATTTTTGAATTTACGAATTGTGATCATATAAATGACCAGAAAAATGAAAAAAAAAAAAACACACAAACGTAGATGGACTGTGGGATTTATAGTGTGAAAAGAGCAATTCACATGACCCCAACTAACATGCATTGGAGAGGGTCAAGGGCTCACACAGGAAGTTACAAGAAAGCAGAATAACACAGTAGGAAACAATTAAATGACTAGATTACAGGGCCATTAAGTAGTGGATATGTATGAATTATTTTTGGAAAATAAGGATATTATTTTGTGATATATTGAAATGTTGATCTTTCTTATAGTGTTCCACCAGGCCCTCATCAGAAGTTTCCGTAGTGTAGTGGTTATCACGTTCGCCTAACACGCGAAAGGTCCCCGGTTCGAGACCGGGCGGAAACAGCTTTTCCTTTTTGGGTTGTAAAAGTAAATTTTTTTCCCCCTAAATAGCTTCCTTTACCTTAGTGTAGTCCTCCTTCACTTACCTCATCCTTTGATTTTGCTTTTAAATGTCCTTATTTCTTCTGAGAAATACTCCCTCCCGTTCTTCTGTAACTACACACAGTAATGCAAGGCTTTCTACCTGGTGTAGAGTTAATTCACTTTATTGGCCAGAATAACGAAAACCCATCTAACAACTTTTTCCAAATATTCGTAAATTTGAAAAAAAATAATTAAATTCGTACATTTAAAAATTTGCAAATTCGAAAATTCTAATATTTGAAAATTCGGAATTTCAAAAAATCTAAAATCTGAAATATTAATTAATAATAACTTAACAAATGGAATGGAACGAATTAATAATAAAATACAACAATAATAATAAAAACTTTTTATTATTTGTTTATAATTATTATTATTAATTTGTTCCGTTCCATTTGTTTAGATGCGGCATTCGTTGTTTCGGATTATTCGTAACTTTGGATAAATTCGGATTTGTTATGTTCACTAACAGTCAAATTTGAATGAAAATTCCAATACCTATACTGTAATTTAATAGTTAGTAATAGTTAAGTTATTATTAGTTAGTTATTTCAGATTTTCAAATTTTTGGATTTTCAAATTTTAGAGGTTTTGGTTCATTCGGAAAATTCTGAATTTTTTTTTTTTTTTCTCCCACTTCAGACTCCGCTCATACTTGACAACGAGACTTGCTCACGGTTAGACCGCCCTTAACGTCTCTTTGGTGGCTTCGCATCATGCGTGGGGTTTTTTTTTTTTTTTTTTTTTTTTTTTTTTTTAACAGTTGCAGATTTGTCTTTTTTTTTTTTTTTTCTTTCCCTTTTCCCTCCCCTCTTTTCCTACTTTTTTTTCTTTTCTTTCCCCCTAGCCCCCCCCCCCCCCCCCCCCCCCTGTCTGTGTGCCTTGCAATCTTCTTTTTTTTTTGTTTTCTCACTTATCCACTTCTGTCATTCCTTGAACAAACTTTTCCGAAGATTTAAAAACTTTCCATTTTTCCCACACCTCATTATATCTATCCACTCCTCCTGTCTCTCCACAGGCCAGGTACTCCATCTCTTCTATGTATTCCACCCTTTCCATCAATTCTTTAATTGATGGCCTTTTTGGGTGTAGCCAGTTTTTTGGAATCAGGGCCTTTGCTGCATTTAGCAGCACTGGAACCAGGGTTATTGCGTATTGTTTTTTTGTTTTTTCGGTTCCATGAAATAGACAGGGCAATGGGCTACACGGGATCCTCTCCCCTGTTATTTTTTCGATATATTCCAGGGCTTCTTTCCAATACTCCTGTATTCTCGGGCAATCCCACCATATGTGCATAGTTGTCCCTTTTTGCTTACAATTCCTCCAACAAAGCTCTGAGTTTTTTGGATGGATTTTATTCATTCTTGATGGGGTCAAGTGCCATCGAACCATACACTTATAATTTGCTTCTATGGAAGTTATATCTGAGGCATAATTATAAACTGCACCTATCATTTGTGATTTGTCAATCTTTTTACCCAAATCGCTTTCCCATTTTTCTAGGCAGGGCAGTGTTTCCTGGGTCTCGAGCTCCGTTAATATTCCATATGCTTTTGATATACCATGTGTCAGTGGCCCATCTATACTGCATATTTTTTCTATTGGGTTTAATGTTTTTTCTTCACGAATCGGTTGTGGTAGTGTGCTCACAAAGTGTTTTAACTGTAAATACTCCCATTCACTCATCCGTTGCTCCCCTTCTCCCACTATTATATCCTGTCTTGCTTTTATTTTTCCCCGTGTGACAATATCTTTTAATTTTTTCTCACCCAATTGCTTGCCGAAACGTGTTCCATTACCTGGTGGGAAGAACTTTGTGCCTGCTAATGGGATTAATGGAGAGTTATACTCCCATTTTTCCCGTCTAAATAAAGTGTCCCATATTTTAAGAACATTTTTTGTTATACTATGTGTGTTTGTGCCCAATTTCCTCGTCTTAGGTGGTATCCAAATGTTTCTGTTTAATTGTGCATTACTTATTTTCTCTTCCATACGTGCCCATTTTTTTTTGGTATGTGTATTTGTCCATTCTACTAACCTAGCTAAATTAACGGCAAAATAATATCTTTTTATGTCGGGGAGTCCCAACCCGCCTCCTTTTTTTTTCAGGCTCAGTTGTGTGTAGCTTATTCTGGCCTTTTTACCTGCCCATATATATTTCGAGATTATTGTTTTAATTACCTTAAAGAAGCTTTGCGGTATCTTTATTGGGAGCATTTGGAGTTTATATGTTATCTTCGGTAGTATCATCATTTTAAACGCATTTATCTTTCCTATCCAGGAGATGTGTTTTCTTGCGAGATTTTTCAAGTCTTGGTTAATGTCATTAATTAAGGGGACGAAGTTAGCTATGTAGAGTTTTTCAACTGTTGGTGTGATCTTTATTCCTAAATATGTAATAGCTTCCTTTTCCCATGTAAATGGGAAGTCCTTCTGCAGCTCTTCTGCTTCTTTTTTTTCTATCCCCACATTTAGAATTACTGTTTTTATCGGGTTTATTTTAAAGTTGGAAAGTTCACCGTATCTTTTTATTTCCTTTATAACGTTAGGGAGGGAAACTCTAGGTTTAGTCAGGTATAGGAGTATGTCGTCTGCGTATGCCGCCACCTTGTGTTCGTCATCTCCCACTCTCACCCCTCCTATGTCCGGGTTTTCCCGGATTTTTGCTAACAGTGGTTCCAGTGCTATTACATATAGGAGGGGTGAGAGCGGGCACCCCTGTCTGGTACCATTTTTCATTTCGAACGCAGACGACACACTCCCATTGACCTTTACCCTTGCCGTCGGGTGGCTATATAGGTTTTTTACCCATTTCAAAAATCTTGGTCCCAGACCTATATTTTGTAGAGTTTCCATCATAAACCCCCAGTCGACTCTGTCGAATGCTTTTTCAGCATCTAGAGACATGAGTACGACTGGGGGTTTCTTTTTTGGATCCTGTTGTAGCAGCAGCAGGGTCCTTATGCTATTATCTCTCCCCTCTCTGCCCGCTACAAAGCCTGCCTGATCTATATTTATTAATTCCGGCATTAAACTTTTTATCCTAGTTGCTAGTATTTTCGCATAAACCTTTAGGTCTGCATTTAACAATGCTATTGGTCGATAGTTTGAACACAACGTTCCATCTTTTCCTGTTTTAGGGATTATAGAAATACTTGCTAGCAGCGATTCTTTTCTTATTTCCTCTTCCTCTCCTATTTTATTGAAGTAATTACACATCTCAGGGACCAAAAGTTCTCTAAATTTTTTATAATATTTAATCGGCAAACCGTCGGGGCCTGGACTCTTACCACCCGGTGTTTCCTGGAGGGCTCTATAAATCTCCTCTTGAGTTATAGAGGCATCCAGGAATTCCCTGTCGTTTTGAGTTATTTTAGGTAAGTTCACTTCTTTTAGGTATTCCTTGATTTTCCTTATTCTAATATTTTGCTGCTCTTGAGTTTCGTTAATTCTTATTGAATATAATGTACTATAATAAGTCTGAAAAGCTTCCGCAATTTCCGATGTCTTATATTTCATAAGACCGTCTTGGTTTTTTATTTTTTCTATGTAATTTTTTATTTTTTTTTCCCTTGATATTCTGGCTAGATATTTCCCTGGTTTGTTCCCCCATTTATACCTCTCTTTTCTGACATTTTTGAATATTTTCCTTGTTTCTACCTTCATCAAGTCTCTGAGCTGGGCCCTCTTTATCACAATTTCTTGATATACCTCATTTTCTCCTCGCTCTTTATGCGTTTGTTCCAGTTCAAATAATTCAGATGTTAATTTTTCCATGTTTAATTTTCTTATCTTTTTTTTCCCTGCTCCAATTGCAATTAATTTCCCTCTAATGTATGCCTTATGGGCCTCCCAAACAGTTGCCATCTTTACTTCTGGTGTATTATTAAGAGTGAAATATTGTTCCAAGTCGATTTTTACTGTATTGTTTACCTCTGTATCCTCTATGAGTTCTTCGTTTAAGTTCCACGTTCCTTTTCTTTGCTCTATCTCTTTGAATCTTATTTTCACTATTACCGGAGCGTGATCTGAGATTGTGGTTACCCCTATTGATGTTTTAACTACGTCTTCCAACGACTCATGGTCTACCATTATATAATCCAATCTTGAATATGTTCCGTGCACAGAAGAGTAATATGTATAGTCCTTTTTATTTGGATATGTAATCCTCCAAGGATCTATTAAACAGTGACTATGCATTTTTTTTCCCAATATTCTTAGCTGTTTAATATTTCGTCTCTGTGCACCAGACATATTATCTAGATGATAGTCCATTGAAAGATTGAGGTCTCCTGCTAAAATTACTTGACCTTGCTTGAAGTCCATTAAAACGTTCAAGAGCCCCCTCAGATATTTATGAGGTTGTCTATTTGGACAGTATATGTTTGCGAGCGTATATTTTTTCCCTTGGAGTACCCCTCTCAGAAACAAATAACGTCCATCTGGGTCAACTTTCCTATCTTCTATTGTAAAAGTGATGTTCTTCCCTATTCCTATAGCAACCCCCTTAGATCTTTTCTTTGGGGAGTCCCCGTAGTACCAAGTGGGGACTGCCCGAGAATACAGTCTAACATTTGAGTCCAAAGTTATGTGTGTCTCTTGCAAAAAAACTATTTCAGCGGAGTACCTTTCGACCTCTCTTAATACCATATGCCTTTTTTCCGGGCAACTGAGACCTCTTACATTATATGTTATAAAATTTATATTTGTCATTTCTTTCTCTTTTTTTTTTTTTTTTTACCTTTCTCTGATAAGTATATTTTTTTCCGTTGCAAGACACACAGATCTAAGACCCCCCACCAGGCCCTTCTATTTTCCCCCTCCCCCCTCCCCCCTTCTCCTGTCTCCCCCCCCCCGCCCTCCCCTCCCGTCATATCTTGCCCCCCTGTTCTTCATGTGGGGCTTTCTAATCGCCTCCCCCCTCCCTCCCTTCCCCCCAATCGATCCCTGACCCTATGATCTTTTAGAGCTTTTTCGATTTGGCGCTCCAGGCGCTCTTTTGCTCCTTGGGCTAAGGTGGAGTTCTATTTTAGCCCGGTCTCCTACCCCCCTATACTGGGGAATTGGGGAAGGAGTGCCCTCCGGATCCGCCCCCTCTCCAGTCCCGCTCCTGTAGCTTACTGTTTAGAACCTCCCCATCCCTCCCCCCCCCCTTTCCCCCCCCCACTCCGCCATCTAACGTTTTCAGTCCTTTTTTGGTGTTGGGATATCTAATCTCTGACAAAATTCTGGCACTTCCTCTATAAACCTCAGTCTTGCCGAGATACCGTTTTTCCTGCCTATCAGGCAGGCTGGGAAACCCCAATTATATTGTATATCATGTTCCTGCAAGACTCTTAACAATGGTTTTAAGTTTCTTCTTCTATTTAACGTCTCTTGTGATAGATCTTGGTATATTTGAATATTATGCTGATCGAATTCTAATGGCGACTTCCCTCTCAGTTTTCTCCATAGTTGGTTCTTCTCTTCCCAACTTTCAAATCGCACTATAATATCTCTAGGGTATTCCTGTGCTCTCTCTCTAGCTCGTCTTATCCTATGCGCACGTTCTATTTTTAGTGGGGAAGTTATTTCTCTCTCCAGTATTGGATTGCAAATTTTTCTTATTGTTTCTGAGAGATCCTCAGCCTCTGTCGTTTCTGGAACTCCGCGTATTCTTATATTCTTCCTTCTTTCCCTATTTTCTTGATCTTCTAATTTATACGCCTGTTCTCGTTGATTTATTTTTAATGCTTTTATTTCATCTTCTAATTTTTTAACTGAGGTTATGTTGTGATCGACTTTTTTCTCAACTTCTTCCACTCTTTCCAATATGTGCCCCATGTTTCTCTCCATTTTTTCCATTTGCGTTTTAAGTGATCTTTCTAGAGCGGCAAACATTCCTTCCATTTCCATTTTTGTTGGCAAAAGTGTAATGTCCTGCGTTTCTTCTATGTCTCCCTGTCCCAGGTCCATCTCTTTATCTGTTTCTCTATCTTGATCTGTTTTTTTCTCTAATAGTGACTCTGAGAGAGTTTCTGAGTCTGTCAAGATATTAACAGTCCCTTTTTTCTTCTCTTTCTTCTTTTCCTTTTCTACCTGGCCTCCTCGGGTTATTGACGGTTTTTCTATCTGCTGATTTTCTCCATTTGTCCCATGGGTCACAAATTTGCACATTGGGCCTGGACTTTGACTTAAGCGGGGGACCTTTGGGATTGCCCCGCCTTTTACTCCTTTTCCCCTTGTGGTCATCCTTCACCCCCTTTCAGTCCTGCTGTAGTCCTGATTGCTTACCCGTGCTTCTTGCTGCGCTTGTGATTAAACTACACCGCTTTACAGCAAATTCTATAGTAAGACCCCTTTGCACTTATGGGAGGTGTATGCTGCACGGGACAATGCCCTTTGGTATCACGTTTTAAAGTTGATTTGGTATTTCTACTTTTTGGCTTTGGTTTTAAATTAAAGACCTTCGGAGCACCCAGCACGTATATTAACCCCCTTTTTCTGTCGGTCACCAGTGCGCGTCGCACTCAATGACCTCCTTTTACAGGTTTTCAGGGCTTTTTAGTATGGTTAATTATACTGTTTGCTGTGCTTTAACCATTATATCCGTCAGTTTATAATTACGTTCTCTGCCAGGCCTGCGTGTACTTATATATTATAAATATTGCAGTATAATATAAAAAGGTCCAAGATGTGTTACATCTATGTTGTCTAATAGAAGGGAGAAAAAAAATTAGGGAACACGGAGAGAGGGGAAAAAAGAAAAAAAAAAAAAGGGAATTCTCCCCGTCTCTCTCATCACTCCCAATGGGCAAAGGGGGGATGTAACGGGGGGGGCCGTCACCAAAGCTTTAGAATTACCAGCATCCTTATAATCACATCTCGAGAAGCACAGGAAATGACAGAAAAGCACTCATGTCCCTTGTATCTCCTCATTGCCTGTCTTCATATCAGTCCCTTCCAGTTACCAGTTCTTCTGTAAAAATGTCCCATTGAGATTTATGTATATGTATACTTATTTTTTTTTCCTTAGTTCTTTAACTCGTTCTTTAACTCATAAAAAGGACGTTTGTACTCACCACTCTGCCACTTGCAATGAGCTCAAACATGTACTCACCAATCTGGTAATTTTCACACAGGGAGAGGAAAGGATAGAGACTGCTGTGATATGTTTCCCTGTGTCTCTGGACCTACTTTTGCTGACATTGGCGGTGGGCTGGATCCTTTCCCATGGGATTTTTACTGCCGGGTTGCCTGGCGCCGTGTCTCCCCTTCCCTCAGCCTCCTCTTCTATTTTACTGTCTGGAGGGGGGGTGCGGTGGGGAGGTGCGGCTCACCTCAATAGCTCAGCCACCCGTACACTCCGTTGGAGGGAGACTTATCAGCCTGTTGCCTCAGGGGGGGCTCCGGCCCCCGCTCACCTCTGGGAATCCCCCCCCTTACTTCAAGCACTGTCCCGGAGCTCCCTCCTCTCGTCTCTGCACGCCGCTGCAAACCACCGCCGCCACCCAATCAGCCGGCGCGATCCAGGAAGCCGGGGAAGCCGCACTGCCTGCGTGTTCACACGCAGCGCGTCAGGCTAACCCGATCGAGGGGGGTGAGGATCCGATCCAATCCGCTCCAGGGGTCCGAGACTTCAGCCCGGGGGGGGGGTGGAGGGGGACGACCTAGCGGGAGGAACAGAGAATCCGGCTCCTAGACATCCTGGACATCCCCGGTCCTCAGAGCGGGCTGGAGAGCGAGCACCTCCGTCTAGCTACTCCTTCACACTGACCGCACCATCTTCAGACTCCTCCCTGTGTTGGAAAATTCTGAATTAACAAAATTTTTGAAATTCGTCAAAAAACGAATTCGGAACGAAACAAATTGCACATATCTACTGCACTCTCTCCACTCTGCGTACCACCCGCCTGGCCCCAAAACCCAATTGCCAACATTATTAGGAGCAGCTGCGTTTTGGCAGAAAAAAAAACATGCATGTAAAAGCGTCTTAACACATGTTAACCCTAGGTTATGGCCAGAATATGTTATTCTTTGGCCAGAATATGTTATTCTGGCCAATGAATGTAATTAACGCCCAAGCGTACCTAAATACGCTACACGCATTTCTTAGCCTTAAAGTGATATTAAAGGTTTACGTTTTTTTTTTAAACAACAACCATATCATACTTACCTCCACTGTGCAGTTTGTTTTGCACAGAGTGGCCCCGATAGTCCTCTTTTGGGGTCCCACGGCAGCTCTCACAGCGCCTCCCCACATTAGATAACCCCCTCTGGAAAGCTCTCTCCCGATGGGGGTTACCTTGCGGGCGAGCTCCTGTATCATACACGCGGCATCCATAGACGCTGAGTATATGACTCAGCCCCGACCCCTGGCAGCCGCGTCATTGGATTTGATTGACAGCAGCGGGAGCCAATGGCTGCGCTGATATCAATCTATCCAATGAAGAGCCGAGAAGCCGCAGAGAGAGCGACGCGGGATCACGCTCATGGAAATTCGGGGCTCAGGTAAGTAAAACGGGGGGCTGATGGGCCGGACATTGCAAGGTGTTTTTTCACCTTAATGCATAGGATGCATTAAGGTGAAAAAACAAGAGGGTTTACAAGCCCTTTAAGCTTTTTTTCTGCCAAGGAGAAAAGGCGTCTGGGAGAGATGGGCAAACGTCCGGTCTTCATGAGGCCTCAAATTGTAAAATACACTTTCTTATACCTCAGTGTCCTTCCCCCTCTGTGGATAGGACAGCCAGAGAAAATAATGACTAAACTTTTAGTCTGTCCCACGAAGGAAGAAGGTGATAATAATTTGCACTAGGACATCCACTAACAATTTCAATTTTCTTTTTTAACCACTTGCCGACCTCCTCATGTAGATATACGTCAGCAGAATGGCACGGACAGGCACATGTACGTACCGGTACGTCCCCTGCTTGACGTGGGTCGGGACCCCCCCCCCCCCGCTACATGCGGCAGTCGGTAAGCCTCGGGGAGCGATCCGGGACGACGGCGCGGCTATTCGTTTATAGCCGCCCCGTCGCGATCGCTCCCCGGAGCTGAAGAACGGGGAGAGCCGTGTATAAACACGGCTTCCCCGTGCTTCACTGTGGCGGCGTATCGATCGAGTGATCCCTTATATAAGGGAGACTCGATTGATCACGTCAGTCCTACAGCCACACCCCCCTACAGTTGTAAACACACACTAAGTGAACACTAAATGTTACAGCGCCCCCTGTGTTTAACTCCCAAACTGCAACTGTCATTTTCACAATAAAGAATGCAATTTAAATGCATTTTTTGCTGTGAAAATGACAATGGTCCCAAAAATGTGTCAAAATTGTCCGAAGTGTCCGCCATAATGTCGCAGTCACGAAAAAAAATCGCTGATCGCCGCCATTAGTAGTAAAAAAAATAAAAAAAATAAAAATGCAATAAAACTAGCCCCTATTTTGTAAACGCTATAAATTTTGCGCAAACCAACCGATAAACGATTATTGCGATTTTTTTTACCAAAAATGGGTAGAAGAATACGTATCGGCCTAAACTGAGGAAAAAAAAAATTATATATGTTTTTGGGGGATATTTATTATAGCAAAAAGTAAAAAATATTGCCTTTTTTTTCAAAATTGTCGCTCTATTTTTGTTTATAGCGCAAAAAATAAAAACCGCAGAGGTGATCAAATACCACCAAAAGAAAGCTCTATTTGTGGGGAAAAAGGACGCCAATTTTGTTTGGGAGCCACGTCGCACGACCGCGCAATTGTCTGTTAAAGCGACGCAGTCCCGAACTGTAAAAACCCCTTGGGTCTTTAGGCAGCATATTGGTCCGGGGCTTAAGTGGTTAATTAAGTAATACTAAAGCGCGTAGGTATTCTAAATGAGAAGATGTCAGGGTTCTTTCTGACTTCTGATGTATGAAAATTGAGAAATGCAGCCACAGTATTGTGTGTCACTTGATCCTATTTTATTGGCTGCTAGTGGACAGTAGCAGGTGGAGCATTGCCTTGGACCTTAACACTTTGACATGAAAAGGAAAAGTTGTTTCCGCCCGGTCTCGAACCGGGGACCTTTCGCGTGTTAGGCGAACGTGATAACCACTACACTACGGAAACTTCTGATGAGGGGCAGGAGGTAAAATAATCGCATTTTAACACTGCAATAAAATAACAAAACAATATCCTTATTTTCCACAAATAATTCATACATATCCACTACTTAAAGCGGAGGTTCACGCAAAAATCCACTTTTTGACATTAGCTGTAGCATACTGCTAACATCTGCAGTTTTTTTTTTTTTTTTTACTTGTACTTATCGTTATATGAGCCCTTGTTTTCCGGCTCCGAGCGGGGAATCCTGCGGGGAATGGGCGTTTCTTTTTTTTTCATTCAAATTTAAGTTTATTTTCAATAAAATAAATACATACATTTGTATTAAATTAGCAAGAAATACGTCAATAGCACGCAGAAATATAATAATTTAAATACATTTCAATTCATAATAATCATTCCTGTCTTATTAACTGCCACTTATATCTATCCATCCTATATGCTCTACACCAGTGGTCGTCAACCCCCGGTCCGCGGCCCACTACCGGGCCGCAGCCCTTCTGCAGCCGGGCCGCGGGTGCTAGCAGGCGGCATGACACTTTTCTTCCTCCTGCCGTCGCTCTGTAATCCTCACAGAGCCGACAGCAGGAGGCGGAACAATTCTGGGTGGAAGGTGGAGCTGCCTGAGATTATCACACAGGCGATTGGCTGCTAGGACTGTCCTTCATCCTAGCAGCCAATCAGCCAACTCCACTATTCTCTGTTTACTGCTGCTAACTCTCCTCAAGCAAGCTGCACTTCCGCCCTCAACTTGCTCTCCTTGCCGGGTCACTTCACCTTCTTCCCTGTTACTTTCACTGTGGTCAGCAGCTCATCTCCGCTCCTCCCCGTCTACACTTCTCTCTGCCTTATCTGCATGATCACACAGTAAGTCACTCGGCACCTATCCTCCTCGCTCCCCTGCTTAGTTAATTTTTTCCCCTTCTCCGTGGTCCTTTATCTGCTGTCCCTCCATAAATCTTCACCATGCTGCCGTCTCAGCTCAGCATTCCAGACAGGGATCTTACACCCTTTCCATCCCAGTTTGCTCTTAGCTCTCATAATTGTCCTGTACTCACCATGCAGCCTAGAACATTCTGTCACTAATGAAGACATTAGCACATACTTTTACCACCCCAACCTCCTCACCAATTCTCTCTTTTCTAATCTTTTAGCCCCCCCCCCCCCCTCACATTGAAGCAATTTGTCATGCAGTTTGACAAGTCACAAGTAGTACATGCGATTTAGGGTGCGACTTCAATAGACATCTGAATGAAGCCACACAGATGTCTTCAAAGTTGCAACCCAAAGTCACACTGAGATGCGGCTCTAAAATTGTGCCATTTTCAGGTTAGGTCGCACAATTTCAAAGCCACAGTCAATGTGAACGGGGGCCAATAGTAGATTCACACTGGTGTGCTGTGGTCTGGCCACAGTGCGATTGTATATGCAGTTTACCCCCCCAGTTTTAGGTGCACTCCCATTCAATTCTATTAGACTGTTTTCATGAAAGCAAATCTCAGACTTGCATGCTGCATCCTTGATGTGCAATCAGAAAACACACAGTCCACTAGAATTCAACAGGAGCACACCTAAAACTGCAAGTAAATCACACATACAAATCGCACCATGGTCAAACCACAGCGCACCAGTGTGAAACCGCTATAAGGCTAGGTTCACGCGCAGTCAGGATCATGCACAAAATAGGAGTAAATGGAGGTTCCGATCAGGTCCGCCTGAAAAACTGACAGACAGACCTGATCGGAAAGCCCGTGTGAAAGGGGCTCAAGTTCGAACCGGAGGAGCGCACTTTGCCATCTTCGCCCTGGGCGCTGGATGACCTAGTCCCAGCACTGGTGAGGGGGTGAAGTAAAGCGCTAATATCTGAATGTGGGGGGGGGGGAAATCCGAGCCTCAGGATTGCTGTGATTTGGGGGGGGAGGGGCTGAGGACATTAAAGAGGAGCTGAGCACTGGAGTGTGGAGGGGGACCAAGACTGTAATGTGGGGGGGCCTGAAGAAGTTAAATTGGGGTGACCAAGAACTGTCATATGAGGGGGGCTGAGGATATTAAAGTGGAGGTTGGGAATGTAATGTGGGGGGTAGGCTGCCACTGATTCTGCATTATGGTGGGTTTAACTATTTCATTTATTACTACAATGTAATAGAAATAATGCGCTGACAAATTGCCCGCAAAAAATCGCTTACCCCCCGCATGCCATCCCCAACCTCCCCCCAACCGGGCCTTGGCAAAATTTTGTCCACGCAGCCGGTCCCCGGTGCCAAAAAGGTTGGGGACCACTGCTCTACACCATGTGGTGAAAGTAAGGCAGTTCACATAAGCTAAATTAAAAGACTATTTCAAAGTAATACTTTAAACTTGAAAGAGAAACAGAATATTTTCATATATCAAGGAATTCCTAGGTCTAGCGTTATCACACAATAAGTTATATAAGGGATAAAACTAATTGAGTGTACCAGATTAAATTACTTAGAATAATTAAAGGATAAGATAACCTCTCCGACACCCCTAACGGGAACTTTCTGTGTCCAAGAGGTTGAGCAAAACCTCCAATCCTCCCTCCCTCCAATAACTATTACTGGAACTCTCCGATAACCGAAAACAAATTTTCGGAATCCCCATCAAATCTAATTATTTCAAAGGTTTGGTAGAATCCTTCAATTACTTAAACATAAACTTATCTTTTCAAAATAAAACAAACTGAGGACCAAAAATCTTAAGGATTCTATCCCCAGAGATAAAATAATGAGATAAAACCTAAGAAGAATCAGAAGAAAAAAAGAAAGAGTGACAAAAGACAATAGAGGAAGTGAAAAAAGAAAGCCAGAAGAAAATCAGGAGAGATAGAAAATTAGCCTGCCTGCCATCTACCAGCATCGTCCAAAAGACACTGATGTCATCAAAACCTTCACGGAGTATAAGTTATCCCCATGTATTCCAACCAAGGTTCCCAGATTTCATAGAAAAGAGTAGACTTATCCAACATGGAGCAGACCCTTTTCTCTTGTTCCATAATCCATGTGACCTTTCTTTTCATATATAGGATGGAAACATTAGTCTTTTTCCATGCAGCTGCGAGTGTAATCCTGGCACCCGTCATAATATATAAGATGAGTTTTCTGGTAACCTTAGAAGTTAGAGGTAACATTCCGTTAAGTAAAGCAATAGTAGGAGATTGATGCAGGTTACAGCCTGTGACTCGTCTGATTATATTGAACACCTTATTCCAGTAACCCCGAATTTTGGGACATTCCCACCAAATATGTATCATAGACCCCAATCCATGGCAGCCTCTGAAACATAGGGGAGAAGTTGTCGGATACATAGAGGTCAGTTTGACGGGAACTAAATACCATCTAGTATAAATTTTTATGTTCGCTTCTATAAGAGAGACATTCACATAACCTTTAATGGATCTGGTATAATTCTTATACCAGTCCGACAAATCCCATTCGTTATTAAGTTCCTTTTCCCAATGGGCGTTTCTAAGCGAAAAGGAGTTGATTGACGGCTGCTAAGGTGCGTCTTGGCCTCTGTTTAATCTTCAACTGCCATGATGCTGCACATGTGATCAGTTATGACACCAGCCATTGGATAGTTTGACAGTTTGGTTGAGAGCACAACCAATGTGACAGTTAGCATTCCCGGCATGCCAGGAATGTAACTGCTTTTTCAAACTGTTAATGACCCTGTAACTTATGTTTTGTATTTAATTGTTTCCTACTGTGTTTTTCTGCTTTCTTGTAACTTCCTGTGTGAGCGCTTGACCCTCTCCAGTGCATGTTAGTTGCGGTCATGTGAACGGTTCTGTGCACACTATAAATCCCATAGTTAGTTAGTTAGTTAGTTATTCTTTTGAATTTTCAGAATTTCCTTTCTTATTTTTTGATTTTCGAATTTACAAATTTACGAATTGCGATCATAAAGAATGACCCGAAAAAAACAAAAACGTAGATGGACTATGGGATTTATAGTGTGCACAGAGCAGTTCACATGACCGCAACAAACGTGCATTGAAGAGGGTCTAGGGCTCACACCGGAGGTTACAAGAAAGCAGAAAAACACAGTAGAAAACAAATGAAAAATAGATTAGAGGGCCATTAAGAAGTGGGTATGTATGAAAAATAAGGATATCGTTTTGTATTATTTAAAAAATATTGATCTTTTTTTTTTTTAAAGATGATCTTTATTGTAGTGTTAAAATGCGATTATTTTACCTCCAGGCCTTCATCAGAAGTTTCCGTAGTGTAGTGGTTATCACGTTCGCCTAACACGCGAAAGGTCCCCGGTTCGAGACCGGGCGGAAACAACTTTTCCTTTTCATGTGAGAGTATTAAAAGGTTCAAGACAATGCGTGCATCCTATTTTCACAATTTGAGGCCTCATGAAGAGTGGACGTTTGCCCATCTCTCCCAGATGCTTTTCCTCCTTTGCAGAAAAAAAAGCTTAATGCCCTGTACACACGAGCGGAATTTCCGTCTGAAAAAAGTTGGATAGTTTTTCCGACGGAATTCCACTCAAGTTTGGCTTGCAAACACACGGTCACACAAAAGTTCTCTAAACTTTTGAGCGTTAAGAATGCTGTGACCTACAACAAACGAAGTTGATGTGTGTTAAGACACATTTACATGCATCAAGCGTTTATTTTTTCTGCCAAAACGCAGCTGCTCCTAATAATGTTGGCAATGGAGTTTTTTTCTCCCTCTAAACGCCTGTAGGCAAGGCCAGATGGTTGGTACCCAGAGTGGAGAGAATGCACATGGAGACCTAGAAGGGCAATAAAGTGAATTAACATGAAAGTTCCAACAATGTGGTAACAGGATCTGTGTACCGTGGCCAAGCCCGGCACAGCAGTACTTTACATAAAATCTTGCAGACACAGTCCCAACATTACACAGAGGACACTCTAAAGGACTTACAATGCCCGGCAACATCCAACAAAAGGAGGGGGCAGGAAGGCAGTCTGGCAAGAAGGCACCTGAAGATTGGAAGAACTCCTGCTGGAAACACAGGCATGCAGTCCCTATTCTGTCCCTCCTCCACTGGAGCCTTTCCCTAAGCTAGACATCCTGTCCCTGACCAGCGGGTTCCTGTAATTGACCAAATGTGTGCCATCTGTTGTGGGCCAGTGATATTTATTAGCACTGCCCACAAAGATGGCTACCAAGATCATCCGGAGCAGCAGTGTCCAACCAGGCAGCTGCTCTTCTGATGACACCTACGGAGGCCTCAGGGAACAAGAGTTCCTCCTGGCCTCCACCCTGTCTGCATGGCGACAGCCGTCACAGTGCCATCTGTGCAGGGAGGCCGTAATACACCTACCTACATGCCCGTCTCTAAACGCCTATGTGTGCATGGACACAGACTAACATGCAGGGACATTTAGAGGCAGTAAAGAAACCCCAGACAGCCCTAACAGCAGCATTACTAAAGTCCAGTGTGCATGGGGCCCGAAGGATAACTCCATCTATCTGAGCACTTTTCATATTACACCCATATTTAGGATGTGACATGAAGTATGGTCAGAGTCTGCAGCCCCCACCATCAAACCACCACCTTCTCTTACAGAAGCCTGGGTGCTTCTCCACGCTGGCTAATGTCAAGTTTGAAACCAGCGTGGCCTTCACAGCCCCATTATTTATTCACAGGAATATGTGAACAAAAAAAAATATGGGACTTGTAATTCTCAATGGAGCACAATTCAGCGACATCACCTGCACTTGCAGTCCATTGACGCTTCTTCTAGCCCTGTAATTGAAGATCCGTACCTTGGTAAGGACCAGCAGCCTTTTCATGCGAAAGGTGGACTTGCTGGGAATCTTGTCGACTGATTAAAGCTTTCCTGTTGAGACATCATTGGTCTGCACTTTTTTTTTTGATGATACTGAACCATGTGTGGAGGATTGATGGACTCTGAAGCCTCGTACACACGACCGAGAATCTCGTCGTAAAAGAAACTTTGTTTTTCTCGACAAGGTTTTTGTCAAGCTTGACCATATTCTTGTCACGCTTTCCTTGCATACACACTATCGAGACAAAATCTCGTCGGTCTCAAACGCGGTGACATACAACAGCACTATAAAGGGGAAGTTCGATTCCACTGGCGTCACCCTTGGGGCTGCTTTTGCTAATCTCGTGTTACCACGTGTTAGTAAAAGTTTGGTGAGAGACGATTCGCGCTTTTCAGTCTTCATGCTTTTCAGTCTGTTACAGCGTGAGGAATGTGCTACCTCCATTATGAATGCTAGTTTTACCGAAGGTGCGCTCCAGTCTCATACTTTATTCTGAGCATGCGTGGGTTTGTAAGCATACACAAGAACGTGTATCTCGTCGTAAACCAGCCCGACGAGAACAACGGCGAGAAAATTGAGACTCCCCTCGAGAAAAAAAAGAGAGCATGTTTTTTTTTCACACTGAGTCCTGCAAGCAGCATCTTTGGAGCAGCTTTTGAGCGCTGAAAAAAACGCTCCAAAAACGCCCCTCTCCATTGAAATGAATTGAAAGCGCTGTAAAAATGTCTTACCCTTTCACACAGAGACGTTGAACTGGCGGGGCGTTGAGAAAAGTCCTGCAAGCAGCATCTTTGGAGCAGCTTTTGAGCGCTGAAAAAAACGCCCCTCTCCATTTAAATGAATTGAAAAGCGCTGTAAAAACGCCTTACCCTTTCACACCGAGGCACTGCAAAAACGCCCTAAAAATTTAGACCCCTTTCACACTGAGGAGTTTTTCAGGCGGTACAGCGCTAAAAATAGCGCTGCTATACCACCTGAAAAACTCCTGCCCAGCAACCTCAATGTGAAAGCCAGAGGGCTTTCACACTGAGGCGATGCACTGGCAGGAGAGAAAAAAATCTCCTGTTAGCAGCATCTTTGGAGCGGTATGTATACCGTTCCTTCCCATTTAAAACAATGGGAAACCGCGGAAATACCGCCCGCAATGCGCCTCTGCAGAGGCGCATTGTGGGCGGTATTTCCCCCTTATCAGTCGCTAGCGGGGGTTCATACGGCCAGAATCCCGCCCCAGTGTGAAAGGGGTCTAATGCCGTGATAAAAAAAAACGACGTTTTAAATCATGAAATAAAACAACGTTTTTGAAACTTCATTTTCAAAAACGACGTTGCCTACACACCATCGTTTTTTCACAATGCTCTAGCAAAGCGAGGTTACGTTCACCACTTTTTTCCATTGAAGCTCGCTTCATAACTAGCTTCTGGGCATGCGCGGGTTTAAAAACTTTGTTTTAAACGTAGTTTTTTGCTACACACGGTCAATTTCTGTGAAACAAAAAACAAAGTTTTGAAAAACGACACAAAAAATTCAAGCACGTTCGAATTTATTTTTTGTCATTTTTTTGAAGACATAAAAAGACGTTTTCCCACACACACGATCATTTTAAATGACAATTTTTAAAACTTCGTTTTTTTTTCCATCACAAAAAACGACCATCTGTACGCGACATTAGGGTCTTAGCTGTGCTTTACCAGCACATTGGGATTGCAGATGAGGCTTCGCTCGAATAACGCTGTAATAACGCTCGAAAAACGCCCCAGTGTGAAAGGTGCCTAAGTGAATGCACTACTTTTAAAACACATTGCACAAAACTAAATGGTACTTTGATACCATGCGATCTTGTGCCCACAAACTCACTGCAGTTGTGAACTGTGTTTGGGCTGCCTTTAAAGGGGTTGTAAAGGTAAAAAAAAAAATCATAAATAGCTTCCTTTACCTTAGTGCAGTCCTCCTTCACTTACCTCATCCTTCCATTTTGCTTTTAAATGTCCTTATTTCTTCTGAGAAATCCTCACTTCCTGTTCTTCTTTCTGTAACTCCACACAGTAATGCAAGGCTTTCTCCCTGGTGTGGAGTGTCGTGCTCGCCCCCTCCCTTGGACTACAGGAGAGTCAGGACGATGTCTACGTAGGGTTGCCACCCGAACTTCAAGCCAAACCCGAACACTTTACTGGCGCACAACTTTTTTTTTTAGTATACACTATAGACAATAGGATTGTTAAAGACCTTGGGGTGGGAGTGGACAGGGGGGTACTAAGATGGACAAGACTTCTAAGAAAAAAACCTCTCCTTCCTCTAAGCCCAAATTCCTCCTTCAAGCACAAATCCTTCCCCCACCAAATTCCATCTCTCAGCACAGCCCTCTTCCCTTAGCACGGGTTTTACTACCCCTTGGCCACTAAAATGAATGGCTAAGTTCACCCTTCTGAACAAGTTACATGTTATACCCGTAACATGTTCAGCATCCCCCCCAATGACAGTGTGTGCCCACAAGGCTGCATCATTTATTCAGAGGTTACTTATAAAAAAATATATATATTTGCACATCTTTTACCTGCAATAAAATGGGCATTTTTTCTCCAAAAGTTGAACTTAACCTTTAATAACAATTCTTCCCATATATACATAAACTTAAAAACAAATAACACACTATTCCATATATATTGTATATATAGTAAATTACATACGTCAGATATAGAAATATGTTCAGTTAGACCCCTTTCACACTGGGGTGTTTTTCAGGCGCTTTTGGTCTAAAAAAAAATAGCACCTGAAAAACGGCTCCCCTGCAGTCTCAGTGTGAAAGCCCTGAGGGATTTCACACTGAGGCAATGTGCTGGCGGGACGTTAAAACTCCTGCAAGCGGAATCTTTGGAGCGGTGTGTACACTGCTCCTGCCCATTGAAATGAATGGGCAGCTCGAACGAGAACCGCCAAGGTTTTAAACCTTTTTTGGCAGCTACCTCTTTAAAAACGACTTTACCGCCACCCCTGCCCCAGTGTGAAAGCAGCTTTAATGACATGCATACATACTCAAATGTATACAGATACTGAGATATATACATACACACCCAGATATGTACATATGCTTAATTACATACAGTACATGCACATATTAAATATATATACTGAGATACATGCATACACACATACTGTAAAGAAACACTGAGATATTGTGTGTATATATATATATATATATATATATATATATATATATATATATATATATATATATATATATATATACATACACACACACACACACACACTATAATATATATATATATATATATATATATATATATATATATATATATACATACATACTCACTAAGAAACATGCATACAATCCTATATACACACACTCAGGTATATACACTCAGATATATACACACCCACACATCTGTATACACTCAGATATATATACACACACACACACTCACATATATACAGTACATATGCTCAATTATATACACACACACACTGAGATACATACATGCACTCAGATACACAACAAACATGCATAAATAGTTAAATACACTTGACACAACATAGTGTGAGAGGAATACTGAACTTACATGAATAGTTTGGTAATGGGCATCCAGCTTCTCTCCTCCCTCTCTGTCTCCTCACACTCCGTGCAGCTCCTTCCTCTTCCCGCCCACTCACACACACAGCGCTCTCCAATGCATCTCTGTCAGAGTGAACAGTCCGGCAGGGTTCCAGTAACCGGGACTAGAAGCAGAGCATTGGCTTATGCGGCCAGGAGGTTCTGTATCCCTCCACAGAGAGAAACAAGTCCCTTGTAATTAGGGCTGTTTCCACCCAGACAGGTGCATATATGTAAATATAGGTGACATTCTAATACATGTTCTGGATCCAAATTTCTGATTATGCTTTTATGGGGGTGTTATAAGAATTTTTGAGGGTGCCCTGGTGGCTGGTGTCCAGGTGACACTGGCAGTCAGAAACCCGGGCAGAAGATGTAAAAAACGTTGCAGATAGAGAAAGAAGCTGTGTATTAGTGGGTGTCCTGACTAGGGTTGCCACCTCATCACTTTAAAACAGAACACATATGAATTACACAGGTTCTGTGGCTGATTAAGGTGGTAATTGAACTCAAGTGGAGCCTTATCTAAATTAAATTAGCCTCAGAACCTGTGTAATTCATATGTGTTCTGTTTTAAAGGGATGAGGTGGCAACCCTAGTCCTGACTCTCCTGTAATCCAAGGGAGGGGGCGAGCACGACACTCCACACCAGGGAGAAAGCCTTGCATTACTGTGTGTAGTTACAGACAGAAGAACAGGAAGTGAGGATTTCTCAGAAGAAATGAGGACATTTAAAAGCAAAATGGAAGGATGAGGTAAGTGAAGGAGGACTGCACTAAGGTAAAGGAAGCTATTTAGGGAAAAAAATGTTTTACCTTTACAACCCCTTTAACAATACATTTTACAAGGGCAGCGCAATCATCTGCAGTGCGGGAAACATGCCTTTCCAGCACTGCATATTGGTGTGAACTGGCCTTAATGTAGCCAACATTTTATTTTTCATTATGGATAGAACAGGTGAGGGTTATAACCCCTGTCTGTTTGTTTTTTGCCATCTGTGTCCTATTGTGGAGACTTCCCTTCACTTCCTGTCCTATAGCCAAACAGGAAGTGAGTGGAAATTCCTGCAAATTCCTTGGGGACCCCCCGGTTATAAGAACTAGTGTCCCCATTGGAAGATTTCCCCTCTATTACTTTTCTGGGGACAACCCCAAATTTAGGGTTTTATTTTACTTTCACTTTTAATGATAATGGTAAAGCGGACAAATAGTGAGGGTGAATCTCCTTAACAAGGGCACAGACGGCAATAAAAACTGACAGGCGTTCTAATCCCTCTCCACTCTATCCAAAACTTAAAAAAAAAAAGTTTTACCCAAGTTATACTTTAAAGCTTTTCTGCATATCTTTAACCACTTCCATACCAGGTACTTACGCAGCTTCCCGCCCAAGCCAATTTTCAGCTTTCAGCACTGTCGCACTTTGAATGGCAATTGCGCGGTCATGCTACACTGTACCCAAACAAAATTGGCGTCCTTTTTTCCCCACAAATAGAGCTTTCTTTTGGTGGTATTTGATCACCTCTGCGATTTTTTTTTTTTTGCGCAACAACTAAAAAAAGGCTGAAAATTTGGAAAAAAAAAATACGTTTTTATTTTTTTCTGTTAATTTTTTTGTAAATAAGTTTTCTCTTTCAATTACGGGCACTGATATGGCGGCACTAATGGGCACCGATGAGATGGCACTGATGGACATCGATGAGGTAGTACTGACGGGCACAGATGAGGTGGCACTGATTGGCGGCGCTGGTATGCGACACTGATGGGCACACATAGGCGGCACTGATGGGCACACATAGGCGGCACTGATGGGCACACAGGCGGCACTGATGGGCACACATAGGCGGCACTGATGGGCACACATAGGCAGCACTGATGGGCACACATAGGCGGCACTGATGGGCACACATAGGCGGCACAGATGGGCACTCATGGGCGGCACTGATGTATACTTATGGGTGGCACAGATGGGCACTGATAGGTGGGCACTGGGCATGGATGGGCACTGTGGGGTGGCGCTGATGGACACTGGGGTGGCGCTGATGGACACTGGGGTGGCGCTGATGGACACTGGGGTGGCGCTGATGGACACTGGGGTGGCAGCACTGATTGTTGCCAGTCAGTGCCCATTTGTGGGCACTGACTGGCATCTTTTTTCTTTATGCTTTTTTTTTTTTTTTTTTAAACTTTTTTTTTTTTTCTGTTTTTTTTTTTTTTTTTTTTGCCCACCCTGGTGGTCCAGGGTGGGCATCCCTGGTGGTCCAGGGTGGCGATCCGAGGGGGGGCTGCGCTGATAACCAATCAGCGCGAACCCCCCCTGTCAGGAGAGCCGCCGATCGGCTATCCTCTACTCGCGTCTGTCAGACGCGAGGAGGAAGAGCCATCGGCGGCTCTTCCTGTTTACATCGTGATCAGCCGTGGTTGGACACGGCTGATCACGTGGTAAAGAGTCTCCGCCGGAGGCTCTTTACCGAGATCGGAGATGCAGGGTGTCAGACTGACACCCCGCATCACCGATCGCCGCGATGCGCGCCCCCACGGGCGCGCGCGGCATGAAATCCTGCAGGACGTTCTGGAACGTCCTGTCAGGATTTCATAACCACTTCCCGGACGTAAATCGGCCATAGGCCGGGCGGGAAGTGGTTAAATTACCTTAGCTTATTTACAGGCAAATTAAACAACACGTTACATTGTTGAAAAAAGACACAGGTCCATCCAGTTCAACCGAAGTGTGTGTTTGAATTTTCTTCTTTTTACAATTCCCATAGCCCTGTATAATCTGTTCCTACAGAAGACATCTAAACGTTTTTTTGAAGCTGTAGACACTCTCAGCTAGTACCACTTCCTGAGGTAAGGAGCTTCACAATTTTACTGCTCTAACTGTAGAGAACGCTTTCCGAAATTGAAGGTTAAAGTGGAGGTTCACCCTAAAAAACAAGTATATACCATTCAATCCAGCCTACTGCCAACATGTACAGTATGCTGTTTTTTTTTTTGGTTTACATACTGTAGTATAGGTATTTTCCCCCCGACTTCCGGGTAGTGAATCCCGCGGGAGTGGGCGTTCCTATTCAGAGACTAAGGCTGCTTTCACACTGAGGCGTGCAGCCGCGGTGACGGTATAGCCGCACTATTTGTAGCGCGGCTATACCGTCGTATTTACCGCGATATTCGGGCGCTAGCGGTGAGGTTTTAACCCCCACTAGCGGCGTTGCGGGCGGTATTACCGCGCTTCCTATTGATTTCAATGGGAAGGCGCGGTATAGGAGCGGTGAACACACCGCTCCTATACCGCGGTAAAGATGAGGCTAGCAGGACTTTTAGTGTGCTCCTGCTAGCGCACCGCTTCAACGTGAAAGCCTTCGGGCTTTCACATTGAACACTACAGGGCATGATTTTTCATGCGGTATAGCAGCGCTATTTTTAGCGCTGTACTGCATGAAAAACGCCCCAGTGTGCAAGGGGCCTAAGTGATTGACGTATGACAAAAGCTTCCCCACCGGCGCATAATGCGTGTCACCAGTTTCTCAAAGACTTCTCTATACGGCGCCTGCACACCGACGTTCGGCTTTTTTCGGAAACTGGTGACGCGCATTATGCGCCGATGGGAAGCTTTTGTCATCATGTCAATCACTTAGTCTCTGAATAGGAACGCCCACTCCCGCGGGATTCACTACCCGGAAGCCGGGGGGGAAAATACCTATACTACAGTATGTAAACCGGAAAAAACAAAAAAACAGCATACTGTATATATCGTCAGTATGCTGGATTAAATGGTATATACTTGTTTTTAGGGTGAACCTCCACTTTAAACCTTTTTTCTTCTAACCTCACACCATGGTCACATGTCCTTTTCAGGGACTTTAACCAATACCAGGCACTTCCACCCCCTTCCTACCAAGGCCATTTTTCAGCTTTCAGTGCTGTCACACTTTGAATGACAATTGTGCGGTCATGCAACACTGTACCCAAAAATAACTTATATTTTTTCCCCCCACAAATAGAGCTTTCTTTTGGTGGTATTTAATCACCACAGTTTATTTTTTTTGTTGAACAAAAAAAAGACTAAAAGGGCAACATTGGCAACCTCCATACTGAGAACAGGTTTCATTTGAAGAAGTGCTCTCCAAACTGCAGCCCAGATGTGGTCCTTTGCTTGTCTCTGGCTCCTGGGGGACTATTCCTCCAACTAACACCAGCAGTGAGGAACTAATGCTCACATTGACACCAACTATTCCTTCCACTGTCACCAGCAATGAGGCACGATTCTTTCCACTGACACCAAGTGTTGGGCATAATTCCTCCTACTAACACCAGCAGTGGGGCACGATTGCTCCAACTGACACCAGCAATGAGGCACTATTACTCCAACTGACACCAGCAATGAGGCACCATTCTTTCCACAGCAGGGTATAATTCCACCCACTGACACCAATGATGGTGCACTACTCCTTACACTGACACAAACCATTAAAGTGGTTGTAAACCCTCCCCCACAACTTTATCCCATGTAAATCGACATAAAAAAACATAATGAACACTACTTGTAGAAATATCCTTACTTGCTTAGTTTTGTCGTAATCCTTTTTGTTCTTTAGAATGACGTCACTGGAGCATGCCCAGATCTCCCCCGATTTACGGCACACTCTGTTTGCTTGTCTGTCTGTTATCAGGACTTTCTACAGCACAACAGTGAAATCCCACAAGACTGCATAATCACTCAGAGCTTCCTTCTAGGCCTCATGTGACCATGTGACATCACATGGAGTGTAAACCTGGGACTGAATTACTGCAGTCTTATCAGCTGAAGCTGATAAGACTGACTTGGCAAACACTAGATAAGCAGCACAAGTAAATACTATGAAATTAAACTAGTGACTATGAGCAGGGAAGCAGGGTTGCCATAGAAACATTGGATTGAGAAGGAGGCTTGGTTAACAGTACAGGAAGTGCTCAATGTATGGGTGGAAATACACTCTATGTGGACTCAGAAGTCAGAAAACAATACTTAAAGCGGATGTGCCACTAAAAAAATATATTAAAAGCCAGCAGCTACAAATACTGCAGCTGCTGACTTTTAATATAAGGACACTTACCTGTCCTGGAGTCCAGCGCCGTCCGCAGCAGATGACGAGCGATCGCTCGTCACCCTGCTGCTCCCCCCTCCATCCACGGTGAGGGAACCATCAAGTGAAGCGCTCCGGCTTCAGTGCCCGGTTCCCTACGGCGCATGCGCGAGTCGCGCTGCGCCCGCCGATTGGCTCCCGCTGTGTGCTGGGAGCCGAGTGTTCCCAGCATACAACGGGGGATGGACGAGAAGTAAGGAAAAAACCCGTCTTTTGCCCGTATCGTAGGGCCGGAAGTGGGTGCAGATACCTGTCTGTAGACAGGTATCTGCACCCCCCTCCCCCCTGAAAGGTGTCAAATGTGACACCGGAGGGGGGAGGGTGCCGATCAGCGCAACTTCACTTTAGAGTGGAGATCTGCTTTAAGATGGTGCTGCCTTACCCCTGGAAACAATTTTTTAAAGTTTCTTTAAACAGTAAGTAATATGCAATTTGGGCTGGATTACAGTGCCTATAGATTGATAATTACTTAAAGCGGGGGTTCACCCTAAACATTTTTATTTTTTTTCTACCATTCCATCCAGCATACTAGCGCGAGCTACAGTATGCCTTTATTTAATTTTTTTGCGCCGTGCTCACAATTTAATCCCTTAGTTAAGTTTCAGACTCCCCGCGGGGAGTAGGCGTTCCTATGCAGAGGGGAACATGATTGACGGCCGGCTATGGCGCGTCACGCTTCCCGAAAATAGCCGAAATAGGACTTGGCTCTTCACGGCGCCTGCACAGTCAGCTCCTAGTCTGTGCGCAGGTGCCGTATAGCGCCGCGAAGAGCCGAGTCCTACTCCGGCTATTTTCGGGAAGCGTTACGCGCCATAGTCGGCCGTCAATCATGTTCCCCTCTGCATAGGAACGCCTACTAAACTACTTAAAGCGGGGGTTCACCCTTAGAGGGCACTTTTCCCCCTTAGATGGATGCTCGTTATTACTAGGGGAATCGGCTATTTATTTTAAAATATGTGCAGTACTTACCCGTTTACGAGACGCATCCTCTCCGTCGCTTCCGGGTATGGGCTTCGGGAATGGGCGTTCCTTCTTGATTGACAGGTTTCCGAGAGGCTTCCGACGGTCGCATCCATCGCGTCACGATTTTCCGAAAGAAGCCGAACGTCGGTGCGCAGGCGCAGTATAGAGCCGCACCGACGTTCGGCTTCTTTCGGCTACGAGTGACGCGATGGATGCGACCGTCGGAAGCCTCTCGGAAGACTGTCAATCAAGAAGGAACGCCCGCTCCCGAAGACCCATACCCGGAAGCGACGGAAGAAGATGCAGCTCGAAAACGGGTAAGTACAGCTCATATTTTACTACAAATAGCCGATTCCCCTAGACCGAACGAGCAGGAAGCTAAGGGGAGAATTTTTTTTTTTTTTTAAATGGGTGAACTCCCGCTTTAAGTCTGAAACTTAACTAAGGGATTAAACTGTAAGTACGGCGCAAAAAAATAAATAAAGGCATACTGTAGCCGACGCTAGTATGCTGGATTTCATGGTAGAAACTTGTTTTTTAGGGTGAACCACCGCTTCAATATAATGGACTAAATGAAAAGAAGCATCAGAGTGGGAGAGTTTACTTCCTCTTTAATTCCATCTCCATTATGTGATTGTCATTTTTTGCTCCCAGTCACCACCAAGGTATTACTTACTGACACTGGGGCATTTTCTAGTCCCACTGGCCACATTTCGGCCCCCCTAAAGTCAGGGCTGTAACTTGGCTCTATGTTTACGAAGTTTGGATACCCTTGATTTAAAAAAGATGAGTAGGCATAGAACACACCCGACACCCCCCCCCCCCTTAAAGGAGAATTAACCAAAAAAAAGTTAAATCCACAAGGACTTTCTTTTACTACTCCTTTAGGCCTTTTTTACACTGGGGCATTTTTCGGGCGTTATTCAAATGTTTTTCAGGTGCTTTGGCTTAAAAAAAAGCCTGTAAAGTGCCTAAAAGAAGCCTCATCTGCAATCCCAATGTGAAAGACCGGGTGCTTTCAGAGCCCTTTCACACTGCCAGCGCCTGAAAAACGCTGGTAAAGCACCGCTAAGACTAACATTTTAGGGCCGTTTTTGCATTGCCTCAGTGTGAAAGGGCAAGGCGTTTTTACAGCGCTTTCATTTCAAAGGAGAGGGGCGTTTTTGGAGCGTTTTTTTTCAGCGCCCAAAAGCTGCTCCAAAGATTCTGCTTGCAGGACTTAGGCCCCTTTCGCACTGGGGCGTTTTTCAAGCGTTATTCAAGTGTTTTTTCGAGCGTTATTCGAGCGAAGCCTCATCTGCAATCCCAATATGCTGGTAAAGCACCACTAAGACCCTAGAGTTTTAGGACGTTTTTGCAGTGTCTCAGTGTGAAAGGGTAAGGCGTTTTTACAGCGCTTTCAAGTCATTTCAATGGAGAGGGGTGTTTTTGGAGCGTTTCTTTCAGCGCCCAAAAGCTGCTCCAAAGATGCTGCTTGCAGGACTCGGTGTGAAAGGGTCCTTTGAGATGCATGGAGAGCGTTTTAATAGCGCCATTTTTAGGGCTAAAACGCTGTAAAAACGATTCAGTGTGAAAGGGGTCTTATATTGGCTTTTAAAATTTACAAATGCAGCAATTTAGAAATCGGATGAAAGGTTTAGCATTGGGAAACACTTTTTGAAAGATAAAAAGTGCCTTTTATATACATTTATATAGATCAGACCAAAATGAGGGACAAATGAGGGTCAAAGAGGGACTTTGTTCCAAATCAGCAACAGTCCCTCAAAATCAGGGACACTTGGAAGCCATGTTGAAAGGGAAGTATAAGAACAGAAGAAAAGATCTAGGGGAAGCATATTTATGTTTTGTTTCTAGTATTGTCCTCATCCTAGGCCCCATTCACACTTGCAATTGGGGCAGTTGGTGATGACATGCAGGAGACCCAGCAGGGGTCTCTGGCTATTAGGCAGGCCATAGAAGGTGCAAATTTCTTTCCTGCAACCAAGGGTTGCCAGAGAAATTTTCACAATTCCCCCATCAACACAGACAGTGCTTAAAAGGGAATCCCTCCTGCTGAGCAATTGTCTGCACCCGGTGGGGGGTGCGGAGGCGGGCTAAGCTGTCCCTGCCTGGAGAAGACAGTGATTATTGCTAGTGATTATAGCAGCCGCTAGCGATAATCACAAGTGAATCTGAGAGGCTGCTTGTACCCAAGTTGATCAATCAGCCTGCCCACACAGTTCAAAACTCAGTTAGTTCCTGATGAAACAATTGAGATTTGAACCATCTATGGCTGGCATTAACCACTTGCTTACTGGGCACATAAACCCCCTTCGTGCCAAGGCGAAATTTCAGCTTCTGGCACTGCGTCGCTTTAACAGACATTTGCGCGGTCGTGCGACGTGGCTCCCAAACAAAATTGACGTCCTTTTTTCCCCACAAATAGCTTTATTTTGGTGGTATTTGATCACCTCTGCGGTTTTTATTTTTTGCGCTATAAACAAAAAAAGAGCGACAATTAAAAAAATATATATATATTTTTTACTTGTTGCTATAAAAAAAATATATCTTTTTTTTAAAAAAAAATATTTTTTTTCTCAGTTAGGGCCGATACGTATTTTTCTACGTATTTTTGTAAAAAAAAAAAATCGCAATAAGCGAGTGGTTTGCGCAAAAGTTATAGCGCCTACAAAATAGGGGACAGAATGATTTTTTTTATTATTATTTTTTTTTACTAGTAATGGCGGCGATCTGCGATTTTTATTGGGACTGCGATATTGCGGCGGACGTATCGGACACTTTTGACACAAATTTTGGACCATTCACATTTATACAGCGATCAGTGCTATAAAAATGCACTAATTACTGTGTAAATGTGACTGGCAGGGAAGGGGTTAACACTAGGGGGTGAGGAAGGGGTTAAATGTATTCCCTGGGTGTGTTCTAACTGTGTGGGGGGAGGGGGCTGACTGGGGGAGGTAACCGATGCTGTGTCCCTATGTACAAGGGACACAGATCGGTCTCCTCTCCTCTGACAGCACGTGGAGCTCTGTGTTTACACACAGAGCTCCACGTCCCTGCTGTCACCTGCTGTGTCACCGCCGATCGCGTGTACCCGGCGGACATCGCGGCCGCCAGGTACACGCATCGGCTCTTCAGCGATGCGCCGGGACAGTGTTTACCCAGTGGCGCGCGCGGGTAATGCTTTTAAAAAGACTTCCAAAGACATCCACCCGGCACTTGAGAGCCGCGCTGTTGACGTCTTTTGTCAATAGCGCAGGTCTGAAGTGGTTAACTACAGGAATAAGTCCCACTGACAGCAACAGGAAGCTAACTGTTCCCACTACTAATGACAGGTGATTACACGTAATTGCTTATGGAGTGACCACCTGGGAATAATCAGCCCTAGACAAAGACAGTGTTTATCCAGGGCCAATCATTCATATGCAATCACTGCTTGAGTGATTAAATGATAGTGGCCGCACATAGCTGTGAACCTCCCATTAATTAATTTCCACCTACCGATAATCACTGGAAACCCTCGCCGAGTCTCCTGCATGTATTTGTAAAATGGTGTTCCGGGCGAAATTACACTTTTTAAATAAAAATACCCCTATAATACACAAGCTTAATGTATTCTAGTAAAGTTAGTCTGTAAACTAAGGTCCGTTTTGTTAGGTTATTACAGCATTTTGAACGTTAATAAACTAGCATTAGACCGTGGCCATCTTAAGTGTGGGCATCTGAAGCCAGACTGTATTTCTTCCTGGATTTCAGCTATGCAGATCTCGCACATGCTCAGTGTAATAGGTTTCAGGTCAGGTCTCCATAGCAACGGCAGAGGAAGTTGCCGCCCCTTATGCAAACCTCTCCTGAAATAACCCATTTAATGTTGATAAGCGGGGGGGGGGGGATGGGAATGGGAAGTAATGACAATGAAAGTATATGACAATGACATCACCCATTCAAAGTTGATAAGCGGGAGAAGTGTCGCCGTATATAAATGATGACAGCGCCCATCATTAAAAGTTGACAAGCTGGGGAGGGGGGGGGGTTTGTACTTGCCGGCGATCGATGAAAGTAAATGACGATGACATCGCCCATTAAAAGTTCATAGGGGGTGCCGCCGATCGCAGAATATATATGACATCGCCTGCCCGTTAATAAGCGGGGGGGGGGTTTCAACCACGCCCAAAGTTCATAATTGGGGGGGGGGGTGGCGCATATCGCAGAATATATATGACAATGACATCGCCCATTAAAAGGTGATAAGCGAGGGGGGGGGGGCTTGCCGCCGATCGCCGAATATAACAGACATTGACATTGCACATTAAAAGTTGAAAAGTTCGCTGAAAGTAAATGATAATCAATGACATCGCCCATTAAAAGTTCATAAGCGGGGGGGGAGGGGGGTGGCGTCGATCGAATATATAGGACAATGACATTGCAATGACAAGTAAATGATAATCAATGACATTGCCCGTTCAAAGGTGATAAGCGGGGAGGGGGGCGGCGGTTTTGCCGCCGATCAACGAATATAAATGACACTGACAAATAAAGGTGCTAAAGGGGGTTGGGTGCAGCTGATCGCTGAAAGGAAATGACAATCAATCAATATATGACAGCACTCATTAAAAGTAGATAAGCGGGGGGGGGGGGGGGTTACGCCGATTGTCGAATATAAAAGGACAATGCCAGGCCAGCGCACATTATAAGTTTAAAAGCGGGGGGGGGGGGGGGGTCGCCGAATATAAAAGACACTGGGCGCCGAATATAAAAGACACTGCCATCGCACACTGCCACCATCGCACATTATAAGGCGGGCAGCGGGGTGCTGACTTGGTTTCTTGCCACTACATTCTTCCTTCACCCTCTAGACATGACTGGCCAATAAGGAAAACGGGAGGGCGTGGCTTAGGGAAATCTGTGCTTAGCAAATTATCAGCACAGCAGGTACTTTGTTTGGACTACGGCTAGCTCCGGCGCATGCGCGGTAAAGCCCCGCGATGCTACGGTCCGACTATTGCCTTCTGGGATTGATGACAAACATCTCCCAGGAGGCATACCGTCTCGTCTCCCATAGCGGACGGGGGATGACACGCTCAGGCTGCGGCCGGAGAAGAAGCATATCAATAACAAAACTGAGTTTTCAAAAAAATAATATGCCAAATGTGTTTAAGGGGACAGAGAAGCAGGGGATGAAGAGGGTGGAACTCCACTTTAACTTCCCTATTTACATTTATAAATGGCCTAATTTTATACCATGGTGTTGAAATTCCTTAAAGGGGTGTTCCAGGCTTTTTTTTATGTTTATTAAAAGTCAGCAGCTACAAAAAGTGTAGCTGCTGGCTTTTAATAAACATACACTTACCTGCTCCACGGCTCCAGCGATGTGCCGCTGGGAGCTTCTTTCCGGTCCCCCCCCTTCACTGTCGGCGCCTCCACTGCAACTGTGGGCATCCGGCCGTGACTTTCGGCTTCACGACCGGGCACCCCACTGTGCATGCGCGAACGGCGCTGCGCCATTTGATTAGACAGGTGATCGCCTGGGACCTGTCACGTGTCCCAGGCGATCGCCTACAAGGAGGGGCTGCCAAAAGGCGATCTAATCGCCTTTGCAGCCCCTTGGGGGAAGGAGGAAGTTGGACAGGAAGTCCCACTCCTCCTGAAGCCCCCACTCCCCCCCCAAAAAAATGACATGCCAAATGTGGCATGTAAGGGGGCGAGGAGTGAATTAAGTGGAAGTTCCACTTTTAGGTGGAACTCCACTTTAATTACTTTAGTGTAACCTACCAAGTAGTTTCCGTAGTGTAGTGGTTATCACGTTCGCCTCACACGTGAAAGGTCCCCGGTTCGAAACCGGGCGGAAACACTTTTTCTTGCTGACCTGCAGCTGCTACTGTCAACTAACAGACAAACAAAAAGGGATCAAGTGACACACAACATTGTGGCTGCATAAGTCACAAAGAAACACGCCTTGTTCACAATTAGTATGTTTATACACTTTCGATTTTCTTATAATTTCACAATTTAAAAGATAACACAGAATAACCAACACTCATGGCTCAGTTTAATCTCCATGACTGTCGGAGGCATAACGTTGCGCCCGGGTACCCAGAAGTAAACAAAGCCACAATCGCGGCTGTCAGCATGAGATTGGTGAATTTTTTCCCCCCGATCTCATGCTTTCCAGGCTGGAGGAGAGATGTGGGGTCTTATTGACCCTGCATCTGTCCATAAAGAGGACCTTTCACCAGGGGTGGATCCAGAGTCTAGTCTCGGGAAGGGCACTGCCAAAAGATATTTTCTTTTGGGGGGAAATTTATCAGGGAAATGACTGGTGTTAGCGCTTCAATCATCACAGCACCATGGTTGTTATAGTGTCAGGATGATTGAAGCGCATTATTTAAATTATTACATTGTAATATATAATGAAATGGTTCAACTCACCATAATGCAGAATCAGTGGGTGCCCCGAGTGTGTCACTTGCCACGTCACCTGCCATCAGATGCAGCTTGTCACTTGCCACACGTTGCAGCTTGTCACTTGCCATGTCACCTGACACACGTTGCGGATTGTCACTTGCCACACGTTGCGGATCGTCACTTGCCACATCACCTGCCACATGTTGCGGAATGTAACTTGCCTGCCACCAGATGCAGATTGTCACTTGCCATGTCACCTGCCACATGTTGTGGATTGTTACTTGCCACATGTTGTGGATTGTTACTTGCCACATGTTGAAGATTGTCACTTGCCACATCACCTTCCACAAGTTGCGGATTGTCACTTGCCACATGTTGCGGAATGTGACTTGCCTGCCACCAGATGCAGATTGTCACTTGCCATCTCACCTGCCACACCTTACCGATTGTCACTTGCTAAGTTGGTGTTTTGCTTGTCAGAGTCAGACAGCAGAGAGATGATGTAATCTCTGCTGCCTGCACAGTGAGAGCGGAAGTTACTGCAGGGGTGTAGGGTGGGTGCGAGGCGGTGAGAGATCATGTCATCTCTCTGCTCCCCCGGCTTGTTGATTGGCCGCTCACCCACAGAGCCGACCAGCTGACCGCCCACTCTCTGACTCTCACTCGCCGCCCGCTCAGACTCTTAGGTGCCGCAAGTTCTGCAACTACCACTAATTTCTCAGGGGTGGCAATTGCTCCGCTGCCCATTCTTGGATCCGCCCCTGCCTGTCACACACTATTTATATTACAAGGGATGCTTACATTCCTTGTAATAGGAATAAAAGCGATAAAAAAAAAAAAAGTTAAAAAAATAAAAATAAAAGAAGGGGTAAAAATAAAAAAAATTAAGTAAAATAATAAACATTTTTTATTAAAAACGCCCCTGTCCCCAGTAAATTATTGCGCAAATACCGTGCAAGATAAAAAGTTGCAATGACCGCCACTTTATTCCCTAGGGTGTCTGCTATATATATATATTAGGGTTGTCCCGATACCACTTTTTTAGGACCGAGTACAAGTACCGATACTTTTTTTCAAGTAGTCGCCGATACCGAATACCGATACTTTTTTTAAATGTGTCCCCAAATGCAGCCATGTCCCCCACATATGCAGCCATGTCCCCCCAGCCATGTCCCCCACATATGCAGCCATGTCCCTCTAGCCATGTCCCTCACATATGCAGCCATGTCCCTCTAGCCATGTCCCTCACATATGCAGCCATGTCCCTCTCATATGCAGCCATGTCCCTCTAGCCATGTCCCTCACATATGCAGCCATGTCCCTCTAGCCATGTCCCTCACATATGCAGCCATGTCCCTCTAGCCATGTCCCTCACATATGCAGCCATGTCCCTCTAGCCATGTCCCTCACATATGCAGCCATGTCCCTCTAGCCATGTCCCTCACATATGCAGCCATGTCCCTCCAGCCATTTCCCCCATACCTTTGCCGCCAAAAGCCGCCGCATGGAGAAAATCACAGCATTCATTTGAATAGCTGTTTTGCCCGCGCGTATAGACACTCCCCTTGCTCGGCATTGGACAGATCACGATCACCCATCCAATCCCGAGCAAGGGGGAGTGTCTATACGCGCGGGAACACTACAGCTATTCAAATGAAAGTTGTGATGTTCCCGCACGCCGTTTAACCAATGCGGCGGCTTTCGATGCGGTGGTGCGATGCGGCGGCTTTCGATGCGGCGGCGGGGGAAAGTATTCTATTTAGGTATCGGGGGTATTTACGCGAGTACGAGTACTCACGAAAATACTCGGTATCGGTCCCGATACCGATACTGGTATCGGTATCTGGACAACCCTAATATATATATAATATATATATATATATATATATATATATATATATAATCTATATATATATAAAACTCAACGTGTGTGTGTGTGTATGTATGTATGTATGTTCCAGCATCACGGCTAAAAATATTAACATGAAACTTGGCAAACATGTTACTTATATGTCAGCAACAAACATAGGATAGGTGGTTTAACCCTTACCCACCCCCATTTGCCATGGTCGGGGTTTTCCTTTAAAGTCCCATTCAACTCTATGGGAAATACATGTTACTTCATAACTTCCAAACGGCTGTAGATATTTCGATAACACTTGGTCACATGTTACTTATATGTCCACTTAAACTATAGGATAGTTAATTTATCCCTTAACTACCCCCATTTGTGAGGGTCGGGGTTTTTGTTTAAAGTCCCATGCAAATCAATGGGAAATGTATGTTCCCACATAACTTCTGTACGCCTGGAGATATTTCAATAATACCTGCTACACATATTACTTATATACCAAATAAAAATATATGACAGTTAAATTAACCCTTACCTACACCCTTATATAAAAGATGGGTATATTTATAGTACTATGATTTTCCTCCCCAAAAGGTTAAGATAGGAAGACCGGGCAACGCCGGGTATTCAGCTAATATATATATATATATATATATATATATATATATATATATATATATATATATATAAATGTTTGGGGTTTCTAAGCAATTTTATAGCAAAAAATTTGTGATTTTTACATGAAGGAGAGAAGTGCCAGAATTGGCACGGTATGGAAGTGGTTAAGCACAAATTTCTGATCATTTTATGGAGAGGACTAAGAAGATATAACCATGCCAATGGGGCAGCAGAAAACATATAGCACAGTGAGGAAGGTTTGTGGTACAGAATGATATGACAGTAAAAATTAGAAGCAGCACCCCCCCCTCATTTGCAGGATGCCGCCAGTCTACATACCGGAAGCAGTGCGGCCGCTTTATGGGGGTGCTAGACTAATTTCCCTCTCAGCCCAGTCCGCCCCATAAGACTGGCGCTACACTAAAAGTGTAGCGCAAGCCGGCGGGGACTCTTTCTGTGCTGCCCTAGGCCTTGTTGGCCTAGGCCAGGATACAGCGTTGGGTTGGGGTACATAATACAGAGTTCAGGGGTCAGGACTGCATGATGCACAGGACAGTGATAGAGTACAAATAAAAACGACCCTCTCCTCCCACTACAAATCCCCAATCCCATATTCCCCACAGTACAGATCTTCCCCAACAGCTTATATTTACCCAACAGCTTATATTTCCCACACAGTATAGATTTCCCGCACCCCCCCCCCCCCGCCCCCCACCACCACAAACTACCATCCCAGCCCACCTCAACAGTAGAGAGCCTCCCCCTACCTGGCCCAACTCTTCAGTATGGACCCCAAGTGCAGACCACCCCCTCAGTACAGGTCCCCAGCCCAACCAACCCCACAGTACAGGCCACCTCTCCCCTCAAACCCCCTCACCAGATTCTGGAAGCATGGCATGCAGTGGCAGAGGGAAGGCTTCCGCTCAGCTGTGGATTTGATAAGAACAGAGGAGTAGCCTTCAATGAACCAAAGGAAGGATCTGCATATAAAAGAGTTACTATAGCTCATTTATACGCATATCATATTACAGTTGTTTTTTCTGACCAAACTCCATGGCAAGTTGCATATGATTGCACCGTATGCACAACCTACAGGGGGCAGAGACTTTGCTAGACAAAGCTGACTGAGGATTGAGGTGAAAATGTGTTAAGTCCCTTTCATACAGGCTGTCCAATCAGGTCCGTCTGCCATTTTTCGGGCGAACCTGATAGGACCAAATATTAAGTCCTATGGAGAGGCGGATGTCTGCACACACGTCTACTTCATCTGCCGATATCCAATCCGGTCTGCCAAATCCAGATGGATGGTGATTCTATTTACCATCCGTCTGGCGGATCGGATGAAAACAGACATGCGGTCCATTTTTATTCGATCTCCCCATAGAGGAGAATGGGACTCTGAGAGTGAGTCTCTGCACAGTGAGCGGAGACAGAACTGTCATCCACCTGCTCAGCGAGGATCAACGGCGCGATCCCCACCGAGCTAGCAGAGTCCGTCAAAAGGGATCCTCCCCGTGTGAAAGGGGCTTTATACTCCTGCACAATCTGGGACTGTTAAAAAGTATGCCATCTGGTGAAACAGGTCAGGAAGGTAGTGCTGGGAGCAGGAGCTAAAGCTTGTCAGCCAACTAACAGTTTAACTGTTAAGACAACATCTGTGCAGCTTTTCTTCTAGATTATACTGAACCATGCAAGGAGGGATAGACTCACCTGTTTCCAGTATACGAGGGGAGAGCTTGGAGTGTTGGAGCTGTGCACTTTTCTTTAAAGCGGGGGTTCACCCAAAAAAATAAAAAAATGTTTTAACATTACATTCAGGCGAGTTGTTAGAATGACAATTGGCCGTACATACTAATATATATATATATATATATAATGTTCACCGCGGCTTCCGGGTATAATCTGCGGGACTGGGCGTTCTTAATTGATTGACATGCTTCCGACCGGCGTATACAGCGCGTCACAAGTTGCCGAAAAAAGCCGGACTGCTAATCGGCTCTATACGGCGCCTGCGCACCGACGTTCGGCTTTTTCCGGCAACTCGTGATGTGCCGGTCGGAAGCATGTCAATCAATTAGGAACGCCCAGTCCCGCAGATTATACCCGGAAGCCGCGGTGAACACACACACACACACACACACACACATATAAAAACGGTATGTACGGCAAGGATTTAAAAAAAAAAAAACAGCCGATTGTCATTCTAACAACTCGCCTGAATGTAATGTTAAAATTTTTTTTTTTTTGGGTGAACCCCCGCTTTAACTCAATGAACAGAATAATGTACATCACTAATTATGTTTAGTTAACCTTTTTCTGGCCAGAGGTGATTAAAGCCTAAATATTCAAGTTAAATAAGTTTTACATTTTCAAAAGGACATTTTAATTGGTACACTGTATTAATAAATACTTAATTTGTTCGTTTTACTTATAGCAAAAATGTAAAAATAAAAATAAAAAATGTAAGTTTTTTTTTTTAATACTGGAATTGTATATTTCAATAACAGTATTAAACAACGGCACTCTACCATCTCGGCTGAAGTGAATGAAAAGGTTTATATCTCCTTGACCAAATTTTGTAAATTGACCTTTAGCCAGATTGATCACCACGATCAAGAACCACATTGATTATTTCCCAATCGTAGAAGAGGCTTTTGGCTGTTAGTTAAAACATGGCCTGACAGCTAAGAGTGTGCACCTCTGCATGCTCCTAATTGTCATATGATAAATGCTACCATGGCAAAAGAGCTCATAATAGGGACTGCTAGCCTACTGACTGTAGATGCCAAATGGATAATTGTGGTCGGTCCTAATAACTAATTAGAAGGCAGCGTGTATAAGTTTAACTGTATAATTTGATTACCATATGTTAAGTTTATTCTAAAAGAACAACATTTGCAAAACAATTGGATGATGACAAATTTTCACACAAAACCATTAAATTATTTAGATTGCTTTATTAGTCCGATGTTAACAAAAAATAGAATAAAAAATCTGGATCATTATGACCCACCAAAAACATTACCTAAGAGTCACCACGTACGTTACAATCAACTTTAGATTTACCAAATACAAGTAGTATGAGGACCTACCTAATCCAATCATCTTGCATTCAATTAGGCAGGCCCTTGCACTACATGTTGACACTACATGTCTGACCAACGCTGGGTCCCGGGACTACTGCGACTTACCCAGTCCACAGTATTAGACGCTAGCATCACTATCCTGATGCTATCATGGGTCATTGTTTGGCCCCCCCTACTCCATACAACTGTACTACTCCCACATGTTGTGTTGAACTCACAGGCACCTCCACAGGTGCCACCATTGGGCTCCTGTTCCCGGGATCCCCTTACATTTTACCACCTATCTTACCTTCAAGACTAGCAGGACATCCCCTCCGTGTGTCCACCATGGCTACCGCATGGGACCCTGTAGGGCTACGCACGCTGATTCCATCTTGGCGGGACCTGTCTAGAATTTCTCCTGAGGAAGCGGAATATTCCGCGAAACTAGTCGAGACCGTCATAACCCTCAACCCATTGTGTCTTTCTCCCTATCGGGGGTTCCTCAATATGGTGTTGTCATAGGTTATGAGTATTTTAATTGTGTGATGATGTATGTCTAGGTTTTCAATAAAATTTATTTTTTGCTCTTTTAAAATGTACCCTCACTTGTTCCTTTCTTTATCTGTACCGCGATAGTTCTAATTGGCCCATTTCTCCCCCCTTGGTTCTCTGGTTCGGGGACCTCAGACCTAAAATATCCACTACATGTTGTTGGTAGATCTAAAGAAGATTGTACAATTTGATTGTAAGGTGTGTGGTGAGATCAGTCCAACACACAGGTTGAGAACTGCTAATGGGAAGGGTGATGTCAACTTAGGTTCTAAAATGAAGTCATCATCCTCGCAAAGCTATATGCTGGTGTCTAGCTCTCTTGATGGATCTTTCACTTTGTACAATCGTTACTTTGGGAACCTATCTGCAAAAGTAGAATGGTGGCCAGCCTAGACATTTAATAGTTTACATATTTTCTTAAGCAGTAAATAAGCTTTAACACACGGCCTCAATGACCTCTTTAGCCACAGGCACTGTGGAGTAGATAATCCTAAGGCCTGGTTCACAATGTTGCAGGTGCGGGGATCACACCAGTTCCCACACCTACAACCACCTGCAGCCAAAACGTGCTGCGCTTTAAAAATGTGCAGTGCCGCCAGTCATTCCTAATGGCACCTCTACACATCTAAAAACTGCAGCGGCAGGTGAGGGAAACCATTGTGAAATCACATGGTGCAAAAGCACCATGTGAATTCCCTGCCGCTGCTTTTTAAAAATGATGCAGGAAAATGTTCCTGCATTAAACGCAGGGGGAGCAATCCATTTAAATGAATGGGCTGCCATGTCTGTGCAAACTCGGTACGCAGAGTCACAATAGTGTGAACCAGGCATAAAAGCAGAAAAACTGAACTCCTTCAGGGCCCATTGACAATATATCGTGATCTGGAAAAGCATGCACCACCACCTGCTTTAACACAGCTGATTTTTAGCAAAAACACATTCACTTTTAATTTTAACAGTCAGCTTATTCTGCCCCCTCCCTGGAGTGATTATAAGCCAGTGGGTTTTCTAATCGTTAAATGTAAACAAAGAGCAAGTGGAGTGCAGAGTGCCAAGGCCAGACTTGGATGACTACAGGACTTCTCTTAAAGATCTGTGAGAATCAATTTATCCACAGTAGCTGTAGCTGCAGAGGTCAGTTTTGTATAAAAGCTAATTTATTGCTTATTAAAGCGGGAGTTCACCCATTTAAAAAAAAAAAAAAAATCTCCCCTTAGCTTCCTGCTCGTTCGGTCTAGGGGAATCGGCTATTTATATTAAAATATGTGCAGTACTTACCCGTTTTCGAGCTGCATCTTCTTCCGTCGCTTCCGGGTATGGGTCTTCGGGAGCGGGCGTTCCTTCTTGATTGACATTCTTCCGAGAGGCTTCCGACGGTCGCATCCATCGCGTCACTCGTAGCCGAAAGAAGCCGAACGTCGGTGCGGCTCTATACTGCGCCTGCGCACCGACGTTCGGCTTCTTTCGGAAAATCGTGACGCGATGGATGCGACCGTCGGAAGCCTCTCGGAAACCTGTCAATCAAGAAGGAACGCCCATTCCCGAAGCCCATACCCGGAAGCGACGGAGAGGATGCGTCTCGTAAACGGGTAAGTACTGCACATATTTTAAAATAAATAGCCGATTCCCCTAGTAATAACGAGCAGGAATCTAAGGGGGAAAAGTGCCCTCTAAGGGTGAACCCCCGCTTTAAGAATATAAAATAATTTAAATGCTCATCGCCTGGTTACAGTTTTTTCTTTAAATAAACAGCTGTTCAGTCTGTAAATAATTTATCTAGATTGTATCATTTTTTGTTAAAAAGGGAGCACCATCTTTTTAATACCGCAAGACCAATCTGTACATTTTTTCCATTCCTGATCCATAATTCCAAAAACATAGGCACCATTGAAGTGAATGTGAACACTATGACAGATCTTTGCAATGACTGCCTTCCATAATACTAATGATTCTTCATGTTCAGTGTCTGGATTGTTCTCTCGACAGCAGTCAACAGTCTGTGTATCCGGTCATAGTTCTGTGGGAATAATAAAAAAAAAATAAAAAAAAAAATAGAAAAAGAAAAAAAAGGGTATTATGATGAAAAACTACAGAATTAAACCAGATTTTTAGAAAACAGACATTCCCTGAGTGTGTGACCTTGGAGGATGGGACTAGAACTACTGGAGTATCCGAGACGTTTAAGAAGCAAGAGGCTTCACTCGGGTGGAATGCCCTTTAACCACTTGACCTCTGGAATAATTTATCCCTTCATGAGCAGGCAATTTTTTGCTATTTAGCACTGCGCTACCTTAACTGGTAATTGTGCAGTCGTGCAACATTGTATCCAAATTAACTTTATATAATTTTTTCTTGTAATAGAGCTAAATTTAATAATAAAAAAAAAAAAAAAAATTATATACACTGGATTTTTTTTTATATACAGTGAAACCTCAGATTGCGCATAACGCGGTTAAACTAGCGTTTCGCAATACGAGTACCGTTTAAAAAAAAATAATTCTGACTCGGTTTGCGAATGTTGTTTCGCAAACGAGCAGGATTCAAGCCACAGCGGTGTGTAGTACCGCTTTTGGCCTGAGGTGGGGGGGGGGGGTGCTGGAGTGATCAGAAATGCTTGGAAAAACTCTGTTCCCGAGCCTTTCCAAGGTTTTCCGAGCTCAGCCGAGCCGTCCCCAGTATTTGAGGCTCTCCGGCGCCCCCCCCCCCCCCACCTCTGGCCACATGCGGTATTGCATGCTATAAAAGTCAATGTGGAACAAATTATTTTAATTTCCTTTGACTTCTATGGGGAAACTCGCTTTGATATGCGAGTGCTTTGGATTACGAGCATTCTCCTGAAATTATGGATTATGTTTGTAATCCAAGGTTCCACTGTACTACTAAGTGGCAGTGATTAGCGACTTACAATAGGACTGCAATAGTGCAGCGGGCTTTCTGACATTGACTGACGCCGGGGGGAACTGACATCACCAATTACATTAATACAGGGATCAGTGCCAATACTATACACTGCCACCGCACTAATGATACTTGCTGGGAAGGGGTTAACAACTAGGGCGATCAAGGGGTTAAATGTGCTGCCTTTGCTCTGGGCTGTGATTGAAAACAGCCAATCAGCAGGTCCTGACCATGAATCATTGGCCAGGATCTGCTGACAGGCTCCCACAGGGGGTGCCCAAAACCTGGAAGCAGGCAGTGATGTATGGGTATGTTGCTTTGCCTGTGTGGGCCGCCCACCTACTGTACATGGCAGGTGGGTGGTCTGCAAGAATTTTAGTGAACAGACAGAAGCACCCCAATTGAGCCCATCAAGAGTGGCTTCTAGGTTACATATCTGAGTATCTGTCTGAGCATTTATATTCTAGTGAATGCTCATTAAAAATATATGAAAATGACTGAAACCGGAGATAAGATAGATATTGAATCAATCCCTGTCCCACACCAATAAAAATTGAGAAATCCGTTTTGATACCTAACCACTTTAAGTGTTGCAGATGCTTACACCTTCTGGACCAGAAGTTGCGAAGATGTTGAGAAAAAAAAAAAAAAAAAAAAACATTCCCCTCTGGGTGATCTATGTACAATGCAAGGATTTTAACAAACTTTGTTGCAGATTACTACCTTTTGTTATTCTGAAGTAATCCCGGTGTGTTTGTCTGTGTCCATGTGGGAAAGTGAATCTAATGGGAGTGGTTTCATAACTATCAATCAGCTGCAGCATCTGCAGGGAACTAATGAGGAAAGTTGAAGGGTCCGCATCCTTTAGACATGATTTCCTATTGGGAGTATCTTACCAAAAATGACATTTGTGTTGCAGGGGATGCCTGAAATCTGACTTTTATTTTAATGTAGACTTCTGGGGAAAACAGTGAGCCAATCACACAAGCATGAAATTACGTTTCTGGGGGGCGTTCTTTACACATTCTGTGTACAGAACACCTCCAGGTAGCCATATTGCATTTCATTTTCAGAATACTACAGCCACTGCAGATTAAAAAGGTCATTTTTTTAATAACATTCAATTACAATATAATTTGTGGCGCAATTATATACGATATATTATTATTTTTTTGCTATTTTTTCCCCCATGTAAGTGGAGTTGCCCTTTAGGGAATAAGGACAAGCTAGGTGAATGAATACATGGACATAAGGGAATCGATCAACCATGACACTACAAACTGCAGCCAAAACATGTGAGCCGATCATTACAAGGTAAGGCAAACAAAAGAAAAAAAGGGAATATAACTACACTAATATCTAGTTCAAACAACAAAAATATTTGAAAAAGTGTACAATGCATAAATTGAATGACATCCAACACGCAGAATGATTTTCATCTATATTTTTGTTTCTTACCTCTTCCAAGCTTATTCTGTCACCTTGACACTCTCGGCACATTTCAAGAAGTCAGCGACATGTGGGGAGCACTTTTCCACCGCTGTTGGGTTTAGTTTTAGACACTGTTCAAAGGCTGTAAAGGGTTCTACACATTGAGAACGGATCTTCTGTATGATGGGACTAGGACAAGAAATTAAATCGAGATCTGTAATATGTTTAATATGTGCCAAATCATACTAATGAAAAAAAAAAGTCTGAAGAGTTTATTTTATTTTTTTTAATCGATTGGTTTGTGCTGCCATTGACATTGTAGGACATCTTTATTAACCGCAAAAATAGAGCGACAATTTTGAAAAAAAATGCAATATTTTTTACTTTTTGCTATAATAAATATCCCCCAAAAATATATTAGAAAAAAACATTTTTTTCCCTCAGTTTAGGTCGATACGTATTCTTCTACAGATTTTTGGTATATAAAAAAAATAGCAATAAGCGTTTATTGATTGGTTTGCGCAAAAGTTATAGCATCTACAAAATAGGATATAGTTTTATGGCATTTTTATTAATATATTTTTTTTACTAGTAATGGAGGTGATCAGCGATTTTTAGTGTGACTGCGACTCTATGGCGGACACATCGGACACTTTTGACTCATTTTTGGGACCATTGACATTTTTACAGCGATCAGTGCTGAAAAAATGCACCGATTACTGTAAAAATGACACTGGCAGTGAAGGGGTTAACCACTAGGTGGCGCTGCAGGGGTTAAGTCAGAACTAGTGAGCGATTCTTACTGTTAGGGGGCGTGGCTACACGCGACACGTCACTGATGACCGTTCCCGATCACAGGGAACAGCCATCAGTGACAGTGTCACTAGGCAGAATAGGGGAATGCCCCGTTTACAAAAGGCATCCCCCTGTTCTGCCTTTGCCGACCGCAATCGTGGGCCGCCCGGGAACATCGAGTTCCTGGGACCCGCAAGCACACTCATGAGGCAAGTTAAAAGGGACATACTTGTACGCCAATGTGCCTGCCCGTGCCATTCCGCCGACGTACATCTGCGTGCGGCGGTCGTCAAGTGGTTAAAACCACTTGCTGGCCAAGTCTTTTCTGGAACTTTTTGTTTTATAGTTTTTGCTAGAAATATACTTATAACCCCCAAACATTAAAGTGGAATTCCATCGACATCTAGGATTTTTTTTTTTTTTAAATCCATCTATTATAAAAGTATATTATTATAATGTGACACACATTACTCTTATTATATTCCGCTGCTATAGTTTGTATTTTATAAAGAAACGTACCTTATATTTCTTCTTTTTGTTCGTTCCCATCTTGCTTGTGGGCATGGGGAAGCCCACAAGGATGATCTTCCAGGATATGGTGCTGCTGAATTAACCAGCATGCACCCCCCGATCACGCACACATAGCGGTGGAAACTTCTATCGTTGCCATCACAATGGGTGGCAGCAGTAGCTAGACACGGACGCCCGCACCTCAGCCCTGCTCTGAGTACACGCTGGGACCGGAGATGTTCGTGAGCCGGATCCCCCGCACCCTCCACTAGGGCATCCTCCGTCCCTCCCCTTCCTCCGTCCACCCTCCCGGATTGAAGCCCGTGCTTGTAGCGTGGCTCTCAGAGAGGTCACGCTCGGCTCCCCTGGCTGGATGCACTGCGTGGTGTGTGGTCGCGATAGGACGGCGCATTGGAACGGCGTGCCGAGCAGGGGGAGGGAGCTGCAGAGGGGAGTGAGGACCGGAGCCCCCCCGGCGGCATCAGCTGTGCGGTGGCTTCTTTCCCCCCTGGAGCGTGCGGGCTGCTGAGTTGTGAAGGTGTGTCGCGCCGCTCCGTGAGAGGGGGCTGAGGGGAGACACAACGCCAGCCCTGCAACTCAGGAGAAAAATCATAGGCTGTCATGAATAGCCTGTCCAGAAACAAGGTGAAACAAAGTGAAACCCATTGCAGCAGTTATTTTTCCTTACTCTGTTAGAAAGCTGCTAGACTGGTGAGTACATTTGTCAGCTTATTGCACACACCAGAATGGTGAGTACAAATGTCCATTTAAGAATTAAAAACTAAAAAAAAACGAAAATATATAATCAATGGGACAATGTTTCTGAGGAGAATGGCTACTGGAAGTGACTGACATAACATAAGGGATATAAGCTCATCATTGAATTTTATGTGTTTGTAAAGAAGCTGGTATTTTTTTTTTTTTTGGTTCTCTAGGCGGCATCCCCTGGACATTTCCCTCCTCCCTATTGGGATCAATTAAAATACAGGGAGAGTTTTTTCTCAACAGAATATACGCAATAAATATTGAACTCTGTTTAAAAGATATTTTAGAATCTATAATATACAATATACAGATGAGTTGGCAGAGAACATGACTAAAAATTGGTGGATACAATGGTAAAAGTACAGCATATAGTGCAATTAATCATACTATTGAGCCCTGAAACCGGTATAAGGAGGACTTTAAGACTGACGGGCACTGGAGACTGACAGAAGGAGGGGGTCAGTATACGTGTTAGGCGCGTCGAATATCTTTAATCTACAGCTAAAGACAAAGAGTAGAAATACTATAGTAACATTAAACTCTGATATAAGAAACTTCAAAAGGTTTTGTCTCATGTAGTATACACTCCCCACAACCGCAAAACGGACTTCTTATAAAATACCGGTAAAGTGTGCAGTTATAACTCAGGCGCGCCAAGAAGCACGGGTAAACATCCAGGACTATAGTAGGACCGATAGGGGTGAAGGATGACCACAAGGGGAAAAGGAGTGAAAGGTGGGGCAATCCCAAAGGTCCCCCGCTTAAGTCAAAGTCCAGGCCCGATGTGCAAATTTGTGACCCATGGGACAAATGGAGATAACCAGCATATAGAAAAACCAACAACTGCCAGAGGAGCTCAAGTAGAAAAGGAAAAAAAAAAAGATAAAAAAAAAGGGGTCGCTAACACTTTGGCGGACTCAGAAACACTCTCAGAGTCACTCTTAGAGATTAGAATAGATCAAGATAGAGAAACAGACAAAGATAAAGAAATAGACCCCGAACAAAGAAATAAGGATGAAACGCAGGACATGACACTTTTGCCAACAAAAAGGGAAATGGAAGGAATGTTCGCTGCCTTAGAAAGATCACTCAAATCGCAAATGGAAAAAATGGAGAGAAATATGGGGCATATACTGGAAAGAGTGGAAGAAGTGGAGAAAAAAGTCGATTACAATGTAACCTCAGTTAAAAAATTAGAGGATGAAATAAAAGCATTAAAAATAAACCAACGAGAACAGGCGTATAAATTAGAAGATCAAGAAAACAGAGATAGAAGGAAGAACATAAGAATACGCGGAATCCCAGAAACGACACAAGCTGAGGATCTCTCAGAAATAATAAGAAAAATTTGTAATCCAATATTAGAGAGAGAAACAACTTCCCCACTAAAAATAGAACGTGCGCACAGGATAAGACGTTCTAGAGAGAGAGTACAGGATTACCCAAGGGACATTATTGTTCGATTTGAAAGCTGGGAAGAGAAAAACCAACTATGGAGAAAACTGAGAGGGAAGTCGCCATTAGAATATGATCAACATAATATTCAAATATACCAAGACCTGTCACAAGAGACGTTAAAAAGAAGAAGCTTAAAACCCCTGTTAGGAATCTTGCAGGAACATGATATACAATACAATTGGGGATTCCCAGCCTGCCTAATAGGCAGGAAAAACGGTATCTCTGCAAGATTGAGGTTCTTAGAGGAAGTTCCAGAATTCTGTCAGCGATTAGATATCCCAATACCACCAAAAAAAGATTAATAATGTTGAAACGACGGCGGAGGGGGGGAGAGGGGGGGGTGGGGGGAAGGGGGGACAGGGAGGTTCAAATATAGTAAACAACAGGAGCGGGGTGGGGGAGAGGGGGGACCTGGAGAGTACTCCTTCCCCAGTTTCCCATTATTGGGGGATAGGAGACCGGGCTAAAATAGAATTCCACCTTAGCCGGAGGAGCAAAAGAGCGCCTGGAGCGCCAAACAGGAAAAGCTCCAAATGACCAAAGGGTCAAGGATCGACCAGAAGGAAGGGGGGGGAGAGGGAGGGGATGAGAAAGCCCCATACGAAGAACATAGGGGCAAGGTATGAGTGGTGGGGGGGTGGAGAAGGGAGGAGGGGAGGGAGGGAGGGGAGGGAGAAGGGGTTCGGGTGGGAGAGGGGAGGGGAAGATTAGGAAAAGGGACTCAGATCTGTGTGTCATGCAACAGGAAAAAACAAATGCACTTGAGAAAGATAGAAGGAAAAAAAAAAAAAAAAAAAAGAAAGATATGACAAATATAAATTTCTTAACATATAATGTAAGAGGTCTCAATTGCCCGGAAAAAAGGCATATGGTATTAAGAGAGGTTGAAAGGTACTCAGCTGAAATAGTTTTTTTGCAAGAGACTCACATAACATTGGATTCTAATGTTAGATTGTATTCTCGGGCAGTTCCCACCTGGTACTATGGGGACTCTCCAAAGAAGAGAGCCAAGGGGGTCGCCATAGGAATAGGGAAGAACATCTCTTTCACAGTAGAAGATAGGAAGGTGGACCCGGAAGGCCGCTATTTGTTTTTAAAAGGAATACTCCAAGGAAAAAAAATACACGTTAGCAAACATATACTGCCCAAACAGCCAACCACATAAATACCTGAGGGGGATCTTGAATGCTTTAATGGATTTTAAATTTGGACATGTAATACTCGCAGGAGACCTCAACCTTTCAATGGACTATCAACTTGATAGAACGTCCGGGGCACAGAGGCGAAATATTAAACAGCTAAGAATATTAGGAAAAAAAATGCACAGTCACTGTTTAATAGATCCTTGGAGGATTACATATCCAAATAAAAGGGACTACACCTATTACTCTTCTGTGCATGGAACATACTCAAGATTGGACTATATAATGGTAGACCACGAGTTACTGGAAGAGGTAGTTAAAACCTCAATAGGGGTAACTACAATCTCAGACCACGCTCCGGTAATAGTGAAAATTAGATTCAAAGAGAGAGAGCAAAGAAAAGGATCATGGAATTTAAATGAAGAACTTATAGAGGACAGCGAGGTAAATAACACAGTGAGAACTGATTTGGATCAATATTTCACTCTTAATAATACACCTGAAGTAAGGGTAGCCACTGTATGGAAGGCCCACAAGGCATACATCAGAGGGAAACTAATTTCGATAGGAGCAGGGAAAAAAAAGATAAGAAAATTAAACATGAAAAAATTAACAACTGAGCTATTTGAATTGGAGCAAACGCATAAAGAGCGAGGAGAAAGTGAAATATATCAAGAAATTGTTGTAAAGAGGGCCCAGCTCAGAGACTTGATGAAGGTTGAAACAAGGGACATATTCAAAAACGTTAGAAAAGAGAGGTATAAATGGGGGAATAAACCAGGGAAATATTTAGCGAGAATATCCAGGAAAAAAAAAAAAAAAAATACATAGAAAAAATAAAAAATCAAGACGGCCTTATGAAATATAAGACGTCTGAAATTGCGGAATCTTTTCGGACTTTTTACAGCTCATTATACTCAATAAGAATCAATGAAACTCAAGAGCAGGAAAATATTAGAAAAAAGAAAATTAGGGAATACTTAAAAGAAGTGAAATTACCTAAAATCTCTCAAAACGACATTGAATCCTTAGAGGCTCCAATAACTCAAGATGAGATATACAGAGCTTTCCAGGAAACACCGTGCGGTAAGAGCCCAGGCCCTGATGGCTTGCCGATTATATATTACAAAAAATTTAAAGAACTCCTGGTCCCAGAGATGTGTAACTATTTTAATAAAATAGGAGAGGAAGAGGAAATAAGAAAAGAATCCCTATTGGCAAATATTTCTATTATCCCTAAAACAGGAAAAGATGGAACTCTGTGCTCCAACTATCGACCAATAGCATTGCTAAATGCAGACCTGAAGGTATATGCGAAAATATTAGCAACTAGGATAAAAAGTTTAATGCCGCAATTAATAAACACAGATCAGGCAGGCTTCGTAACAGGCAGAGAAGGGAGAGATAATAGCATAAGGACCCTGTTGTTGTTACAACATGATCCAAAAAAGAAACCCCCAGTCGTACTCATGTCTTTAGATGCCGAAAAAGCATTTGATAGAGTCGACTGGGGGTTTATGATGGAAACCCTACAAAATATAGGCCTGGGACCAAGGTTCATGAAATGGGTAAAGAATTTATATAGCCACCCGACTGCAAGGGTGAAGGTCAACGGGAGTATGTCGTCTGTGTTCGAAATGAAAAATGGAACCAGACAGGGGTGCCCGCTCTCACCTCTCCTATATGTAATAGCTCTGGAACCGTTGTTAGCAAAAATCCGGGAAAACCCGGATATAGGGGGGGGTGAGAGTGGGAGACGAAGAACACAAGGTGGCGGCGTACGCAGACGACATACTCCTATATTTGACCAAACCTAGGGTCTCCCTCCCTAATATCATAAAGGAAATAAAAAGATACGGTGAACTCTCAAATTTTAAAATAAACCCGATAAAAACAGTAATTTTGAATTTGGGGATAGATAAAAAAAGAAGCAGAAGAACTACAGAAAGAGTTTCCATTTACATGGGAAAAATAAGCTATAACGTATTTAGGAATAAAAATTACATCAACAGTTGAAAAACTTTACTCGGTTAATTTTGTCCCCTTAATTAACGACATTAATCAAGACCTGAAAAATCTTGCAAAAAAACACATTTCTTGGATAGGTAAGATCAATGCGTTTAAAATGATGATATTAACGAAGATTACATACAAACTTCAAATGCTCCCAATAAAAATACCGCAAAGTTTTTTTAAAGTAATCAAAACAGTAATTTTGAAATATATATGGGCAGGTAAAAAGGCTAGACTAAGCTATTCATTGTTGAGCATGAAAAAAAAAGGAGGGGGGTTGGGGCTCCCTGATATAAAAAGATATTACTTTGCTGTTAATTTAGCTAGGCTGGTAGAATGGTCAAATATACACAAAAAAAAAATGGGTACGAATGGAAGAAATATTAAGTAGCACACAATTAAATAGAAATGTATGGATACCACCAAAAACGAGGGAATTGGGCACAAATACACATAGCATAACAAGGAACGTATTTAGAATATGGGACACAATATTTAGACGGGAAAAATGGGAGTATAACTCTCCATTAATCCCATTAGTAGGCACAATTTTTTTTCCACCAGGTAATGGAACACGTTTTGGAAAGCTACTGGGGGAGAAAAAATTAAAAGATATTGTCACACGGGGAAAAATTAAATTGACAAGATATAAAGATAGGAGAAGGGGAACAAAGGATGAGTGAATGGGAGTATTTGCAGTTAAAACACTTTGTGAGCACACTACCACAACCGATTAGGGAAGACAAGACACTACACCCAATAGAAAAAATATGCAATACGGACAAGCCCCTGATACACGGTATATCAAAGGCATACAGGATATTAACGGAGCTCGAGACCCAGGAAACTCTCTCCTTTTTAGAAAAGTGGGAAAACGATTTGGGTAAAAGGATTGATAAATTACAAATGATAGGTGCAGTATACAATCATGCTTCGGACAATACCACCATTGAAGCAAACTACAAATGTATGGTTCGATGGCACTTGACCCCATTAAGAATGAGTAAGATCCACCCAAATAACTCAGAGCTATGTTGGAGAAACTGTAAGCAAAAAGGAACAACTCTGCATATATGGTGGGACTGCCCGAGAATACAGGAATACTGGAAAGAAATCTTGGAATATATTGTAGAAATAACAGGGGAGAGGATTCTTTGCAGCCCGCTGCCCTGTTTGTTTCACGGAACTGAAAAAACAAAAAAACAATATGGAACGACTCTGGTCCCAGTGCTGCTAAACGCAGCAAAGGCTCTGATCCCAAAAAACTGGCTACATCCAAAGAGGCCATCAATTAAAGAGTGGATAGAAAGGGTGGAATATATAGAAGAGATGGAGTATCTTGCCTGTGGAGAGACAGGAGGAGAGGACAAATACAGGGTGGTCTGGGAAAAATGGAAAGTGTTTAAATCTACAGAAAAGTTTGTCCAGGGAATGGCAGAAGCAGATAGGTGAGAAACCAAAGAGAAGACTGCATGGCACACAGATCTAGGGAGGGGGGGGGGGGAATGGGGGGAGGACAAAGGGGAAAAAAAAAAAAAAAAAGGGCTAGTTATGTTATAATAGTAAGTAATGCAGCTAGACTTGTTAATCGGTAAAAGAATAATTAATGGTTTAAAAATGTCAAATCTGTAATTGTACAAAAGAAAAGGAACCCAAACATATAATTTAAAAAGTGAAAAAAAAAAAAAAAAAAAAAAGAGTATAAAATACCAACATAGAAAAAAAATTTATGAAAAGTAAGGAACGAAAATAAAAAAAAATAAAAAATAAAAATAAAAAAATAAAAATAAAAGAAATTCCACGAATGATGCGAAGCCACAAGAGAGACGTTATGGGCGGTCGAACCGTGAGCTAGTCTCGCTGCCAAATGTGAGCAGAGTCTGATGTGAAAAAAAAAAAAAACAATGGGTGGCAGCGGCAGAAGTGCCCGCCCCATTGTTATGGCAACCTAGCCCTAGGCGCTTCCCACCGACTCCTGGGAAAGAATGAGACATCTCCCAGGAGTACTAGTGAGCACAGGTGCCGAGGGAAATGACGTCAAGCGCCACAGAAAGGAAGTGGCAGAATACAAGGGACCCCACAGTGCTGAAGGAGGGGGTAAAACAATTTTTTCCCCCCAAATGTTGATGCTGATGGATAATGCTGTTGATTTCTTTAAACTACATTTTTTTGGGGTGGAACTCTACTTTAAGTATTTTTTTTTAAAAAGACCCTAGGGAATAAAATGGCAATCGTAATATTTGATGTCAGAGTATTTGGGCAGAAGTCTTTGAAATGCAATTTTTGGGGGAAAAAAATACACTTTAATGCATTTTTATTAAAAAAAAACACCATAGATAACCCAATTATTTGTAAAATATAAAAGATTATGTTATGCCGAGTAAATAGATACCCAACATGTCATGCTTTAAAATTATGCACACCCATGGAATGGTGACAAACTACAGTACCTAAAAATCTCCATAGGCGACACCCGTTTAGAGTTACAGAGGTCTTGTGCTAAAATTATTGCTCTTGCTCCTCACATGAACACCATTTACATACAGTATGTTTGCATGACCTACATGTGTGTGCACGAGCCCAGAGGGATGGGTCGCTTTACTTTTTTTAATTATTATTATTTGTTTTACTTAAATTTTAAACTGTCCCTTTATTTATTTTTTTATCAATTTTATTCCTATTACAAGGAATGTAAACATCCCCTGTAATATAAATAAGGATGACAGGTCCTCTTTGTTGAATGATCTGGGGTCAAAAAGACCTTTGAACGTTCGTTTTAAAAAACAAAACAAAAAACATTTACTATGGCCCGGAAAACCAGAAGTGACATCATGACGTTGCTCCGGTCCTCCAAGAGCATAGAGACGAGTGGTGGCCATCTTGGCTTCACTCTTCACCATACCCAGCTACCGCCAGCATCTGATTGTTCCCGGGCTTTACCAATCGGTCAGGTAAGCCTGGGAAACGACCGGGAAGTGACCCCACAGTGAATCTAAAAGAGAATCACCTATAGTAAAAAAAAAAAAAAAATCCAGGATTATGGCAGCTTTAAAGTGGAGTCCCGCTGATCGGAACCCTCCCCCCTCCGGTGTCACATTTGACACCTTTCAGGGGGGAGGGGGGTGCAGACACCTGTCTAAAGACAGGTATTTGCACCCACTTCCGGCCACACGCTACGGGCGAAAGACGGGCATTCCGTCACATCCCGTCTGTCGCCCGTTGTGTGCTGGGAACACTCGGCTCCCAGCACACAGCGTGTGAGCCAATCGGCGGGCGCAGCGCGACTCGCGCATGCGCCGTAGGGAACCGGGCAGTGAAGCCGCAGCGCTTCACTTCCTGGTTCCCCGAGCGTGGATGGCGGGGGGAGCAGCAGAGAGACGAGCGATCGCTCGTGCTCTGCTGCGATCAGCGCTGGACTCCAGGACAGGTAAGTGTCCTAATATTAAAAGTCAGCAGCTGCAGTATTTGTAGCTGCTGGCTTTTAATATTATTTTCCCGTGGCACATCCGCTTTAACTCTGCTATGCAACACCAAACAAATGATGTATTTTTACTATAGGCCGGTCGGCAAATAGTTAAAAGCTGAAATTCAAAAGATTGAATTTACAAAAAAAAAGCTAAAGCTTATCAAAGATTTTAGTGATTGGGTTCGAGTATACTTTACCTGAGACCTTCTCCAGCTGGCGGTATGTACTAACCATACTTTTAATGCTGTTTGCATTGCGGTTAAAATTTAGCCACAGAAGTGCTATATATTTTATGCATTATTATTATTATAATAAATGAAAAGTCTGTAAAAATAAATCAGATTCAGTCCTTATTGTTTTTATAATAAGAAGAGCACATTCACATCCAAGGTTCCTTTAACCAATGCTAATAGATTCCTGTTAATTAAATCTTAATCTTTCCTGTATTTTAAATCAATGAAAATGCAGTAATGGTATTGAATAATGATGTAGCAATACTGCCACCTAGAGATCAGAGTATGTACAGGATACTGCTGGGAAAGATTTAAAGATCACCTTTTATATAAAAAAAAAAATGTATAAACGCCCATACAATACAATGTATATTTGCAGGCAAATAAAATGTGCATTGCACCAATGGTCTGTGGATGGTGGGTGCAATGCCAGACCCCTGCAGATTGTTCCTCCAGCTCCTTGTTTGTACAGAGGTACATGCTTTCAGTTGGAGAGCTGATGGAATTGTCAATAGACTAGGAGTGCAGTAATTATAGAGGTGCACCGAAAGGAAATTTTGGTGCCGAAAATGCGGGATGCACTTGGCTGAAAACCGAAACCAATTTATATATATATATATATATATATATATATATATATATATATATATATATATATATATATATATATATAACATACACACAGACACACCACATATACTCGAGTATAAGCAGACCCGAATATAAGCCGAGGCACCTAATTTTACCACCAAAAACTGGGAAAACTTATTGACTCGAGTATAAGCCTAGGGTGTCCATGTGCATGCCTCACTGTGTTCATGTGCATGCCTCACTGTGTCCATGCGCATGCCTCACTGTGTCCATGCGCATGCCTCACTGTGTCCATGCGCATGCCTCACTGTGTCCATGCGCATGCCTCACTGTGTCCATGCGCATGCCTCACTGTGTCCATGCGCATTCCTCACTGTGTCCACGCCTAGACTGATGTTTAACATGAGTCTATGAAAGGGGTGCCCGGTTTGAAAAATCGTTGCTCCCCAGCTGTAGGTCTCCCAGACAACAAACTTGGCACACTTGTAGAGGAAAAAAGGGACTATGTGTGTGCCATGTTCCGGGTCCAGAGGACATATGACCGGACGGTACCGGGTCCCCAAACTCACCGGAGAAATTACCATTTAACATGGGAGTCTATGGAAGGGGTGCCTGGCTTTGAAAAATCTGTGTTCCCTGGCTGTAGGTCCCCCCGGACAACAAACTGCACACTTATAGAGGAAGAGTGGGGCTACATATGTGGCAAGTTTGGGGTTCAGGGGACCTACGGACGGCCGGTACTGGGTCCCCAAAATCCGGAAGATCAGGCGCAAAAAGGTGACTCGAGTATAAGCCGAAAGGGGCATTTTCAGCACAAAAAAAATGTGCTGGAAAACTCGGCTTATACTTGAGTATTTACGGTAAATTGCATTATATTCGACTTTTTAATTAATATTATCAATTTAAATGAACATGAATTTATCGAAGGCCATTATTGGCATGTTTAGAGCAAGAAAAATGTATCCCTTTAAATTCTATGCAAGTCTGCACATTGGTTTAGTGCGCTTCCATTGTGTTAAAAATCCGGCTTGCTGCATTTTCGGTTAGTTTAAAAAAAAAAAAAAACGCATCATTTACGCACCCATGTTATGTTTTTGATGCGCTTTGACCTATGAAAAACACTCCATAAGCACAGTAAAATTGACATAAAATTGGCGCAAAATCAAAAAGCAATATTAAATTGATAATGTTAATTAAGAAGTCGAATATAATGCAATTAACAGGGACTTACGAAGTTAGGGACTTTAGGTTTGTTCTTAAAGTGAATGTAAACCCCCAAAAAAATGTTTTATTTTTTGATGTCACAATGTACAGTATAAGATTTCCTATCATCTGTGCCCAGTCTTGCCACACAGAGTTAATCCAGCTCTGAGCAATCCTCTTTTATTGTTCAGTTAAATACAGCAGACTTCCGGATAAAAACCAAAGTCATTGCTTCTGAAAAAAAGTGCACAATTCACATCCCCTCCCCTGTGTTTTGATTAAATGTTTTCAAAATATGGGGTGAGTCACAGTTCAGTGCCATAAGAAAATGCAACAGCCATCAGAATATACATAGAGTTGGAGGGAAGAGGGGAGGGGGATGTGAATTAAAGCGGTCCTCCACCCTAAAGTGGAGTCCCGCTGATCGGAACCCTCCCCCCCTCCGGTGTCACATTTGACACCTTTCAGGGGGGAGGGGGGTGCAGACACCTGTCTAAAGACAGGTATTTGCACCCACTTCCGGCCACACGCTACGGGCGAAAGACGGGCATTCCGTCACATCCCGTCTGTCGCCCGTTGTGTGCTGGGAACACTCGGCTCCCAGCACACAGCGTGTGAGCCAATCGGCGGGCGCAGCGCGACTCGCGCATGCGCCGTAGGGAACCGGGCAGTGAAGCCGCAGCGCTTCACTTCCTGGTTCCCTCACCGTGGATGGAGGGGGGAGCAGCAGGGTGACGAGCGATCGGCTCATCCTCTGCTGCGATCACCGCTGGACTCCAGGACAGGTAAGTGTCCTTATATTAAAAGTCAGCAGCTGCAGTATTTGTAGCTGCTAGCTTTTAATATATTGTTTTAGTGGCACATCCGCTTTAAGCACTTTTTACAGAAGCTGTGTATGTCTGCAAGCAGTGCACGAGATATGTAAATAACCTGTCACTCAAGCAAGGACTTTGGTTTTTATCTGGAAGTCTGTTTTATTTCCCTGAATAATAAAAAGAGGATTGCTCAGAGCTGGATTAAGGCTCCATTCACATCTAGGCGGACGAAATTGCGGCGTTTTATCCCGCGAATTGCGGCGGCAAATAGCAGCGTTTTGTACCGCGATTTGCGGCGACAAAAGGCCACGATTGTCCGCCTAGATGTGCATCTAGGATGTGCCCCTCTATGGAGATGGTCCCCGAACGCCGCCTGAAAAAAAGGTCCGGGACCTTTTTTCAGGCGGCAGGCGTCCGGCGTGGAGATGTGAACCATCTCCATAGAGGGCAATGTGTTTCCAGCCCTCTGGCGGCAGCGGCGTCACACTACAGGCGACAAAACGCCTAGGTGTGAATGGGGACTAACTCTGTGTGGCAAGACTGGGCACAGATGATAGGAAATCTTATTCTCTACATTGTGACATCCACTTTAGGTCGAAAATGTTCGTAAGTCGGAAACCGCATGCGCAGAACGGAAAACATCAGAAAATGATTGCCGATGTTCCGTCGAATGGCTGCGCATGCGCAGAACAGGAGATACGTAGTTTTCCGATGTTCCGTCAAATGTGCCTGCCGTCGAAAATGCTCACGAATGCGCAGAACGGCAGATACGTCCCGTTCGTATGTAGGAGTTGTTCGTAAGTCGGGGACCGCTTGTTTATATAAACATTGAAAAACACAAAATTGTATGAATTCATCTGCACCTTTTTCTCTTATCGGCATTCAGCCGACAACACCATTTTTGTTTGCAATTTTTCGGCGGCCGAAATTTCGACACATCTCTAATTATCGCACTATGTCTGTATCAGATAGGACTTGGGTAGTTCATTCATTCACAGATCTCTGAATGAACGACACGGCTGTGGCCCTTTCTCTATGCCCGGTTCACACCATACATACAGTATGTGGTATTATGCAGAAAAATGCAGCTTAAGCACTTCAATACTGGGCACTTTTGCCACTTCATGCCCAGGACAATTTTCAGCTTTCAGCGCTGTCGCACTTTGAATGACAATTGCGTGGACATGCAACACTGTACCCAAACAACATTTTTATCATTTTCTTCCCACAAATAGAGCTTTCTTTTGGTGGTACTTTATCACCTCTGGTGTTTATTTTTTGCTAAACAAACAAAAAAAGTTTTTCTTAGTTTTCTCCTTCACTGCTGGGCACTGATGAGGAGACACTGATGGGTACTGATATGTAGAATTGATGGGCACTGATATGCAGCACGGACAGGTGAAACTGATGGGCAGTACTGATGACAGGTACAGGTACTGACAGGTGTTACTGCTGGGCAATGCGGTGGGCTCCGATTGGCACTGAGAGTCTTTAAAGTGGTTGTAAACCCACTTTTGTAAGTTACACCCACAGGTAAGCCTAGATTAAGGCTTACCTGTAGGTGTTAGCAATATCTCCTAAACCTGCACGGTTTAGGAGATATTCGCTGAATGACAGGCACCGCTGTCTACGGCGCATGCGCCGCAGAAAACGGCGCTCAGGCGCACAGAGAATAGCTGGTCTGAATTCGGCAATGCCGAATTTGACGGCTCCCGTGCGCATGCGCGGAGTGATGTCATCGCCGCTCTGGCCAATCACAGCGCCGGAGCGGCGATACCCGGACGTAACCTCCGGGAGTGCGATGGATGCGGCAGAGGGGGACACGAGGGCGGCTTCTGGTGCTTCGTTCTAAGGCAAGTACATGCATAATGAGCTAGTATGCTAGTCATACTAGCTCATTATGGCTTTGTCTTGCAGGTTTATTTTATTTTTATTTATTTTTCCAGGGTTTACTTCCGCTTTAATGAGGGGGCACCGACTGTCAGATGTTGGGCACTGATTGGCAGCTGTGCTGATAATCAATGTAGTGACCCCCCTCTGACAGGATGAGCCGCCGATTGGCTTTCCCTGTCAGCGCGAACCAAGCAAAGCCGTTTAACGGCACTTCCTGGTTCACGTGATGAGCAGCTGTGATTGGTCACAGCTGATCACGTGGTAAGAAGCCTCTGTCAGAGGCTCCTTACCACGATGCCCGGCCATCAATCTGCTATAGGCCGGGCAGGAAGTGGTTAACAGACATGGTCTGAAAAAACCCTTAGGCCCGGTTCACACATAAGCGAATCGGATGCGTTTTAAACCGCACCCCATTTCGCACCTGATTTGCATAACATGTCAATCAAACTGGCTTTCAATGGAGCCGATACATATACATGCGGGCTGGTTGAAGTGCAAACTAGAAAAAGGGTCCTGTGTATTTTTCAGTCTGGTTTAGGTGGGATTTCAGTGTCAAATCTGCATCTGAACAGCTGAATGGAAATAGCAGCGGACTCTACACCAAGAGCAGACCCGCATATATGTAAACCCAGCCTTACAGCTAAAATGTCAGCTACTTACTGCGATGATGTACACAGAGCCACCTTGACCTTTAGCGCATAACAATCGTGATGCCATGTCCCCGGCTTGTTTGTCACACACTGTCCATATTCATCCAGTTCATTACGGCAGTACTTGGCTGTCACCTCCATGGCGGCCTGCCTATGAATGAAGAGAATGGAGAAGGCCTTGTTATTGCCAGAAGTTAACATATCTTTTAACAGATCTATACTTACAATATACTGTCCTATAACAGTTTATATTTAACATGAATTTCCAAATTACAGAAGTAACGAATTAAAAAAAAAAATCTGAAATAACGAAACTACATTTTGTCCAAAATTTTATTCAAATCGAATTCAAAAACAAGAATAGAAAAAAATAGAACAGAAAATAAAAGACTAGAATAGAGTAGAATAGAACAGAAAGGGATAGAAAATAGAATAAAAAGGGGAATTGAAAAGAATATTAAAAAAAAAAAAAAAAAAAAAAAAAGAAGAATAGAGTCGAATAGAATAAAAAATAAAATAACATAATAGAAAAGAACATAGTAAAACAGAAAATAAAAGAATAGAATGGAATAGAATATAATATTCCCTTATAAAAAATAAATAGAATAGAATATAGCCACCTTCCAAAACTTTGAAATTTGAAATGAATAAAACAGAATAGAATAGAGAAGACTAGAGTAAAACAGAAAATAAAGGAATAGAATAAAATAGAATAGGAAAATAGAATAGAAGATATTAAAATAGAAAGAGTATAACCCCTTTCCGAAATTAAAATTTTGAATAGAATAAATCAAATTCAAATAGAATAGAAAAAACAAACAATATAATAGAAAGAATGTAACCACCATCTGAGATTCTACAGAAACTTCATCGAAGGATGCACCGTATACCGAGAGGCTTCACATTGTCGCCTGTCGGGTCTAAAGCTAAGCTGGAGAGATCCGGGTGCTGAATCCTGTGGCAGAGGATTCCGGATCAAAGTGTCTCCTCATAAAGGAAGGTCTGTGGCAGAGACTGTACTTTATTCTGTGCGCCATCCTGGTTGCTAGGCTGGTGAGAGGGACCTATCCGGGTGAGCAATACCCACTCTGGCTAGAGTGGCGATGAGAACTGTTTGCTGGAAGCAGGAGTGTTTCCGGATTGAAATTATGCACCAGAACCTATCTACCTATTTACCCTTCCACCCCTTATCCTTCTTTTCTATTGAAGTTCTGCAAAAATAAACCCAAGAAAAAGAAGTGCATTGTGAAAACACTGAAATTCCTCAGACTCTCCTTTCACCCTGGACAGCGAGAATATAGAGGCAACATGCCACCCAAAAATAACCAGCAGCTCCTCCTGGGTAGTGCTACATGTATTTTTAAAAGGGAAGTGACAGAAAAAAAAAAAACAAGAAGGTGTAGCTTCTTAGTGAATGTTTCATTTATTCTCCTTTGGAGAAAATGATTCCCAACTGCTTTGCACAGATCAGTTCACATATTTCAATCTATGCCTCGCGCTTTCTGTATGTGTCACAGTAGCTTGGGGTGCTGGGACTGTAGAATTCTGTCTGGTATTCAACCTCCTGGATCACCAGAGACACGTTGTTGTCAGACAGCACAGACCAAACAGGAAGTGCATGCAGGACACTCTATGCTATTCTCTATCATTACCGGGCATTGTGGGACATTACATTCCTCCTGCATGATTTCTTTTTTTTTTTAAAACAAATTTTAACGCGCTGCAAACGCCAGCTAGTGTGTTTATGAAGTGTTACTATAGACTTAAAGCGGGGTTCCACCCAAAAGTGAAACTTCCGCTTAAAGCGGGGGTTCACCCTAAAACATCTATATACAGTTACATCCAGCATACTGCTGACATCAACAGTATGCTGGATTTTTTATTTTTTTTTCAGCTGTACTAACGTTTTTTGGCGTTCTATTCACCCGGCTTCTGGGTTCTCGCTCCCCCAGGGAGTAGGCGTTCCTTAGGCCCCGTACACACGACCGAACATGTCTGCTGAAACTGGTCTGCGGACCAGTTTCAGCAGACATGTTCGGTCGTCTGTACAGCCGAGCGGACAGGATTCCAGCGTACATTTGCAGACCAGACCGTTTTCGAGCCGGCAAATGTTTCTAAACTTGCTTAGAAACATGCCCGCTGGAATCCTGCCCGTCGGACATGTTTGGTCGTCTGTACAGACTTACCGTACATGTCCGAGCGGCCGCCATCCCTCGCATGCGTCGAATGACTTTGACGCATGCGTGGAAGCATTGATCTTCCAGGGCCGCGCACGTCGCCGCGTCATCGGCGCGGCCTCGTCACCGCGTATCGTGTACGCGCGGATTTCTGTATGATGGTGTGTACAGCCATCATACAGAAATCTCCGGGCGGGCATGTACGCTGAAAACGGTCCGGCGGACCATTTTCATCGTACATGTTTGCCCGTGTGTACGAGGCCTAAGACGAGGCATAGATGATTGACGTGCGGGTAAAGCGCGTCTTCGCCTTCTGAAAATATCCGAGGGGGACTCTGCACTTTACGGCGCCTGCGTAGTCAGCTCTACACAGCAGGCGCAGTATAGCGACGAGTCCCCGTCGGATATTTTCGGAAGGCGATGACGCCCTTTACCCACACGTCAATCGTCTCCTGGGAAGATCAACACTCACTCCCAGGAGACATTGCGCAGAGCTCCCCATCGGGGAAAAGGATCGACACGCCCACTCCCCGCAAGGAAGAAGACCCGGAAGTGAGGCGGAAGACAGGTAAGTTTACACATTTAAAAAAAAATGACAACGCTACAAGCCTTTATTAAGTTAGGTTAGGTAAAAAGTAAATTTTGGGGGTGAACCTCCGCTTTAAACCACTCCTCGCCCCCTTACATGCCACATTTGGCATGTAATTTTTTTTGGGGGGGGGGGGGGAGTGGGGGCTTCAGTAAGAGTGGGACTTCCTGTCCCACTTCCTCCTTCCGTCCAGAGACCGCTTTTGGCGGCCCCTCCCTGTAGGCGATCACCTGGGACCTGTCATGACAGGTCCCAGGCGATCACCTGTCCACTCAGGTAGCGCAGCACCGCTCGCGCATGCGCAGTGAGTGCCCGGCCCGGCCCGTGAAGCCGAAAGCTGTCACGGCCGGATGCCCACAGTTAGAATGGAGGCGCCGGTGGAGAGGAGCGGAGCTCCGGGCGGCACGTCACTGGACAGTGGAGCAGGTAAGTGTGTGTTTATTAAAAGCCAGCAGCTATGCTTTTTGTAGCTGAATTGGGGTAACTATAGCGTTTTGTTTTTTTAATTATTAAAATGCATTCCCCCCCCCCAAAAAAAATTGTGTTTGCAAAACAGCTGTGCAAATACTGTGTGACGTAGAAAATTGCAATGATCGCCATTTTATTCCCTAGGGTCTTTGCTAAAAAAAAAAAGTATGTATAGTGTTTGATGGTTATAAATTTTTTTCTAGCAAAAAAATTACTGATTAAGCCTAGGTTCACACTAACAGCAGGAATGAAGTTGTGCGAGTTCAGCCTTTATTCCCGCAGTCCGGACTTTGGGGGCGTTTTGAGAGACATCTGTGCGGGTTCCTGCACAGGCAATTGCACCCCAAAGTCGCCAAAAGGAGTACAGAAACGACTTTTGGGAATCACAGATTCGGACGGTGCAGGCATGCGATTCGTGCAATTGCTGCTGATTTGGCATGCGATTGGACATGTTAAATCGCATGCCAAATCGCTCCAATGTGAACCAGGGCTTAAACTTCTAAACAAAAAGTGCCAGGAAAAGCCTGGTCAACAAGTGGTTACATTTTGCTTGAAATCTGGGTTCCTTTTGATGTGAAGGCACATCAGAGAATGTAATGCAAAATGCAGGAAGTGATGAGAAAACATTGGAGCAGAACAGAGGATTATACATTGGAGGATGTATGGGGAGAAGATCACAGCCACTTCAGATACAATCTACAACCAGATCCATCAGCCACACTCTACTTACATGATCACTGGCACCAGCTCACCCTTGAAGGCTTCACATGGTCACATTCTACTTCCTGTATGGGGATGTGCGCCCTGTGATTGGCCGAACAAAAACCAAGAGGCAGAGAATTAGATCAGAGAGGGCGGTGTGTCTGATTAACCCATGTGTGGCTGAAACAAAGTGATCAGAGTTAGAGATTACCCAGCATGCATCTTCATAGTGAGCGTATAACAAGGGGGATCATGCTGTATGTCCATGTGACATTATATAGTATATATATATATATATATATATATATATATATATATATATATATATATACACACACACTATAGTATAATAAATGATACAATATTACATATAATCCTGAACAGAATACATTGTTTCATCATCTTTACATTTGTGGTGGAAAGATACACTTCAATTTTTTATGAGATCGATGTACGATGCAATCAAAACGATTAAACGATTGCTTCTGTTCGATTTAGAATCAATTTCGATCATATTCGATTGGCCAGGGTGGAATATTTTTGATCAGCAGCACTGAGATACTTTGTTTATGAATATGATCCTATTTCAAACAATCAGATTATGAGATTACATGGTGGTTGATCATTTATTATTATTATTATTATTATTATTAATAATAATAAATTATGATCACATCTTATCTGACGATCAAAAATCCACTTCACTGTGTGCGTCATATCGATCAAATAAGTTGTCAACTATGAATTGATTATGCCTATTTTAAGGCGGAGTTCCACCCAAAACTCGAACTTCCGCTTTTCCGGTTCCTCCCCCTCTCCGGTGTCACATTTGGCACCTTTCGGGGGGGGGGGCAGATACCTGTCTAATACAGGTATTTGCTCCCACTTCCAGCGATAGATCGCCGCAGATTCCGGTGTGATCTACGCCATGTCCTGCCCCTCCTCTGCCCCCCCCCCGCTGTCTTCTGGGAGACACACAGATCCCAGAAGACAGCAGGGACCAGTGAGGACGTGCTGCGTGACTCGCGCATGCGCAGTAGGGAACCAGGTTGTGAGGCCGCAAGTCTTCACTTCCTGATTCCTATACCAAAAATGCCGACGCCTCCACCGGGAGCCTAAGTTCAGATCGGCTTTGGGTGAGGACATTGCAGGCTCTCAGGACAGGTAAAGCCCTGTACACACGATCAGATATCTGATGGAATCTAATCCGATGGATTTTTTTGTTGGATATCCGATGAAGCTGACTTTCATTAGTCTTGCCTACACACCATCGGTCAAAAATCCGACCGTGTCCAACTCGGTGACGTAAAACACTACAACACGCTGAGAAAAATGAAGTTCAATGCTTCCGAGCATGCGTCGACTTGATTCTGAGCATGCGTGGATTTTTGTCCAAAAGAGTTCCACACAGACAATTGGTTTTTTATCTATAGAAAAATTATAAAACATGTTCTATTTTTTTTCACCGATGGAAAACAAACCGCTGGGGCCCACACACGATCGGTTTGATCGATGAAAACGGTCCATCGGTCTGTTTTCATCGGACAAACCCATTGCGTGTATGGGGCTTAAGTTTCCTAATATTAAAAGTCAGCAGATGCAGTATTTGTAGCTGCTGACTTTTAATTATTATTTTTTTTGGCAGAACTGCGCTTTAAGAGATCGATTGGAAAATAAATTGATCTTTTCATTATCATTTCCAATACTAATAATCGATCTATAGTTTTCTTCATTAGAAGCGAATATTCAATATGAATTTTAAAGAGGAACTGCAGTCTACTCACATAATTTGTAATAAAAATATCTTTGCCATTCTGAAGCTTCCTTCCAACCACTTTGCATATTATTTTATATATACTGTGATTCTGTACTTGACAAATATGCTGCAGAAATCTATCTTCACTGAGTCTGGCTGCAGCCATTTTAACTGTGGCAGCTGAAGCTGCTGCCTGTTCACTTCCTGGATTTACACAGAGGCACGCCTCCAGCTCTGCAGCTCTCATTGGCCCTCTTATGACTTATTCTCCTCTCTCTCCCTGGCAAACTCTTACGAGAGTGAGAGAGAGAGAGAGCTGTGCATGATGTCATAGGCCTAGGCTTTTTTCCAGACAAGAAACAGGAAGTGGGCTGTATATGTTTTTTACTGTCAGGAAGAAAAAAAAAAGTACTATCCAAAGTTAAAACAACAAGGGCAGAAAATGTAAATGCTGGAAAGATGAAAAAATGACTAAAGTTCCGCTTTAAATTAAATATACCAGTGATGTGACTCCCAATACTTATGGGAGATACAAATAAATATAAGTGTTGAAAACTTGAATAAGAAAATAAAGATTTGGGGCCAGATTCACAAAAGAGATACGACGGCGTATCTCTTGATACGCCGTCGTATCTCTGAGACCCGCCCGTCGTAACTATGAGCCTGATTCATAGAATCAGGTTACGCATAGTTCTCACAAAGATCCGACAGGTGTAATTGACTTACACCGTCGGATCTTTGGCTGCAATTCTAGGCCGGCCGTTAGGTGGCGATTCCATTGCGGTCGGCGTAGAATATGCAAATGACTAGTTATGCCGATTCACGAACGTACGCTTTGCCCGTCACTCTAAATTTACGTTGTTTCCGTCGAGATATGCGGCGTAAAACTAAGGCTGCCCTCTAGGTGGTCTAGCCAATGTTAAGTATGGCCGTCGTTCCCGCGTCGAAATTTGAAAATTCACGTCGTTTGCGTAAGTCGTCCGTGAATGGCGATGGACGCCATTTACATTAACGTCGAAACCAATGACGTCCTTGCAACGTCATTTAGCGCAATGCACGTCGGGTAATTTTACGAACGGAGCATGCGCAGTACGTGCGGCACGGGAATGTGCCTAATTTAAATGGTGCCCGCCCCATTTGAATTAGGCGGGCTTGCGCCGGGCGGATTTACGCTACGCCGCCGCAAGTTTACAGGCAAGTGCTTTGTGAATCAGGCACTTACGCTGTAAACTTGCGGCGGTGTAACGTAAATGGGATACGTTACCCTGCCGCAGCGCAGCCAGATTATATGTGAATCTGGCCCAAAGTTTCCATATATCAACATTTGTGTATAAAAATTGTGACATTGAGACCAACATCCCAGTGTTGCAAATTTAAAACTGGATAGTTGATAACCCATTCGGTCGATATGCCACAGACGCAACGCATCTCGATTTCCACCATGTAATCCTTATAATGCGTTCAGTCAAAATATGATCGCATTCACAAACAATTGATGGATAATTTTCTACTCCTAGCGAATTGACTCGGTTTAATCAAAACCAATCCAAACCAAGTCTCAATCAATTGGAAGGGAGGCATGTTTAATTGTTTTGATTGAATCACACATTGATCGGATACTAAAATTGAAGTATGTATGGCTACCATTAGGCTAATGCCAGATGTGTGCAATTAATGCAATTTATTTAAACGACCCCCCCTCTTTTATTTTAGCCACTTCAGCCCTGGACCATTTGGCTGTCCAAAGACCAGAGCACTCTTTGCGATTTGGCACTGCGTTGCTTTAACCACTTAAGGACCGCCTCCTGAACATTTACGTTGGCAGAATGGCACGGCTGGGCACAGGCACATACCTGTACGTCCCCTTTAAGTGCCCAGCCGTGGGGAGCACGCCATTAAACTATCCCCTATTTTGTAAACGCTATAAATTTTGCGCAAACCAATCGATAAACGCTTATAGCGATTTTTTTTACCAAAAATATGTAGAAGAATACGTATCGGCCTAAACTGAGAAAAAAAAATGTTATATCTTTTTTGGGGGTATTTATTATAATAAAAAGTAAAAAATATTAAATTTTTATCAAAATTGTCGCTCTATTTTTGTTTATAGCGCAAAAAATAAAAACCGCAGAGGTGATCAAATACCACCAAAAGAAAGCTCTGTTTGAAAAAAAGGACGCCAATTTTGTTTGGGAGCCATGTCGCACGACCGCGCAATTTTCAGTTAAAGGGACGCAGTGCCAAATCGCAAAAACTGGCCAGGTCCTTTACCTGCATAATGGTTCGGGTCTTAAGTGGTTAACTGATGATTGCGCGGCCGTGCGACGTGGCTCCCAAACAAAATTTACGTCTTTTTTTCCCAGAAATAGAGCTTTCTTTTGGTGGTATTTGATCACCTCTGTGGTTTTTATTTTTGGCGCTTTAAACAAAAATAGAGCAACAATTTAAAAAAATATATATATTTTTTACCTTTTGCTATAATAAATATCCCCCAAAAATATATAAAAAAAACAAAGTTTTTCCTCAGTTTAGGCCGATACGTATACTTCTACATATTTTTGGTAAAAAAAAAAATCACAATAAGCATTTATTGATTGGTTTGTGCAAGAATTATAGTGTCTACAAAATAGGGGATAGTTTTATGGCATTTTTTTTAACAATTATTTTTTTCTATTAGTAATGGCTGCGATCAGCGATTTTTATCATGACTGCGACATTATGGCGGACACTTTGGCATTATTTTGGGACCATTCACATTTATACAGCGATCGGTGCTAAAAAAAAATGCACTGATTACTGTGTAAATGTGACTGGCAGTGAAGGGGTTAACCACTAGGAGGCTAGGAAGGGGTTAAGTGTGTCCTAGGGAGTGATTCTAACTGTTAGGGGGCGTGGCTTACTGTGACACTACACTGATCGCTGCTTCTGATGAGAGGGAGCAGACAATCGGTGTCCTGTCAGTAGGCAGAACGGGGAGATGCTTGTTTACACAGGCATCCCCCACATTCTGCCTCTCTGTGACCTGATCGAGGGACACTGGCAGACATCGAGTCCGCAGGCACTGTCACTGAGACCACGTCAGGGGCGCGCGCACGCCCACACGGCGGCAAATTCAAAATTACGTATATTTACGCTGTTTTGCCTGTCATCTTAAAGTCATCTTAAAGTCATCTCTGGATTTGGAGGTACAGGAGAATCTCTTGTTGGGTCCCCCAGCAAGGAGATATAAATGGCGCAGGTTATATTCAGTGACACTTATTATTGACTTGAATTTTTTGTCATACATCATGGGACACCGCATCTTCATATCAACGACAGTAGGTTTTAATGTCACTTCAGGTGATTGGACACTGACAAAAAGACAGGAAATCCCCTCCTAGGCATAACTCCTCTCCTGTTTAGGCTTATTTGGTCATTCCTATCTTACTAAAGGCTCAGTAGGCAACTTCAAGGAAGGTTTACCACAGAGCTTGGTAATCTTGTTTTGCTTGGCGTGAAATTAGAGGATTTCCTCGTAAGTATGCCGTGTGCCACATCCTGGCTTTTCTTCTGTCTGGAGTTGATCTGGGACTGGCCTTGACTAGGATCAAAGTCATCTTTCAGGCTTGGTGGCCAATGCTTCCTGGGCTATTGGTTATTAAGTTCTAGTAGCTCAAGTATATAAAGCTGCAAACCTGATCTTTGGTTCATACTTTTACAAAGTTTTATCAAGTAGATGTTAGATCCGCTGGGGACACACTACTTTTGGTCAGCATGGTGTGCAGGCTGCTGCATGAGGTTCCAATCTCTTTTGGTATAGTTATTTGGGGCCTTTTGGCTTGTTGGCATGTTGCCCTCCCCTCCGTATTCGGTGCCTTGGCATATTACTATTGTCATGGCTATGAAGATACTCCGTGTCCCATGAGGTACAATTTTTGGTTTACCTGTAAAATCCTTTCCTTGGAGTACATCACGCACATGACACCGACACCCCCCCCCCCTTTTTTTTGATCTTGCCTTGCTAGAAAAACAGGGACAGGGTTATGCCCAGGAAGGGATTTCCTGTCCTTTTTTTTTTTTTTTTCATGTAAAGGATTTTGCAGCTAAACCAAAAATCCAATTTAAGCTGCCCAGTAGATTATAATTCCTGCCTTTTAATGAACAACAACAAAAATATATATATATATATATATATATATATATATATATATATATATATATATATATATATATATATATATATATATATATATATATATATATATATATATATATATATATATATATATATATATATATATATATATATATATATATATATATATATATATATATGTGTGTGTGTGTGTGTGTGTGTGTGTAAAACACTTTTTTGTCCTTTTTATAAATGCAAGTATAAATAGATTTTGCCTTTGTAATATTAAATGGAAAAGTCCTATAGTGGGTCTATTGTCTTGTTTTTATACCTACATTACTTGCTGGTTGCATCATGCTCCACATTGTGACACAGAAGAATATGGAACAGTTGAGGTAAACTGGCAAATCCCATTTACAGCAGGTAAATTAAAGTATTGAACATGTCACAATTTTTCTTGGTAAATATATTTCTAAAATTGCTAGTGACATGTAATGTCCACCACATCTCCAGTAACAACCCATGCATTCCATACATGGTAAGAAACCAAAACAAATAAGTTCAGAAATTAAGTTATATGTAATAAAATGGAATGTCATTCTGCTGACGTAAAAGTGCATGACCTGATTAAGAAATTCCTGGTTAAGAAATTCCCACTACAAAATTTGTGGAATTTTTACTCAGCAATTTGAAGCTCAGTTGCTCATTAACCACTTCAGCCCCAAAAGGATTTGCCCCCTTAAAGTGGATGTAAACCCGAGAAAATGTATTATTTTTTTTGATGTCACAATGTACAGTATAAGATTTCCTATCATCTGTGCCCAGTCTTGCCACACAGAGTTAATCCAGCTCTGAGCAATCCTCTTTTATTGTTTAGTGAAATAAAACAGACTTACAGAGAAAAACCTTAGTCAGTTCCGTCCCCTTGCTGTGAGTGACAGGTTATTTACATATCTCATGCACTAGTCTGGAGACAGGCATTATTTTTTAATTCCCACCCCCACTCCTTTTCTGAAGTCATGTGGTTACTTTTCTGGATTTTGACTGGATGTTAGTGATCATAGCAGAATTTATTGTAAGGAATACACAGGAAAAAATGCATGTTGACAAGGGGAGTGTAGAGGAGGGCGACTGACATCACGACTCCACCCACCGAGCTCCAGACAACAGATCCACCCACAGAATCTGCAGTTTTTCAGTTCTTATAACAGACAGGTAAGGATACATGCAGGAAGCATCTATTAGGGCTGCGCATCTTCACCAGTCTCACGATTCGATGCGATTACGATTATCAAGGCCACGATTCGATTTGATTCCGCGATGCATCACGATTGCAGCGCAAGTGCGCATGGCTTTCATCAAAAAACAATTTAAATACTTTTTTTTCTATCTGTTCTTACAAAAAACAACAACACACAATAACACTTCCTGCATGTAGCAAAGTCTAAACACAGCAGACATGCTACAGGAGAAGGTCAGGGACTGCAGACATAGTACAGGAGATGATCAGAGACTGCAGACATAGTACAGGAGATGATCAGAGACTGCACACATGATACAGGAGATGATCAGAGACTGCAGACATGATACAGGAGATGATCAGAGACTGCAGACATAGTACAGGAGGCGGTCAGAGACTGCAGACGAAGTACAGGAGACGGTCAGAGACTCTTACATAGGACACTGTTCTGAGGAGGATGTATAATCAGGGATATAATGAGGTGAGTGTCGGAGGGGCCCCGGGTTGGGATTCGGGCTGTAACCCTTTCCTGCACTCAGAGGAGAGGTGACCCCAATACACAGGACGGAGAGGGGGGTGTAACCCTCGGCATAGAAGGATATGGAGAGGTCTGGGGGGGTGGTCACCCCTGAACTATGACCCTAATTTCTCAGATTCTGCTGAGAACAACCCCCCCCCTCTCTCAGTCACATGATCACAGACCCAGGATGGAGTGCACACTGACCTGGGGGGGGGGGTCGTGTCCTCACTCCACTTCCCCCACATTCCTATCAATAACAGGCAGTCTGAATAGAATGTAAACTCCTCTGCAAAATCTGAACAGAGACGTATCCCCATCCCCCACCATCTACACTGCTATGTAATCTTCTATGAGATTTCTGCTGGACTCAGCGCCCGGGACCCAGCATGAGTCATCTACCCCCCTGAAAATGTTTGCACCCTTTCCAGTTTTTTAGACCTAAATGTGATGCATTAGAGGTAAAAAAATGCATGTCTGTTTGCATCCGCCTACCTTTAGACCTATCATGGGTCTATTTCAATATATAAGAAAAACCTTAAGATACGCATGTCACAAAAGTCTATCCAAGATCTCCTGCTAATTGGAATGTAAGCTGCCTGCGTGAAAGAGGCCTAAGACACTTCTTTAGCTTTTTTGTTATATCCCTAAGGTACAGAGTGTGATTCACGTACCTCTAGAGTCGATTGTAAGCTCCTAGGGACAGGGCGTGACTGCACGGCTCGCCTATCTCCTATGTCCACTCTGCTCTTACGTCCTCTACTGGCGTCCGCCCCTCCCGCCTTTTTACTGATCTGATAGTTATAGACAGTGGGCGGGGCTGACGCCAGGACGTAAGAGCAGAGCGGAGACACGGAGGAGCACGCAGAGTGGACATAGGAGAGAGGCGGGCCGGGCAGTCACACGAGCTGTGTAAAAAAAAGGTACCATAGAACGGAGCGCTCTCCCGGGAGGGGCGGGGATGGGGCGGGGCTAGGCATCGATTATCAGGGTCGCATGCATCGGTGCCGCATCGGGAACACCCGAATCGCTTATATTTGACACCCCTAGCATCTATATCCTTATAGATCAGCACTATGGCAGTAGTTTGGAAAGGATGGGTTTACATCCACTTGTAAAAGGCGACGTCACCAGTTTCCGAAAAAAGCCAAACGTCGGTGCGCAGGCGCCATATAGCGCTGTATAGAGGCGACTCGTAGTTCGGCTTCTTTCGGAAACTGGTGATGCGCCGGGGGGGAAGCTTTTGTCATACGTCAATCACTTAGTCTCTGAATAGGAACGCCCACTCCCGCGGGATTCACTACCCGGAAACCGGGGGAAAATACCTATACTACGGTATGTAAACCGAAAAAAAACAGCATACTGTACATGTCGGCAGTATGCTGGATTAAATGGTATATACTTGTTTAGAGGGGGGGACCTCCGCTTTAACCAGCAGAGTCTGAGATGGGAAATCTTATTTTTCACATAGTATTCTAGATTTGGGGATTTATTGGATACATTCAATATTTTATGGATAGATTTCTATTGTACTGAATTAAAGCTTGTAGGAATTGTTGTAAAATGGGAGTTGTGTACAATAACACCCCGCCATTAGGGTGACCACATTTCCAAACTGCCATTCAGGGACACCCCCCCCCCCCCCCCCACAAAAAGATGATTTTTGACATATTTTTTGCCGATTTTTGGGGCAGGGGCGTATGAAATCAGCGGGCCCATGTGCAAGATTTTGGTGGGACCTTTCTGAGATACAAATGAAATCCTGTGTATCCGGACTAAGGGTCTGTTTATACCAGAATGCTGTGAGGGAATCCTGCGTTTTGTGTCCCATAGCGATCTGTAGTGGGTGTCAACTTAACCTCTTTACCTCCTGGCACACACGATTCAAAAACTCCTGATCGATTGCAGCGATCGCAAGCTTTCACTTAGACGCCGGTAACTGTGAAGGGGGTGCTCAGGGAGTGCGCTCTCGGCACAGTGCTACTGATCGCAATTCATTTAAATATGTGGCCTCTCTGTGCCAAGGCCCAGGCACAGAGAAGCCGCATATTTGTGTGTGGCTGGTACTAAGGGGTTAATGACTACCCAAATGCAGGTAGCAAATGTAGTGTTTGTATGATCAGCAGTACCATGCGATCCAGTTGCTGTGCGTTTTGTAAAGTAGCGCATGCACAGCTCTTGGTACAGACCGATGGGTTTCAGCCCATTCAAATGAAAGGGCTGAAATCGCACAGAATCTGGAAGGCACGTGAATCGCAAAGGAACGCAGAGCGTGTTCCTATGTGATTTGTGGTGTGAACCAGTCCTGAGTCTTGGAGCCCATTGCTGAAAAAAGGTCAGGCACTTGGCTTCACTAACTTGCCTGACAGGGGGGCACTGGCACCTGGAGAAATTGCCCTGAATGTCTAGCAAAGTTTCCCCCCTCAATAGCAGACAGCTTGTCTTTGAAGATGGGGAAGGGGGCAAGTTGTCAAAGAAGAATACTGGCAGTGATTTTGGGGATAAGAGCATGTTGTATGTGCTAGGGGGGGCACACTTTGGGAGGGGAGAGAAATTGTTCTGGAAGGGGGGGGGTGAATAAAAAACAATTTCTCTCCCCTCCTAAAGTGCCCCCCTTTCACATACAGCATGCTCTTATCTCCCCAAATCACTGCAAGTATTATTTTTTGACAACTTGCCCCCTGTCTCTGTGTCTCCTCCTGCTAGTGCCAAGCATTAAGATGTTGTGTACTAACCTCAGATCAGCATGTCCCGTCCTCCTGAGTGCTGTGTTCATTCTCCTCCCCCTCCTTCCCTCCTGACATCCGAGCCAAGGAAAAGGGGGGCTTCAGTCTGTGTGTTAGTGTGAGGAGGGCAGGGCAGGAGGGGGGAGGAAGTGAGAGGGAGAGATGCCTCTCAGCTGTGGGAACAGAAACACCTCACAGAAGCAGCAAGCCAGTCACTGGAGCGGAGGTGACAGAACCAGCAGTGACTCCCCAGCAGCGCTAGCGCAGAGGAGGAGGAAGAAGTGAAATCCTCCTCTGCTTTCAACGTGGGCAGTGACGTCACTGGTTGCCAGACGCCAAGCGGCTATAGCAACCAGTGATCAGGTGGAAGCAGAGCCAGAACTATGGCGGCTCGGTCCTCCCCTGTTCCCAGACTGTCAGTTTCTATTGCGGGACACTGTATTGTCCCGCAATGAAGGTGTCCGGGACCAGGGACAAATATGTACATTATGGGACGATCCCGGGTAGACCGGGACACGTGGTCACTCTACCCGCCATGTCCCTGTGTGGAGAGGTGACCCGACAATCTTTATTTGTAGCAATACAGCGCGGGGACACGAGGTGGCAGCACCTTCCACCAGCAGAGACACAAGTCACATGACCAATCATTAGCGTAGCCAGAGCCAACCCTACAGCGCATGCCCGTTTCTGAGTCCTCCGGTGCCGACGGAAGCGGAAGTTACGTTGGCCGGCGCTGACGCAGGCGGAAGTGTCAAAGGGAGACGGGAATGGCGGCGGCGGTGTCAGCCGGTGTCAACGGTGTGCCGGCACAAGACGAGCTGGTCCGCTCGGTCACCCTGTACCGCCGCCGGCCCCGGCTGCTGACGGGCACGGTGTTGCCGTTCTGTATCTTGTACCCGGCCTGGCTGTACCTGTGGGTGTCGGTGTATGGTGTCGATGAGTACCCGGAGGCCGGGCTCATCTGCCTGGCGGCGCTCGGGGTCGCGCATGTGCTCACCGTGCTGTCGGGGCTCTGGTCTGTGCACGCGCATAGCGCGCTTTCCTGCTCTAAGGTCAGTACAGGGAGGGTGAGGTAGGCAGTTGGGGGATCCCTGACAGCAGGACTCTTTCCTCATTGATATTCTTGGTGCTCCAGTAACAAGTAGAGATCCTCTTTAAATGTGCGTGACAGATTGTAGAATAAATGGGCGGATGAATGACAGGTTCTTCTTTTGCTGGGTGTGATCTCATCCATCTCCCTGGTGATGGTGCACTATTCCTCCCACTGACTCCAGTGACGGGGGCCACTATTCCTCCCACTGACACCAATGACGGGGGGCCACTATTCCTCCCACTGACACCAATGACGGGGGCGACTATTCCTCCCACTGACACCAATGACGGGGGCCACTATTCCTCCCACTGACACCAATGACGGGGGGCCACTATTCCTCCCACTGACACCAATGACGGGGGCGACTATTCCTCCCACTGACACCAATGATGGGGGGCCACTATTCCTCCCACTGACACCAATGATGGGGGGCCACTATTCCTCCCACTGACACCAATGATGGGGGGGCCACTATTCCTCCCACTGACACCAATGATGGGGGGGCCACTATTCCTCCCACTGACACCAATGATGGGGGGGCCACTATTCCTCCCACTGACACCAATGATGGGGGGCCACTATTCCTCCCACTGACACCAATGACGGGGGGGCCACTATTCCTCCCACTGACACCAATGACGGGGGGGCCACTATTCCTCCCACTGACACCAATGACGGGGGGGCCACTATTCCTCCCACTGACACCAATGACGGGGGGCCACTATTCCTCCCACTGACACCAATGACGGGGGCCACTATTCCTCCCACTGACACCAATGACGGGGGCCACTATTCCTCCCACTGACACCAATGACGGGGGCCACTATTCCTCCCACTGACACCAATGACGGGGGGCGACTACTGTTCCTCCCACTGACACCAGTGACGGGGGCGACTACTGTTCCTCCCACTGACACCAGTGACGGGGGCGACTACTGTTCCTCCCACTGACACCAGTGACGGGGGCGACTACTGTTCCTCCCACTGACACCAGTGACGGGGGCGACTACTGTTCCTCCCACTGACACCAGTGACGGGGGCGACTACTGTTCCTCCCACTGACACCAGGGACGGGGGCGACTACTGTTCCTCCCACTGACACCAGTGACGGGGGCGACTACTGTTCCTCCCACTGACACCAGTGACGGGGGCGACTACTGTTCCTCCCACTGACACCAGTGACGGGGGCGACTACTGTTCCTCCCACTGACACCAGTGACGGGGGCGACTACTGTTCCTCCCACTGACACCAGTGACGGGGGCGACTACTGTTCCTCCCACTGACACCAGTGACGGGGGCGACTACTGTTCCTCCCACTGACACCAGTGACGGGGGCGACTACTGTTCCTCCCACTGACACCAGTGACGGGGGCGACTACTGTTCCTCCCACTGACACCAGTGACGGGGGCGACTACTGTTCCTCCCACTGACACCAGTGACGGGGGCGACTACTGTTCCTCCCACTGACACCAGTGACGGGGGCGACTACTGTTCCTCCCACTGACACCAGTGACGGGGGCGACTACTGTTCCTCCCACTGACACCAGTGACGGGGGCGACTACTGTTCCTCCCACTGACACCAGAGACGGGGGCGACTACTGTTCCTCCCACTGACAACAGTGACGGGGGCGACTACTGTTCCTCCCACTGACAACAGTGACGGGGGCGACTACTGTTCCTCCCACTGACACCAGTGACGGGGGCGACTACTGTTCCTCCCACTGACACCAGTGACGGGGGCGACTACTGTTCCTCCCACTAGTGACGGGGGCGACTACTGTTCCTCCCACTGACACCAGTGACGGGGGCGACTACTGTTCCTCCCACTGACACCAGTGACGGGGGCGACTACTGTTCCTCCCACTGACACCAGTGACGGGGGCGACTACTGTTCCTCCCACTGACACCAGTGACGGGGGCGACTACTGTTCCTCCCACTGACACCAGTGACGGGGGCGACTACTGTTCCTCCCACTGACACCAGTGACGGGGGCGACTACTGTTCCTCCCACTGACACCAGTGACGGGGGCGACTACTGTTCCTCCCACTGACACCAGTGACGGGGGCAACTACTGTTCCTCCCACTGACACCAGTGACGGGGGCAACTACTGTTCCTCCCACTGACCACAGATGCTATGTAATCTTTTTACTCCGACTCCCAAGGCTGAGGCTTTGTTTACTCTCATTGATTCTGGGGATCTTTCCACTCCCACAGGCCACAATCTAAAGAGCGATATACTGACTTTTTATGTAGAAAGTTTGGAGATCTGTTCTACATCATGGAAAGTCAACCAGCAGAGTCTGAGATGTGAAATCTTATTCACATAGTATTCTAGATTCGGAGATTTATTGGATACATTCAATATTTTATGGATAGATTTCCATTGTACTGAATTGAAGTTTGTAGGAATGATTCATTTATTTCTACCCAGCATCACTAAATGTGTATCTAAAAATATATAGAAGACTGTTTTGTTTTTTTCTAAAAACAACGTAAGTGCCTGCAGCTCGCTAATCTATGATTGCAGCTATAAATTCCATCTACTTTAATACATGGCAGAGTTGGACTGCGTGTGATAATCTATGAACACAGATCTAGTTCTGTGGGTTACACATCTTGGACCTGTGAAAAGTGATCATATCCAGTTATTGGAATGGGTAGCATTTTGTAGTCTATTTTCTGGCTGTTTTTATTGTACATATTGTGCTTCCACATACTTTTGTATTTCTAATCTTAACCACATGCTATTAGTGTGACCGCCAATGGAATGACTCTTGTGTCTAGTTTTTCAGCTTCCTGTTTTCTCAACTGAAACACTTTTCCTGACCCAAGTGAGCAGATATTGATTGACTGCAAACCTGGAGCTTTTCTTTCTTCAATTTATTAAAGTGCAATTCCACCTTATCGGAATGTTTCAGTTTTATGTGTTTACATTTATTCATGGGCTGGATCTTGTATTTTCTGTGAAGACAAAAATTGAGAGATTGCAACCCAAATTTCCCACACTGTCCAGCTGCCACAGCCGTTATCTAAATGAATGGTGGGCTGCCACTGCTCTGATGGATTGGCCATATTATAGAACAAACCATTAGGGAATTCAGCTGTAAGAGAATATCTTTATTTTAGATTAAAGATGCCCGCCTTCTGGGTTTTGCAGTTCACCTGTGTCCAATTTAAAACGAGTATTGGTTTTGGGTTGAGGTGCACCAAATGGAAATTTTGGTGTCAAAAAACGAAAATTCAAGATGCCGAAAACTGAGCATGACCGTTTTAATATATATATATATATATATATATATATATAGTGTGTAATTGTATTATATTTGACTTCTAAATGTAATATGATGAATTTAAATGAATATGAATTTGACGGCTATTATCGTCACCTTTTAGCTCAAGAAAAGTGCATCACTTTAAATTCTATGAATGTCTTCACACTGGTCCGTTGCCCTTCTGTTCTGGTGTTAAAAATCTTGCTAGCAGCATTTTTGGGCAGTTATAAAAAAACGCACCTCCCAATTGAAATGCATTAAAAATGCAGCAAGAATGCATCAATAGCGCACCCATGTTACATTTTTGATGTGTTTTATTTTATTTTTTTGTCACATGACCTATGAAAAACACCATAAACGCAGCAAATTTGCAGTAAAAATCACATGCGTATTTGGTGTCTCTTTCTTTATCAATTTTCGGCTGAAATTTCGGTGTATCTCTAGTTTTGGGATTAGCCAACGATGGAAAAATGCGTAATTACCGAATAATAGTTTAGACTAAAAAGAGAACTTGTTGGTAGGGTTGCACTGATACTAGTATCGGTGCTGATACCAAGCATTTGCACGAGTACTTGTACTCTGGCAATTGCTCCGATGCTTGACCCGATACCTGGACAGTCAGGGATGTGGGTTGAGTTACAATCGCCAATCTCCCTGTGTGGCTTTCAATAAAGCATCTGACAGCCACTTCATAGTCCACGCCTCATCAGTGCTGCATATTAGTGTCACTGTCGCATGACCTTAAAAAGAAGAATCGGTATTGGTGAGTACTTGGGGGGGGGGGGGGGGGGAAAGTATCGGTACTTGTACTCGATCTTAAAGTGGTATCGGTGCAACCCTACTTGTCAGGACAGAATTAAGTGATTATAGAGGAAAATTTTAAAATTCTCTTCTTACCTGCTCTTTGAAATGGGATTGCACAGAGTGGCCCGGAACTCCCTCGTTTTGGGTCTCTTCCGGTCAGCTGCTTCCCATAAGGGAACTTGTGCATGCTTGCTCCCGAGCCCTGCTGCTATGTCCATAGGCCAGTGTTTCTCAATTCCAGTCCTCAGGCCCCCCCAACAGGTCAGGTTTTCAGGATTTCCATTATTTTGCACAGGTGATTTGATCAGTTTCACTGCCTTAGTAATCACCACAGCCTTTTCATCTGAGGGAAATCCTGAAAACCTGACCTGTTGGGGGGGCCTGAGGACTGGAATTGAGAAACACTCCCATAGGCGCAGACAGTGGAACTCGGCCCTACTCCCTTTTTACTGGCTTTGATTGACAGCAGCAGAAGCAAACGGCTTCCAGTGCACCAGCAATGCCAGCGAGATTCGGAAGTGAGGGCAGAGAAGAGCTGCAGGCGTCCTCGGCGCTGGATCAAATGAGGTCTTGGGTAGGTAAAAGGGATGGGGTGAGGGGCCAAAAACTATGCCTAATCATTTTTTAACTTCATGCAAAGAATGCATTAAGTCAAAAAATGTTTAGGCTTTAGTATCACTTTAAAGTATCAGGTAGTTGTCAGGTAGTGGCCTGCTTGTTGGCAGCCCAAGGAAGGAACAATAATCGGGTTAGAAAATCTGCCCTGATAGAGATTGTTCTTCTCTGGGTCATCCTGTCCCCTCCATTTTGCTTTGGCATAACTTACCAAGTCAACAGAGCTGACCTCGTAAGTTGGAATTCCTTGTTCAGTGTTCTGAAGATTGACTGCCCTAGGGTTGTGTTCCTGATCGGCCTGCATGTTCAGAAGAATTGCCAAACAAATTATCTTGTTGGGGGTTTACCTACTTTTTACATTCTTGTCCACCCACAGTCAATACCAGTACTGCCAGTAATACCAGTCCAGCTGTTTGGGAAACACTGCAATGTGCTTGTAGTAATCACAAATAAGGTGCAGATTTTTATTGTGCCTGTCGACACATGTGATATTAAAGTGAAATATACTCTTGAGTAAACTGGAATGACAGATGATGAATTGATGCTGACTGATTTATATCTCTCCACAGGACCCAAACCCAAAGACTGCAACATTCGCTAAAGTCGTACCGAATCCCAACAATGGCTCTGCGGAGCTAGTACCGTTACTCAGAGAGAAGGTGAGGCCACAATTATTGCCTTTTGTAGATATATTTATGGTAAACATGCCCTCTTATCTCTGGTGTACTGCCTGATTAGTATAAATAATGAAGTCACATACTCCTTGTTACCAGCAATGTGTCAGCTGAAACCAGTCCTACCCAAAGAAAGTTTCCTGCCGGCGTTTTCACAATATACAGAGTAGCTTATCTGTGTAACCGATCTTTAACCTTATAAACTTTAACATAGTTCAGGTTGTCATGCTGGTCTTTTACAATTTATGAAATGAATAAACCTGGAGACAGAGCAGGCCCTTCATGGTGAGTGGATTTAATAGCTCAGACACAGAGGTATTATCACCTGGATGTGTACGTGATAAAGCCAACATCTGCCAGCAATAAAAACTTCAGATTTGGATAGAGAACGTTTTTAAAGAGTTTCATCAAGTGCATTGGCTTTTATACTTTGACAGTTGGGAGAAAGATGACTCGCCATGTTATCCAGCAGCTTGATAAACGGAATTGATCCAGACAGACCAAAAGGACGTCTTTTAAAGGATAAGTTCACCTTTGGAACATATTGCCTGTTTTTTGGGTGAAGCATGTTCTAGCAGCTGAGGCCCCTACCTCCCCAGTGACCGCGAGCAGCATCTTCTCCAGACGCCCACTGTCATTCTTTGAAAATAACATGGCTGTGTGGTCCTCCGACTGGCCACATCATTCATTTACAGTGCTCTGTGAATGGGAAACTACAAGTCCTGACAGCCTTTGTGGCTGTCGGCTTGTAGTTTTATTGAATTGCCATGGCGCTCTGGTAGGTCATTCTCTCTTCCTGCAAATGGATACGGACAACCATGCAGGATCTGGTAAATGCTTTACATACAGCCTCCAAGTTCCTTTTTATAATGCAATTTTTTTTACCCTTAAAGGTGTGTGTGTGTATATGTATGTGTGTATATGTATGTATGTATATATATATATATATGTGTGTGTGTGTGTGTGTGTGTGTGTGTGTGTGTGTGTGTGTATATATATATATATATATATATATATATATATATATATATATTAAAAAAAAGTTGATCTTATTTAAATCCTTTCATGCCAAAACATTTTTTCTATTTAAATGTCCTTATTTCTTTTGAGAAATCAGAAATCCTGTTCTTCTGTTTAACTACACACAGTAATGCAAGGCTTTCTCTCTGGTGTGGAGTGTCGTGCTCGCCCCCTCCCTTGGACTACAGGAGAGTCAGGACGCCCACTAACACACAGCTCCTTTATCTGCAACATAGAGTGTCCTGACTCTCCTGTTGTCCAAGGGAGGGGGTGAGCACGACACTCCACACCAGGAAGAAAGCCTTGCATTACTGTGTGGAGTTGCATACAGAAGAACAGGAAGTGAGGATTTCTCAGAAGAAATAAGGACATTTAAAGGGGTTGTAAAGGATTTTTTTTTTTAATCTAAATAGTTTCCTTTACCTTACTGCAGTGCTCTTTTCATGTCCTCTTGGGGTAAAAGGGGCATACTGTTTAAAGCCAAGGTTTCATTTTCACTTCTCTGCTTCTTTTTGACGCATTGATTGCATTTGGTTCACACTGTGTTAGACTTCTTATCCCATGGCAGGGGCATTTGTATGGTGGCTGTGAGTTGCAGGAATTGATCTGCTTCATGGTTTGTAGTGGCCATTTTTGTCTAGTTCAGTCCTTTGAGTGCTGGAAAGGTCTTGATTTTTGATTGACAATCCATAAATTATTCTTATAAAATAATAACTTAGATTTTTTTCTTTAAAGCATGTTTTTTTTTTCTTCCCCCAGAATGAAGATGGGAAGGAGATCCTGTCATTCGAGTTCCAAAAAATCAAATATTCCTATGATGCTGAAGAGAAGAAAGTTTTTTTTCCTGTTGTGTTTCCACTGGAGCGTCCTTTGTCCTATTACCAGAGTTCTAAAGGATACCTAGAAGAAGCTGATATCAAAGCTGCTGAGAAGAAATATGGAGTCAACAAGTAAGAACTGTCTTGGTATTTCTTTTGTTTCCTGGGCATTGTGCTTAATTGGGTATAGCAGCCAGGGAAAACCATTTTTGTTTTTTTCCTTTCCTGTCCGTCCTGTGAAGCTGGCCTGAGACATGTTGATCTATGGATCTGCATTTTAATACGGAGCGTGTGCACAGCCACAATTCATTATATGTTCCTTTGTGGGAGTCCATTTGAACTTGCACTTTGGAACATACAAACACGCTAACGGCCGGCTTCCCCATTAATATTTCTGATTAACCACTTAATCACCGCCTCATAGCCGAATTACGGCTACAAGGCGGTTCCTTAACTCTGGGAAGACGTCCATGGACGTCCTCCGAGAAACGCGCCCCCTGGGGCGCGCACACGGGTGTGTCCGTGACCGCCGGGTCCAGAGGATGGCGGCTGTTTACCACGTAATTGCTCCGTCCAATGACGGAGCGATCACATGTAAACAAACCGGCGTCATTTGATGACGCCGGTTCCTCCCTCCTCTCTCTGTACCGATCGGTACAGTGTGAGAGGAGAGAGCGGGTGTCAGCAGTGCTGTGGGCTGGATCTGTGACTATTGCAGTCACAGATCCAGCCATCCCTGCAATACCCTGTACAATACTCTGCAATACCCCCGAACAATTTTCAGATATTGGCACCATAGCTTGTGGACGCTATAACTTTCACAAAGACCAAATAATATTCACCAATTTGTACTTATTTTTACCAAAGATATGTAGCAGTATAAATTTTGGCCCAAATGTATGAAGAAAAATGGAAATTTGCTAAATTTTATAACAGAAACAAAGAAAATTGTTTCCGTCTTTTTTTTTTTTTTTTTTTCTTTCATAGCGAAAAAAAAAAAAAAACCCAATGGTGATTAAATACCACCAAAAGAAAGCTCCATTTGTGGGAAAAAAAGGACAAAATATTCATTTGGGTACAATGTTGTATGACTGAGTAATTGTCATTCAAAATGTGAGAGCGCCGAAAGCTGAAAATTGGTCTGGTTATTAAGGGGGTTTCTTTATCGTACATCACGGGACACAGAGCGGCATATTCATTACTATATGGGTTATATGGAGTACCTTCAGGTGTTGACACTGGCAATCTCAAACAGGAAATGCCCCTCCCTATATAACCCCCTCCCATAGGAGGAGTACCTCAGTTTTTACGCCAGTGTCTTAGGTGTTAGTCATGGTTTAGCTTGCCTCCGCATCCTTGGGATTAGGTGAGCTACCGGTTCTGTCCAAAAAAGCCTCAGCGCTAAAGTGGTCAGTAACCGGACCCCAAACCCTTGGGGTATAGCCCATAATGCTTTTCTTTTTAGAGAGCTGGACCCTGGGCCCAGAACTTAGAAACCTTTGGGTGCCTAATGTTTTCTGTTGCCAGGGTGCTATATGGGCCCAGGACAGTGGATCCTTCATAGGAACCCAGGGCCTGAAGGTCTAGACATCCCCACGGAGATGGGGGAAGATTGGGCCTCTTGCTTGGCAAAGTCCTGCGGCATGGAGCAGGTAAGTGAGGGGAAAACTTGCGGAACTTGGTTCTTAGCAGGTTTTTTTCTGGGGGGTCACAGGGGACATGCCTAAAGTTATGCACTGCATCTGGCAAACTAGTCACATATCATAAAGATAGGATGGCTCTATATGTATTATTCCCCATAAGATGTGACCTCCCTTGTAGTGTTGGAAAAGCATTGAGTGGGGCCTGTGTGATATAAAAGTATATATGTGTGTCAGAGAGCTGTGCTTACCTGCAAGCCTCCAGGCGATGCTCCGCTGACCTCCTCATGGTTCCAGGCTGCAGGCTGCAGTTTGCTGGAACAGAGAGGTCCCTTCCTCCCAAACCCCCCCCCCCCCCCCCCCTCCTGTCGGGAGGGGCATTTCCTGTTGGAGATTGCTGGGGGGGGAAGGGCGGGTCAGTGGCTTAAGGAAGGGGCGGCCCTTCCTTGTTTGTTCCATTCAATACTTTGGAACTGGGGAAGAAAGACCAGAGCGGCAGCACGGGGCGCCGAGGACACACAGTGGCCAGAAAGGATATTGCAGTCTTCAGAAGACTGTTTTTCAAGCCTAGAAATAGGCTGTTTCTTTTCCATCTCATAGTTTTTCTTTGCAATACTACTCAGGGGGACAGAATGTTTTTTCTTTCCTGGATTTGAAACAAAAACGAAAAAAAAAAAAAAAAAAAGAAAAGTCATCTAGGGGAGAGGAAGCATTTTTTATCCCCCAAACAGGTGTTTGGGCAATTAACTTTTATAGTTCCAAATACCAATAGGTAGCAGGTGTACCTCGGTATTGTACCATGGCATCCGGGTCAGAGGGTACAAGAGGTGGGGATTCCCCCAGAGAGTCTGAGGTCTCGGACAAGGTTATGCCGCTGCTTTCCCCACAGGGAGCCTTGGGGCCATCGGGATCTGGGGCTGGAGCTGGCGCGGGTCAGTCCAACCCTAAGATGGTCACGGACAAGGTATTACTCACCTCTTTAAGAGAGATGGAGAAAAGAATGGGAAAAATGATAGCCACAGCTATGCGGGGCAGTAAACGGATTAGATCTCCGTCGCCCGAGCGCGGACCCTCAGAAGAGGAGGTCCTTTCCTCATGGGAATTGGACGACCTCTTGGACAAGGACCAAGTAGGTTCAGGGATCGAAGATCCGGATACAGAGGAGTCTGGAGCAGTCTCCCAAGGGGAGAGCTGGTGGATTCAAGCCTTAACGGACTTGGTCCATAATGCATTCAACTTGCCAGTACCAGATCTCCAGGTGTCTACGGTTTCAGCTTTGGGCTCACTGAGGGCGCCTCAAAGCAATGCAGTATTTCCGATCCACCCTCTACTAGAGGGAGTTTTGTTCCAAGATTGGAACAAGCCAGATAAAATCTTCTTACCACCTAAAAGATTCTCTGCCCTATATCCTATGGAAGATAAATTTTCCAAGAAATGGGCTACTCCTGCAGTGGACGCAGCCATCTCATGTATTAACAAATCATTAACATGCCCTGTAGAAAACATACAGGTATTCAAGGATCCAGTTGATAAACGCTTGGAAGCACTACTTAAGAACTCCTTCACTACTGCAGGGGCAGTAGTACAGCCAGCCGTGGCTGCGATTGGGGTTGCTCAAGCATTATCGGATCAAGTTAAGCAGATGCTTAAACTTATTCCTGCCCAGCAGGCAGAAGAATTTTCGGATGTCCCTAGGGCCATATGTTTTACAGTAGACGCAATTAAGGATTCTATCCAGCAAGCGTCACGTTTATCGTTATCCCTTATCCATATGAGAAGACTCTTATGGTTAAAAAGCTGGGAGGCCGAGCCCCCATGCAAGAAGCTCCTGGTAGGGTTCCCCTTCCATGGAGGACGACTCTTCGGAGAAGACCTAGATAAATACATTCAAACCATTTCAAATGGCAAAAGTACTCTCTTGCCAACTAAGAGGAAGTTTCAGGGGCCTGCGTTTAAACGACAGTACTCCCCTGGGCAGGGGTCCTCTAATGCCAAACAGTATCGACGGCCTCCTGCGAAAGCAAACTTCGGCTTCAACAGCAAATCACAAGGACAGGCTGCTAGAGGCAGAAAGCAGTGGGTTCGCAAACCAGCAAAACCAGCCCCCAAGCCGACCTTATGAAGGGACGCCCCCACCCACGAAGGTGGGGGGAAGGCTGCGACTCTTTTCAGAGGTTTGGGAAGCCAGCATTCCCGACGAGTGGGTACGGTCTTCCGTGGCCACGGGCTACAAATTAGATTTCCTAAGGTTTCCTCCTCTTCATTTCCAGGAGTCGAGGATTCCAAACGATCCGGAGAAAGGAGCCGCATTAATGTCGGCATTAAATCATCTACTTTCCCAGGAAGTAATAGTAGAGGTACCAGTCCTGGAACAGGGGCTAGGTTTCTACTCCAACCTATTCATCATCCCGAAGTCCAATGGAGATGTCAGGCCAATTTTGGACCTAAAGATGGTAAATACATACCTAAAGATCCGCTCATTTCGGATGGAATCCGTGCGGTCAGCAGCTACCACACTCCAAAAGGACGACTTCATGGCGTCCATAGACATAAAGGATGCCTACCTTCATCTTCCAATTTATCAGCCACATCAAAAATATCTACGCTTCATGGTGGCTTCGCGTCACTTCCAATTCGTGGCGCTTCCCTTCGGGTTGGCTACGGCCCCCCGGGTGTTCACGAAGGTCCTAGCTCCAATCCTAGCCAAACTAAGGATCCAAGGGGTCACGATCCTAGCATACCTGGACGACCTCCTAGTCATAGATCACTCGTCTCCCGGCTTGGAGCGAGCAGTGGCCCTCACGGTCCAATACCTCGAGAAGTTCGGCTGGGTCCTAAATAGAGAAAAGTCAGCTTTTCTGCCCACAAGGCAGTTGGAATATCTCGGCATGAGATTAGACACAGAACAACAAAGAGTGTTTCTACCTCTGAGGAAGGTCAAAGCCATCAAGGAATTAATCCTACTGGTTCTAAGCAAGAAGGAACCGACTATTCGCCTATGTATGAGGTTACTAGGCAAGATGGTGGCCACATTCGAGGCGGTACCATACGCCCAGAGCCACACTCGCATCCTGCAGGCAGCCATCCTGTCAGCATGGAGCAGAAGGCCACAGGCCTTGGATATCCCGTTGCCGCTCTCATCAAGAGTCCGACAAAGTCTGTGTTGGTGGTTAGACCCTCAGAATCTACTGAAGGGGAAGTCTTTCAGCCCAGTGGCTTGGAAGATAGTGACCACAGACGCCAGCCTGACGGGCTGGGGAGCAATTTTGGATGGTTGCACTCGCCAAGGTACTTGGGCAACGCCAGAGAAGCAGTTGCCCATCAACATCTTGGAGCTCAGAGCTGCTCGACTAGCCCTCAGGGCTTGGACGTCAAAATTGCAGGGGTTCCCGGTGAGAATTCAATGAGACAATGCCACGGCCGTGGCATACATAGATCACCAAGGGGGAACCAGGAGTCAAGCCGCTCAGAGAGAGGTGAGCTTGATTCTCCTATGGGCAGAGGCTCATGTGCCCTGCATATCGGCAATATTCATTCCAGGAGTGGACAACTTTCAGGCGGACTTCTTAAGCCGTCAGACTCTTTTGCCGGGGGAATGGTCTCTGCATCCACAAATCTTTCAAGCACTCTGCCAAAGATGGGGAGTGCCGGACGTGGATATCATGGCATCGAGACTCAACAAGAAGCTAGACAGGTTCATGTCCCGCTCAAGGGATCCGATGGCCTGCGGAACCGATGCGTTGGTTTGCCCTTGGCATCGGTTCAAACTTCTTTATGCGTTTCCCCCGCTCCAGTTACTACCCCGCCTGCTGCGCAGGATCCGGGTGGAGCACATACCAGTCATCCTGGTAGCTCCAGCATGGCCCAGAAGGGCATGGTACTCACTAATCTTAAGGATGGTAGTGGGAGACCCTTGGACTCTTCCTCTACGGCCAGACCTGCTATCGCAAGGTCCGATCCTCCACCCTGCCTTACGGCATCTAAATTTGACGGCCTGGAAGCTGAATCCCTGATTCTCAGGGGTAGAGGTCTGTCTCAGAAGGTAATCTCTACCCTAATCAGAGCCAGGAAACCGGTCTCTAGGGTGATTTATTACAGGGTCTGGAAGGCCTATGTAGGCTGGTGTGAGTCCAAGCGATGGCTTTCTCGCAAATTTACCATCGATAGAGTATTAAGTTTTCTCCAGCTAGGAGTGGATAAAGGATTGGCATTAAGCACAATCAAAGGACAGATTTCTGCTCTGTCAGTGTGGTTTCAGCGGCCGCTGGCCACCCACTCGCTGGTTAAGACCTTCCTTCAAGGGGTCTTACGTATTAAACCTCCAGTTAAATCCCCGCTTTGCCCGTGGGATTTAAACCTTGTTCTGTCAAGTTTACAGAAACAACCGTTTGAGCCGTTGGCTGAAATTCCTTTGGTTTTACTGACAAGAAAGTTAGTATTTTTGGTCGCCATAGTTTCCGCAAGAAGAGTATTGGAACTGGCGGCCTTATCCTGTAAGGAACCATATCTTATTTTTCATAAGGACAGGGTCGTTCTCCGCCCTCATCCTTCCTTCCTACCGAAGGTTGTATCCAGTTTTCATTTGAACCAGGATTTGGTATTACCATCCTTCTTCCCTAAACCTACTTCCAGAAAGGAAGGGTTGCTGCATACCTTGGATATCGTCAGGGCCATGAAGGCCTATCTTAAAGCTACAAAGAAGATCCGGAAAACAGATGTGCTGTTCATATTACCGGATGGGCCCAAGAAGGGGCAGGCAGCTGCAAAGTCCACCATTTCTAGGTGGATTAAGCAATTAATCACTCAGGCCTACGGCTTGAAAGGGTTGCCTCCTCCAGTATCATTAAAGGCTCATTCTACTAGGGCCATGGGCGCCTCCTGGGCAGCACACCACCAGATCTCTATGGCTCAAGTTTGCAAGGCGGCAACCTGGTCTTCTGTCCACACGTTTACAAAATTCTACCAGTTGGACGTAAGAAGGAAGTCTGATACAGCCTTTGGGCAGGCAGTGCTGCAGGCTGCAGTTTGAGACCCTCGGATTCCGGGGGCTCCTCTTTTTTGAGTTAAATTTAAAATTTAAGATTATTTTTCTCAACTAAGTTGGATTTATTATGATTTGAGTATTTCTCTAAATTAAATCCTTTTGTCTTGGAGATGTTCTCCCTCCCCTCATTGTGAGCATTGCTTTGGGACATCCCATATAGTAATGAATATGCCGCTCTGTGTCCCGTGATGTACGATAAAGAAAAAGGGATTTTTAATACAGCTTACCTGTAAAATCCTTTTCTTGGAGTACATCACGGGACACAGAGCTCCCACCCCTCTTTTTGGGGACCATTTTGGGAGGCATACTGCTTGCTACAAAACTGAGGTACTCCTCCTATGGGAGGGGGTTATATAGGGAGGGGCATTTCCTGTTTGAGATTGCCAGTGTCAACACCTGAAGGTACTCCATATAACCCATATAGTAATGAATATGCCGCTCTGTGTCCCGTGATGTACTCCAAGAAAAGGATTTTACAGGTAAGCTGTATTAAAAATCCCTTTTTTAGTGCCCAGTGGTCAAGTGGTTAAATACCCTTTGTTGGGGTGTCACTGTGGGACTTTAAAGACTGAGATCTATGTGATTGTTTTATAGTCTTCCAGATTATAATGCACAAGCAGCTTAAAAATTGCTGTTACATATTGCAGTTTTGACATTACTATTCTGGTTTCGCTTTTTGTTGCATGTCAGGAATACCCAAACTAAGGGAAGTCTGACGAAAATAATTCTTTTATACGCAGTATTTAAAAAAATAAATAAAAAAAAGATTTCTAAAGACAGGTAAAAAGTATATTTGTACCCCAAACATTTTTTTTTTTCTTGTAGTTTTAGCTAGAGTAGAGCATGGCTAAAACCCCTGTCAGGTTATTTTTGCTCTGTGTCTTGGAACAAAGCAAAATATGAGAAAATCTGATGACAACCAGGTCATCAGGACAAATGTGGGGCACAGAAAGCAATAAATATCAGTTCTAAATCTTCTTTTCCCAAAAGAATAGTTTTTTTGCTACAGATATACTTGGGACCTGTTAACACTTGGCTGTTGTGATACCGCAAGTTATGCTCATTAGTGTTTTCGCCATTTATTGCCATTGGCACCCACAGCGCATTGGTAATGGACCACTTTATTAATAATGCATCAGGTGCAAGTTTTGATCCATTGTGGTGGGTTGACAACCCATTCCAAGGAAAGGGCGGCATTAACACAGGGTGAGACATATCGCATTTTATGCATTGTAACAGGACTACCTTGGTATGAATGGGTCCTTAGAGTGATACTAAACACACACACACTGTTTCATTTACATTGTCCCTTCTATTTCTCTATATCAATGATGGCATTGTAATTAATTATTTTAATAAAAATAAAATCAAAGTACCTTTTTTCTAATCGATATACAGCTGTCATATGACTCAGATCTTTGCCACTCTGTCTGCAGGGAAACATAAGCAGGAGGAGCTTCTAGTCCTCTGCTGGTGGCCACATGTTCAAAATAAAAAAAAACAGTCTTTTGGATACAGAGTAAAAATAAATTAAATATTTTTTGGCAATAACATGGTCTGGGCAGATTTATGCCAGTCACAGGCTGTTGCACTCCTCCAGTCTGTGTCTTAGAATAAGAGGGATGTAAAGCCTCCATTAATCTACATATTATCTCTCCCCCCCCCCCCTTCCATTGTGTTTTAGCTGATCAGTGGGCATGAAGGAGGAGGAAGGGAGTGGGCTGTCATTTACCACTGTGTATACACCCACATGTGTGACTCTATAGTCACATGGGCTGCTCAGATGGGATAGGGAGGAAATGCTCAGCATGGAAACTCACTGAGCATTTGCAAAGTTGCCACCACAGCTGCAAAATCCCTAGCTAAATTGGGGACATGAACATAAGGGGGAGATGGAGAGCAGCAGGATCAACCAGGTTTTTTGCAAAATACAGAAAACAAATCTTAGTGTGACCGAGTATGAACAGCATATAATACAGCACTTGATGACAATAAGGTGACACTTTTTAAAATTGTTTCCCCTTACAGTGTAGGGTTGTGTACTTATTAATGTACCTCAGCTCATTAACCTTATTGTGACAGTGGAAGACTTGCATCTAGGCTTCCATCTGCAGTTAGCCATTCAGTGAGGAACTCTGCCTTAAATGTTTACAATAATTAAAGCAAAGCTCTTTAGAAGGAGATCTGCTTCCGTCCCCTCTTGTGCCACATTTGGCAGATTATTATTTTTTTTTTTGGGGGGGGGGGTTACCTGGTTTTAATAGCTACCCGTCCCCACTTCTGAGGTCCCGCAGAAGTTCGAACCCCCCTCCTCCTTCCCCCACCACCGGGCCATTCACAAAGTGCAGCGCAGTAGGCTTCACTGCTGGTTTCCCTTAGGTAATGGCGGCGGGAGCACCCAAGAGCTGATGGAAACATCAGCTGGGGTGCTGACATCGCTGGATTCCAGGACAGGTAAGTATCCGAATAAAAGTCAGCAGCTATTTATAGCTGCTGACTTTCCATTTTTTTTTTTTGTGTGGGGGCTGGACCTCCTTTTATCGTGTTTTCCACTGTTCCGTTGTGAGAAGTTAGGACTGTAGATCACTGAATTATTTTTTTGGGAGTTTGTAGTTAAACAACTTTCTACCACTTAAAAAATATGCGCACACACACAGACGTTTTTGTCTTTACGTATGTTTCTAGCCCAATACAAAAGTACAATTTTCTTAGTTAATCATATATTGCGCTACCATGCTGAAACTTGTTTGTTTCTGTCCTTAGAGCAGAGATGGTGGTTCCTGATTTTCTACATCTGTTTAAAGAGAGAGCCATTGCACCGTTCTTTGTGTTTCAGGTACGAGTCTTTATCATAATCCTACATGTCTGACAATTATTTGTAGTGTAATCGGACCGGTCATGTTCTAGGCATATAGGTTTTGGAGACTGTTTCAATATTACATTAGAATATTGGGCTTAATCTTAACAAAGCTGTTGGATAATTTGTTAAATGTAATGTCATAAACTTTAGTTTTTAGGGCCTGTTCACACCAGAATGTGATTTTAAAAAAAATCTATTTTTTGTCTGTAAAATATAGATTTCCCAATCTAAATTTTCATGGAAATATAAAACCTGAGCCTGCATTAAGTTAATAATTTATCTAGCATCAAAGGTATTCTGATCTGTAAATAAACAACACGTTAAACTTTACAGTTTACTAAACAAAGTGGAATTCATAATAGGCAGTTATTTTTACTATAGTTGGGTCCCACTGTAGGTTAAATTCTATAGAAATTAGGGTTGCAACAATACCACTTTTTTAAGAGTATCGTTCGTATCGTGAGTACCAGTGCCGATACTTTTTTTTTTCCAAGTACTTGCCAATACTTTTCTTAAATGTCATGTGACAGTTTTCAAATACAGACTAATGATATCATCTTATGCAGCACTGAAGAGAACTGATGGGGTGGCACTAATATGTATCACTAATGGGTGACACTGAGGCGGCAGAAATATGCAGCACTGATGGGTAACACTGAGGCTGCACTGATATTGCAGCACAGACTGATGGGCAGGCACTAATGAGGAGGGAAAACAAGAGCACAGGCTCATGATGTTGAGGAGGCACTGATGGGTGACACTGATGAGGCAGCACTGATGAGCACTAATATGCAGCACTGATAGTTGACATTGAGGCGGCACTGATGAGGCATTAATATGCAACACTGATGGTACAAGTGCAGGGTGCATCAAGATGGGCGTTGTGGTGTTACTTCCTTTACCAAATCTGACAGGTCGCCAATTCTAATGAAACAATTTGTCTTGGGGAAAACATAGTGGCTGCACCCCTGCCCCAGCCAGCATGTTGTTGAATGTTGACGGCATGCTGTCTCCCTCTGTCTTCTCTCCGCCCGCTGACTTTCGGGAGTTATAGGATTAAGCATCGGAGCATTTGCACGAGTACAAGTACTCGTGCAAATGCTCGGTATTGACACTGATACTAGTACTGTATCGTTCAACTTTAACAGAAATGTTGACCGGTAAATGAATACCTACTGGGCTCATCGCTGATTGTTCTGTAAACAATACTCGTTTACATCCAAGTCTCACTCTTTTGGACACACTTGTGCATTACAGTGCTATGGACTTGGGGCTGTGTCCTGAGGCTAGGAACGAAGTGGGATGGTAGGAGACGGCTTCATAGAAGTCTAGGGAGATGTAATACTGAGGCACAGCCAGGATGTAAACAGTCACCAGAGGACAGTACCATTGGATATAGAAAAATAACCCTCTGTGGAGGGGAAGGATGCGTTAGGATGGGTCACTGCCCTTATCCTTTAATATTCAGGTCATTTCATTTCAGAAAATGTGTAAGATGTTTGTCGCAGCAGGGGAGGTTTAGGAAAACGGTTGCCATTCTTTGTTCCTGAATGTTGACATTTGAGTGCTCATTGTCTGTATTTTTTGGCAGGTATTTTGCGTGGGCCTGTGGTGCCTAGATGAATATTGGTACTACAGTGTCTTCACCCTCTTTATGTTGGTGGCATTTGAGGCCTCTCTGGTCCAGCAACAGTTGAGGAACCTGTCTGAGATCAGGAAGATGGGGAACAAGCCTTATATGATTCAGGTGAGGAGAGAACTGAAAAATGTCCGTCTCTTATATCTTTATTTTCATTGTATTGCCATTTATTTGCTATTTAGATGCTGTCAGTTTACACATATGGATGGTCACTTGGCTTTGAATTGGCATGTAAAGCCAACCCTACATTCCCCTTTATTCTCGCCTCTTCAAAATACCCTGGTATTGAAGCTCAGAGGTTAAGTCAGCCTCTCCATCATGTTTTGTTGCTTGGGCCTCCCAATTGGCTGCTAGATTGGAGATCTACTTCATGGGAGGAGGTCACATGTTCCTCTATACTTAGACAGGCCAGGTATTTTTCAGTGGTGGGGCTGGAGGAAGGAAAGGCAGGGGGGCATTGGGGAGACAAGTATGTTGTCAGAGGTGGGATTTACATACACGGTCCCTTTGTTGTGAATAAAAAAAAAGATATGTTTTCCCATAAAGGGCAAATTAAAGGGTTTACTTGGCTACAAGTTCCTTCTTTCCCAGCAGCATGCACCCTCCCTTCCACGCTCCTGTAACCATCTGGCTACTGGCATTGGAGAAAGAAAGCTTTCTGTAAGCTCCGAATATTCTTATCTGAGCTCATATACGGCTGTGTATTCCTTCCCCTATGCTATGTGACACCGACCGATCAGGGAAGCAGCCAACGCTGTTGCATAGGAAAGGAGGAGGAGAGAGTCACCTGCTCACCCATGCCGGTTAAATTCACGTGTGCCCCAATGGCTAAATAGAGCAGTGCAGGAATGAAGGAAGGTGTGTAAATACTGCTTAGTGAAGCGGGGGGGGGGGGGGGGGAATTCGCAGGCAAAGGATTAAGAAATGTTTTATTTTAATGCAGCGCAGACACAATATTCTGTCTGTTTATACAAAATGATAACAATGCTGTGCTGTATGCATGTGACAAGTTTTTTAGACTACCTTATGTGTTTAAACTACAGGATATACAAAGCCAAAATATTTTATCTTAAATGTAGTTAAAACTCCTGTCCAGGATTTTTTTGTTTGTTTTTACTTTCAATTGCGTCTACAGGACAGGAAGTGAAGGTAAATCTATTGAATAAATCTCACCAGAGAGAAATAATTTCTCTTTTAGTTGTCAAACAAGTGTCTATATTGAAAGCTTACAACTCTATTCCTGGTTTGGTGGCAACTCTGCGTTGGATTTTCCCTCACTTTCAGTCCTCATGACAGTGATCTTCAGAACAGATAGACTAAATCTCCCGGGGACACTTCATAGAAACTCTACAAGTCGCCACTTTACCCAAATCCAAACAAAAGTTGCCCTTGCAGTGGGAGCTGTGCCTGTACTGCAAGGGTTAAGTGATGATTTTGCCCAGGGGAGTGGAGAAAGCCTTATACTCAGCAGATCCTCTGATCCACTGGAAAACTGTGCTCCCCCCCACGGTCCAGCGTTGGAATGTTCCTGGCATTCTCCCCTCCAGAGGAGGTCTATGAAGCTTGCTCTGGACTTGACATCAGGAACAGTCCACAGCACTAGGCTGCAAGGACCAGGCTTGTGTGGGGAGGATCTGCTAAGTATATCTCCCTTCATCTCTCCCCTAGACACAAATGAGCAATTAACCCTTGCAGTGCGGATACAGCCCCACTGCAAGGGCAAACTTTTGTCTTTGCCCGGAGTTGGGCTTTAAAGGGGGAAACATTTTTTGGCTTTAGTTACACTTTTGGGTTAAAGGAGGATTCCATCCATCGTTTCCTGACACGTCTGCATTTAACAATTTGACCTTGTGTTGTGTTTTTTTTTTTTCTAGCAGTAGATGTTTGCTTTTCCATTTTAATATTTTATTGCTTGGCAGAAAACTAACTTTTTTTTTTTTATATATACATGCATATGCAATTTGTTAAAAAGCATGTTGTATTTGAAAACCGTCTGATTTGTTTGCAACTCTGTGGGGCATTTATTATTGCTCGTTTCATATAGAGGTGGCTTACAATTGGATACTTCAGATCTCAGGTGGAGATTTATAGTCCCAGCATACGCTATCATTTTATACCATGAGCATTGTAATTGCAAAATAAGCAGTTATTATTGACCACCTTATAGAAGCTTACTTGGAAAATCTTCTTTAATGTGAGCGATGCATGTCTGCTCTCCATCTTTCTACAACTTCTTGAATTCCCTGCATGCTTTGACCATAGATATACTTAAGCTGGCACTCTTTTCTGCCATACCTTCAGCCAGGAACCTAGCAATACAATTTTTAGCTTTGTGTCCATCTAGACCCAGCAGTCTGCATTATTTATTTGAAACAGTTGCCCCATTGCTTATCGAGCACAAAAAAACTGCTTCTCTCTTTATCCAAATCCTGTTTATTTATGATAGAATACCCATGCTTTAATAGTCTGGAGCCCATGCCAGCTGATAAAAACCAGGTCTTCTGTTCTCCTGCCGAAAGTGCCACATTCCTCTAGCAAGTTCTGGTCTTCTTTCCCTTTAAGATCTCATCTCTCTGCCTATAAGACCACCCTCTCCATCCAACGTGTACATTTGTTGTATTCTGGAACTCTCATATGTTCTATTGCCTGAACCTCCATTCACTCTCCATCATCCTACATGTGTCCTGTCACTTTAAAACTGGAGTCCACACTGGGTGTTCCAGCACGGAAGTTCTGGAAGTTGGGGTTTGCTGGATTCCAGCAATAATGCACACAGATGTGTGCCGGTAGAAGGACTTGCATTGATTTAAACCTTTTTAGCTTTTGTCCGTTTTTTTGTTGTTTTGGAATTTATCATTGACCATTAAAAACGTTGTGGTGGCTTTGCAATTTATCATGTTGGTAAATATGCTTCACGTTCAACATGTTTATCTGTTTCTAAGGTGTACAGAAATCGGAAATGGAGGCCAATCTCCAGCGATGAAATCATTCCAGGTGACATTGTGTCTATAGGTAAGCTTTCACATACATAACTAACCCCTTCCTGTTTGTAGTCTGTATCTCAAAGTGGTACTTTACCTTAAAAAAAAAACAATTGCTTGTAGGAAAACTTTTTATTACAGAAGATGGACCATGTCTCTTTTCCAATGAAAACTTCTTTAGCTCTTCTCCTATAAAAACTTCTTTAGAATGTACACCAAGTTGTGCATGAGCAGCTCTGTGTGATGTAATAAATCGATTCCCACACGCATGCATTAGAGTTGCATCATCCCAGGCGGCAAATAAAGATGGCTGAAGATGGTGAATCTAGAAGAAGAGCAGGTGAAGATGTCCGCAACAGTGAGGGAGTATGGTGGCCTTCAGTTCCATTTAACATTCTTTAAGAGCCACCAGTTGACTCGTATTGCTGGTGTCTTTCAATACTAAATAACACACACATCAAGGCTTAACAAATCAAAACAAAGCCAATTGCAGAGTTATAAAAAATCTATTTAATGTGTGTAATGTATTTAAAAAATGCACAAAAGGTCAAAAGCTGATCCAAAAGTATCCATGGGAAAACACTGAATCAATCCACAGTCCACCACAGCAAGTGGCAATCGGCCTGTACCACACAGGAGCCAGATATACTGTAGATGGTAACTAGCGGTAGTTGGCTTCAAGAGCTTCTCTTCCTGAGGTGAACAGTTTTTAAGTAATTTGTCGACTACAGCTCCAATTATCTTGTGTCTTTCCCTTCTCGCTTCGACATCTTAGATTTTTTTTTGCAAGTCCTAAAACTATCCAATCAGTATCCAATCAGGCAGACCTTTTACAGTGCTTAGTTGTTGGTAGAGATTGTGTTGTGTGTGTGTGTGATGAGTGATCCTGATAAGGGAAATGAGGCTTTCCAGAATGCAATGCAAGAGTGCATGTGCATCACTGCCCTTAGTAAAAGAATGTTTGGGGATCGGTTAATTTTTTAAAAAAATTTTTTAAGCTGTTGTGGACTGTGGATGGATTCAGTGTTTTCCCATGTCTGCAACAGCTTTGTTTTTATCCATTAATCCTCGGGGGGTGGGGGGGCTGTGTGTGTGTGTGTGTGTGTGTGTGTGTGTGTGTGTATTTTGCGCTGTTATATTTAAATTTTTCAGTCCCGTACATCTACACCAGGTTCCACTGGTTTACTACTATAGCTGCATTAACCCTTTACTAGCAGAAACTGTACATTGTAAAGTGTGGCACTGTGTGCCTTTTTTTTTCAACTCTAGATGTCACTGACAGCTCTGGTACCATATCACCTCCCCCCCCCACCTACAATCAGGGGGGCAATTGGATTGGTTTTTGATCATATGATCAGTTTATCACCTATGACTTGATGATCAAATGCAGGCTGGAGGCTTCATTCACAAAATAAGACTTTAGCCTGTTCCTCTGTTCAATACTGTAATGTACCGGTACATGGTGTGTGTGTGTGTGTGTGTGTGTGTGTGTGTGTGTGTGTGTGTGTGTGTGTGTGTGTGTGTGTGTGTGTGTGTGTGTGTGTGTGCGCGCGTGTGTGTGTATATTTATACATACATTTTTATTTTTATTTTTTCATACAGGTAGCCCAATAATTTTCAATGTGCTGTCAAAAGCTCTAAAAAGGTGCTAATACAATTTTCTGTATTGGGTGTACTGGGTGCCGTTCACAATGAATAGCACCGCATCACACCAATACTAGTAATGTGCTTTAACACAGCACAATGGTGTGAACGCTGCATAATTTAGCCTAGGCATTAGTGACTTGTGATCGCAAAAGGGTTAATACTGTACTTGCAGGACACAACAAGGCTACCGTTAACAGTACACAGTTACCCAAATTATAAACTTGTATAAATGTTTGATTTAGATGTTGGTCAATAAATGTGTGCATTTTTTTTTTTTCAGGAAGGTCGGCCAATGAGAATTTGGTTCCTTGTGATGTTCTGCTGCTCCGAGGGAGATGTATTGTGGATGAAGCAATGCTGACTGGAGAGTCTGTCCCTCAAATGAAGGCAAGAGTTCTATTATTTCCTTGATGCTGAACTCTAAACTTTTTTTTCAAATGTATCTTTAAAGTAGTTTCGCACTCAGATGTAAATGGGGTGCTTTTCTGTTATTGCTACATCTACCCTCACCCAACCAATAACCACCCCCCAAAAATTTTAAATCAAGTTTTTACTTTTTAGGTGCCTAAGGAGTATGTAACGATTTGGGATTGTATTTATAAAAAAAACAGAACCTCTTTAAGGTTTTTTTATTACTGTCTGTGACTCCATTCGGCAGTTCGTCCCACTTTCCACTACACCCAGTGATGCCAAAATAAGAAATCTGGAGAATGAAGTTATTGGGACTGGAAGTCACACAAAGTAAAAACCCTACCAAATTGATACCTTTATCTGCTCCAGAATTAATTCTTGTAGCACTCTCACCCCATTGGAGGGATTTCCCATCACTTTCAAGTCCCCTGGACCCTGTGAGGAGATGTTCCCAACGGGGCCACAACAATGAAAGGAACCTGCCAGAAGCTCTTGACTTTCCCCACTTTATCCAAAGCAAAAATAAGTTTTGCCTGGATTAATGCTTTATAGAAGTATAATCTACTAACATATGCATGTAATAAAAATTGCAATTTGTGGATCTCTGCAGGAGCCTATCGAGGATTTGGATGCAGATCACGTTCTTGACTTAAACGCTGACTCCAGACTGCATGTCATTTTTGGTGGCACCAAGGTTGTGCAACACACTCCTCCTCAGAAGGCGACTAGCGGCCTTAAACGTAAGTACTGCTTTTTACAACTGGCACGGGGAGTGATGCATTTCAGTATGAGTGGTCTTTGGTTACGTTTCCGGTTTTAAATTAAATTATGTCCTCCATACATTAAAGCTGAACTTTAGGCCAAATGTGTATCAAACCCAAAAGAAAACATTATATTGCAGCTTACCAATTCTTAGATGTGGCGGCTGCATTAGTTTTCTTTTTTAGGCTTTTTTTTTATCTGTTGATCAGCCAGTAAGTCTCTAGTTTTTTAGCAGAACACGTACACCAGTAAATGTAGCGAAGAAAGGTTTGAGACAAACCTTCATTTATATGTAAAACCTTTATCCCACAGTTAAGAAATTAGAGGAAATTGGCAGCTTAGCAGGGAAGGATGCTCTGTAATTTCAGTAACTTCTACACAATCCAAGGCTGCAACGGGGGACACAGACATGGAGGGAAGGACAGAGAATGGCAGGAGCTACAGAGGGGTTTTTTTTATTGGAGAATGCTCCAATAATCGCAAAGTACGAACACAATGTAATAAAGCATGTATTAACAGTTTATAATGATTTGGGTTTAATGGCACTTTAATGTTTTCTTTTCTTTTTCTTCTTAGCACTTGATAATGGGTGTGTGGCCTATGTCTTAAGAACTGGATTTAACACTTCCCAGGTGAGGAGCAAATAAAGATTTAAAACCTGACACAGGATGGTGCAGAGACATGGGGATGATGTTTTACTTTGCCTCATCTTGTGTACATTTTAGCTTGAACTAATGAGCTTTGCAAAAATAGATTTACCACTGACCGATAAAATAAATAACCTTGATTATCTTGTTACATTGGCGCCTGAAAAAGTGGGTGTGATATATTCACTGCAAATGAATATTTCCCTGATGTTTCGAAAGCCGAGAAAATGGGCAAGTGTAAGGATTTGAGTGACTTTGACAAGGGCCAGGTTGTAATGATTAGATGACTGGGTCAGAGCAACTTCAAAACTGCAGCTCTTGTAGGATGCTCCTGGTCTGCAGTGGCCAGGATCTACCAGAGGTGGTCCAAAGAATGAAAAACCAGCAACAGGGTCATGGGCGGCCAAGGCTCATTGATGCACATGGGGAGTGAAGGCTGGCCTATGTAGTCTGATCCAATAGAAAAGATACTGGGCTCACATTGCTGAAAAAAGTTCATGCTGGTTCCAGTAGAAAGGTGGCAGAACAACGTGCATTGCAGTTTGTGTATGGTGCTGTCCATGCTGACCTGCCGGTGTCCATGCTGACCTGTGTCCACATCCAAAAGCACCTTGAGGCGATTTAGTTTGCATTTGCAGCGCTATACAAGTTATTCACTCACTCGCCTACAATGGGCTCTTAAACATCAGAACTGGACCAGGAAGCAATGGAAGAAGGTGGTCTGGTCTGATGAATCATATTTTTTTCTTTTACATCTTGTGAGTGGCTGGGGGCATGTGTCATACCAGGTTTCACTATATGAAGAAGGCAAGCTGGGGAGGAAGTGTGATGCCTTGCCTAGTGGCATCCATAAGTGGGCATACTGTTGTGGCTGATTGGTGTGTATATATAGCACAATATGTTCATTTTACGAGACTGAAATATTTTTTTTTATTAACGTACAGCTAAAGGCTCCCGTATCAGTTTAAACAAGTACCAAATCCAATTACTATGTGATGCACAAGCCTCATAAAGTAAACAAACTTTACCTTTCTTGACCGAGTCTTCTTCCCCCTTATTTGTGTCTCGCGTGATCCCCCTCCCAAATTCTGCAGCTCTTAGTGAGGGTTTGAACAGCAGGGGCAGTGCTGCCAATTCCTAAATCGGGGGCCAGGTGGTGATAGAAATGCTACAGGCTTGTAACTCCAGCAGTAAAAAAACTTCTATAACAGTACACAGTAATTTTAAATATCAAGTTCAAAAGTGCAGCTGCACTCAATCACACATCCCTATACCAAATGTTATAGCAGTCCAACATATAATATTGTTAAGCTGCGTTTTTAAAGCTCAAATTGTGCAAATCATAATGAACAAATTGTAAATCATGCAGATATCATATATGGTGCAAATACTTAATTCATCAAAAGAACAATTTCATAACTTGTATCATCAAATTAAGTTCATTCCATATTGTGCAAATAGTGTTAAGTGAGCAGACAGACTCCTTTGTGGCATATAGGTGACTCCTCCACCACATATATAAATGCCAGCTTCTTACCTCATTGTTAAACCCTAAGTTGTAGGAGGCCTAATTGTGCCCAATTCTAAAAGTTCTTGTGCAATGTACAATCCTGTGTCGACCTAAGATGGGGAACCACAGGCCTTGCCAGCAGGGGATATGTGATAGACCGATAAAACATAGATTACAAAAGCCACATTGTGTAAAACCGCATACACCACTTTTATTGTAACAAGGAAAGGTACTTGTAATAAGTTAAAACGAGCAGAGCAGCATTACAGATGGACCGACTGTGGGTCCTGGAACATGGTGTCAAATTAGCTCTGCCCCAATGCGTCTCGTTTTGGGAAGATGTTCTCAAAGGGATCCCCTCAGCAGTGAAAATGCTAAGCCTTGTCCCCTGGTACAAAAAATTCTACAGTTGTGTGATAATGTCATTTTTTGTTTTTAACAGGGTAAGCTCCTGCGGACAATCCTATTTGGGGTCAAACGTGTCACTGCTAACAACTTGGAAACGTTTATCTTCATCCTCTTCCTCCTGGTGTTTGCCATTGCTGCCGCTGCCTATGTATGGATAGAAGGTGAATGCTAAAAAAAGTAACATCTTAATATTACAGTACAGGGTACATGCCTTGTATTCATAGACCATGGGTTATATGCAGGCTACCTTCAGGTTTTTGAACACTAGCCAAAAGGACTGGGTTGGGGCTAGGGGTAGAGTATACTTGTATAACCTTACCCACTCAAGGAGGCTCCTTTTTTTTTTTTTTTATAGTGTTCTTAGGTGATGGACCTGTTCTATGGGAAAAGTATTTTTTTTCTTTTTAAAACAATTCAATTTTTTTTCGAACTTCTAACAATATGTGACTGTTAAATGCCTTGGACTGTCTAGTAGTGTTTTGGATCATGAGTTTGTACCTTTTGGGACCAAATCCAGACCCCTCTATATGGTGGTTGGCTGTAATGTTTTCTTCAGAGACTGGATCCTGTGTCGGGTGTTACCTTGCATAGTGCAGTGTGCATAGTTTGCTACAAGGTGCTATTACAGGCCTGTTTATACAGTGCACATGACCACTGCATCTGTTAGTGAAGTAAAGTTTGTTTGGAACGGCTTGGTCCAAACAAACTATTTAAACTTCTATAAAACCTGGAATTATGCTTTAAACATTTTTACTGCTGCCTTGGAGTTTTGCACACACTGTCAGTGGTTGCAGATAAAAGCGATTCGGCATTGTTTACACACACCCTGGCGATCTGCACTCCATTCGTTTTATTGGAGGACAGGTGAGACATCAGGTCCTTTTTGGCCCCTGATGTCTCATTAAAAAGAGCCTGTCAGCACAAAATATATAACATAGAGGACTTTGTATCCCCATATGATAAAGTTCAGTAAAAAAAAAGTTTCTAAAGTGTAAAAAATTTAAGTTGCATCCAAGCACTTTCCCCTTTATAAAATATTTGTTAAATAAAACTTTATTAATGTATAAATTATAATGGCAAAAATGACACCCATGAAATGTATAATAGAACAATAATTTAGAACAATAATTTAGTCTATGAATATTTAGACATTTTACTGTGTGTGTGTGTGTGTGTTTTCTAGTTGATGCATAATGTAATATCTGCTCCTAATCATTATGATTTCTATTTTCAGGTACCAAAGATCCTAGTAGAAACCGATATAAACTATTTTTGGAATGCACCCTGATCCTGACTTCCGTTGTGCCCCCTGAACTACCTATTGAGCTGTCCCTGGCAGTAAACACCTCGCTGATTGCTCTGGCCAAACTATGTGAGTAAATTGCTGTCTTTACATTGCACAGAGATCTTCATATATCCATGTCCCTGTTTGAATATATATGGTGTGTTTGGTATATATAGATGCAGTAGCACACAAATTCATGTTTTTAGCCTTTTCTTTCAGCTCTGGCGAACCGCTAAAATGCAGTAATGAAATGAAACCATTCAAAAGTCAAAGATTAGTCTTAAATGCAAGCGTTATTGTTGAAATAGGGACATATGATGTAAATGTAGTCGGTTTTTTATTTTATTAATTTATTTTGATATCCAGAATGATTGATCAAATATGAAAATATCAATAACAAAAACATTTGATGCCTTGTAGTAAATGTACATTGTGTTTTTTTTTTTTATAGATGTATACTGTACTGAACCTTTCCGAATCCCCTTTGCTGGAAAGGTGGAAATTTGCTGTTTTGACAAGACTGGTACATTAACTAGCGATAGCCTAGTAGTCCGGGGTGTGGCTGGCCTCAAGTAAGTTCTTCTTTTAATAAAGCAAGTACCATATTTTTTGCTCCATAAGACGCACCTGACCATAAAACACACCTAGGTTTTAGAGAAGGGAAAAAATATATTTTGAACCAAATAGTGTTAGCCAGTGGTCAGTTCATTAGGCCTACAAAGTACCGCCCTTCCCTCAACCCTGGTCAACCATAAAGAGAAATAAATAAATAAAATAAACCTTGATGTACAGGTTACAGTGATGAGTTTGCTCTCCAGGGCTTTCGGATTCCTTGTGTGATGCAGTGAAGTCGGTCCAGCCCAAACGGCTCACGTGCACAGCAGCACGGCCCACAGTGTGACTCGGACACCTCCTCTCTTCTGCCACAGAGGAGCCGAGCAGCTGGCCTGGTATTCTAACGTTGGGGGGGCCTGGTCAATATTCGCTCCATAAGACACTCAAACCTTCCCCCACATTTGGGGGGGGGGGGGGTAAAAGTGTGTATTATGGAGCAAAAATTACAGTAAAGCTTTTACATACAAAAAAGTGTACTTTTATTTTTTTATTTTTTTTTACCAGTATTTATAATGATGCTTTTGTAGTTACATTTTTCTTTTGTTCCTGTAGAGATGGAAAGGATATAACTCCTATTCTTGATATTCCCATTGACACTCACCGAGTGGTGGCCACATGCCACTCTCTTGTGCAGATGGACGATGGGACATTGGTTGGAGATCCACTGGAGAAAGCTATGCTTACAGCTGTGGACTGGGCCCTAACCAAAGGTAAGGCTTATATTAAGTGTTTTTGCATAGCAAGACCACTTACTGTTGGCTCACATTTATATTCTTATTATAGCCAAATTTACCACCCTAACTCCTCCCACAGCTTTTACACTACATAGACAAATAATATACCAAAACGTGCGGATTGTTCCCGATTGGTGTGGTATTACTTTGTGAAACATTTTGCCAAATGGTTAACGAAATATTGTCGTTTTTTCATAGGAATGAATGAAAAATCAGGACATGTCTAAACTGCCACCACTCCCTCATTTTCAAGCCCACCTACACAAATCATATATCAAAATGTTCAGCTATCACCGCTGCCACTATACATGTCCATGGCTAAGCCATAGTCCTGCTAGTTTTCACACTATGATCATTTGTTTGCAACTCACGCCATCCATTGAAATTCATTGTAATTACACTCTAGACACCTAAAGTTTGAAGGGCAATATCTCTAAATTGCGACTGTGCCTTCAATTTTAATATTTCGGAGACATACTATGCCTCATACTAGGCCTGGGTCTTGTGATTCTCACAATATAAAGCTCTTCACTGTAGGATTTATAGTTTTTAAAATATGACCGTTTGAAGAATGACAAGTATTCAGGAGAGGCAAAATACTCTGGCCTGTGCTTAGAGCCTGCATAAACAAGGCATGAGCATTGCCAGGAAACATTGGTTTCCTGGCAACGCTGAGGGGAATTATAGCTCCTCCCACACAGCTCTGAGGAGAATTATAGCTCCTCCCACAAAGCTCTGAGGGGAATTATAGAATTATAGCTCAATGTTCAAAAATAGAGTGGGAGCTGACCTCCCCATGATCGGCCAAAAATTATGACCTCCCCATTTTCGGCCAAAAGATTATGACCTCCCCATGATCGGCCAAAAGATTATGACCTCCCCATGATCGGCCAAAAGATTATGACCTCCCCATGATCGGCCAAAAGATTATGACCTCCCCATGATCGGCCAAAAGATTATGACCTCCCCATGATCGGCCAAAAGATTATGACCTCCCATGATCGGCCAAAAGATTATGACCTCCCCATGATCGGCCAAAAGATTATGACCTCCCCATGATCGGCCAAAAGATTATGACCTCCCCATGATCGGCCAAAAGATTGCAGCCCTTGGGTCTCTGCCCCAGACCCGTGACTGAACTTGGGTCTCTGCCCCAGACCCGTGACTGAACTTGGGTCTCTGCCCCAGACCCGTGACTGAACTTGGGTCTCTGCCCCAGACCCGTGACTGAACTTGGGTCTCTGCCCCAGACCCGTGACTGAACTTGGGTCTCTGCCCCAGACCCGTGACTGAACTTGGGTCTCTGCCCCAGACCCGTGACTGAACTTGGGTCTCTGCCCCAGACCCGTGACTGAACTTGGGTCTCTGCCCCAGACCCGTGACTGAACTTGGGTCTCTGCCCCAGACCCGTGACTGAACTTGGGTCTCTGCCCCAGACCCGTGACTGAACTTGGGTCTCTGCCCCAGACCCGTGACTGAACTTGGGTCTCTGCCCCAGACCCGTGACTGAACTTGGGTCTCTGCCCCAGACCCGTGACTGAACTTGGGTCTCTGCCCCAGACCCGTGACTGAACTTGGGTCTCTGCCCCAGACCCGTGACTGAACTTGGGTCTCTGCCCCAGACCCGTGACTGAACTTGGGTCTCTGCCCCAGACCCGTGACTGAACTTGGGTCTCTGCCCCAGACCCGTGACTGAACTTGGGTCTCTGCCCCAGACCCGTGACTGAACTTGGGTCTCTGCCCCAGACCCGTGACTGAACTTGGGTCTCTGCCCCAGACCCGTGACTGAACTTGGGTCTCTGCCCCAGACCCGTGACTGAACTTGGGTCTCTGCCCCAGACCCGTGACTGAACTTGGGTCTCTGCCCCAGACCCGTGACTGAACTTGGGTCTCTGCCCCAGACCCGTGACTGAACTTGGGTCTCTGCCCCAGACCCGTGACTGAACTTGGATGCGTCCAGGAATCCTCTGCCACAGGATTTCAAAGTCCCGAAACTCCAGCCGTGCAGTAGAAGAGCCTTTAAGCCGAAACCTGCAGACTGCAAGGCTTTTCAATGTAGTGGTTCCCTAAATTTGAAATGGCACCCCCTAAATTTGGGGTGGGCGATATTTTTTTTTTTAATATATATATATAATATACACATACACACACACGTCTGATGCAATCACTGTTCAGGCATCCATGGGTGCCATGGCTCCTGAATACAATAGCCAGCCGTAGAGCTTCCTCCATCCACACGGTTCACTTTGAGATTGGAATCAATTGTTCTCTTGTAAAGCTGAGAGTAACTAGACCTGTGTATGGTGGCCTATAGACTGACAGAATTGTGCAGGTCTTGGGAAATTGGGGTGACTCAGGCTGGTGCTGCCATTAAAGCTGCCCTTACATGGGTCAGTTTTTTTGTTGTTGCAGCCAGCTGTCTGATTCAATGTGGATGCAGGAGTCCTCTCTGCTGTGTCATAATCTGACAACAACTCCCCCTCCTCTCCTCGGTCAAAATCGGTTCCGCAGCCTTTTGGTTTTTCAGCAGTCAATCGATGGCTCAACTTCTCATTTATGGGAAAGGCCGTACATGCATTAAAATGTGGTTGGTTCTTGCTGAATCGGCCAAATTTTGATCCGTGTATGGCCAGCTTAAGATTTAACTTGTAGTGAGAAGGGTGGGTGGCATGCAGCAGACACCCCCTCTGATGGCTTATCCTGGGGTTTACAATTGCCTGGCAAGGTTTTCCTAATCTATCCTATTATCTTTAATGTAGTGCATGACAATATTTGTTGGTGACTGTACAGAAGTGTGCTCTTGACTCACTGTTCAGTTGTTGCTTTGGCATTGTTTCAGCTTACACTTATTAATGCATGTCCTGCTGTTTTTGTGCATCAGATGAGAAAGTGTTCCCTCGAGGCATTAAAACCCAGGGCCTGAAAATCCACCAGAGGTTCCATTTTGCCAGCGCCCTGAAGCGGATGTCTGTATTGGCTTCCTACGAACGTTCTGGTTCCACTGATCTGTGCTGTGTGGCAACTGTGAAGGGGGCTCCAGAGACACTACAGAAGATGGTGTGTAGGTGGCAAAGGTCTAGTGCTGTAATGTTTGTAAAATTTGTATTTTATTTTTTTCATGTGTTTGACTGGCCTATGAAAGCTGCTGTTGGGAATATTACAATTGTGGAATAATTGTAATTTGAAAACTAATACATCAGTGGTGCCGTTTTCTTGTTTAGCCATCTCTGCAAAATTTGCATTTTCTCACCCATGTGATTGCTTGACATTCGTTGGGAAAGGGTTAAAATCGCTTCTTTTTTTTTTTTCTTTCACCAGATGACAAAAATCGAATAAAAATGTCCCCAATATGCCACAAATGGCAATAAAATATTGTAAAACTGCCTTCTGACCATATACCCAAAAATGTTTATTATTCATAATGGTGTAACCATTCATAATGGTTACACCCTTACTTTCTTGTACATTTATATAGCTTTTTTCATTGGTTTTAGGAATGCTGATATATTTAAAGTTTAGTTGAGTAGACCTTGTCACATTTTGTGAGATTAAAGAACATCACTCATGAGAATTAAAGTGGTTATAAAGGCTTTTTTTTTTTTTTTTTACTTTTTTAGATGGTTATATCCCCCCCCCCCCCCCCCCCTAAAAAAATCTACTGCAACCCTCATTCAATCCAGTGCTGTGCCTGTCTGAAGTGGCTTTCTCCCCCCCACTTTCTGGTCTCGCAGGCTTTGCTAAGGCAGCAGCAAAGTGTTGTCAATCAAAGCCAGGGGTGCGTCTGTGTCTATAGATGCAGGTGTTCCGTCAGATTAGGCGACCCAGCAAATTTGTAACGGAAGTCATTTGTAACGTTGCCGCCATCTTGCTACAATCCGCACTCCTCCACAGTAACGATACACGAGAAGGGGGCAAGCGGACATCTTGTTACACCCACTGGAGTTTTGCATTTCAGTTCTTTTTTACCGGAAACAAAGCATATAAAGTGAAATACAGTATTTGGAAATCCATCGGACTGTTTGCGTGAATAATTCTAAAAGCAGGTTTGCAGCTGCTTTTAAAAATAAACATCTAAACAGTTCGTCGGATTTCTAGATGGCGGTGACGAAACGTCACTTCCGTTGCCAATTCTGACGAGTCGCCATATCTAGCGGGCAACAAGGTTTGAGAGTGAGCCTGCAAGAGTGCCCCCATAGGAAAGAAGGAGCCAGAAGCATCAGCGGGGGGCCCAAAGAAAGGAGATTCGGGGTAAGTATAAACCTGTCTGCTGTGTTAAATTTTATTACTTTTTTTGTGTTTTTATTTCATTTTTGTTTGCCCTTGCAATCATTTTAAGTACAGGTCTATACATATATAGGCATTAAAGCTGATGTGTCCTTTTTGTTTTTTTGTTATTCCAGTTCTCTCACTGTCCAGAGTACTACAACCAAGTGCACACAGATATCTCTCGGGAAGGAGCCAGAGTTCTTGCCTTGGGTTATAAAGAGATTGGCCATCTCTCCCATCAGCAGGTATGCAGTGGCTGTGATAAGTTTATCATGGCCTTCTCACATTACACTTGTGTTTATGTATTGCAGCGAACACACCTACAATGTCTGTGGTTGTCCTTAATCCTGGTACACACATTAACAGTATTTTTTTATTTCAACCCAGCAGGTTGAACAATTAACCACTTCAGATCCGTGGGACGTCCTGGACTTTGAGTGGTGATATCTGAATGATGCCTGCAGCTGCAGGCATCATTCAGATATCTCTGTCTTCAGCCGGCGATTCTGTGCACCAGAAGAACGATCAAAGCGGCGGTTCCGCCGCTCGATCGTTCTTCTAGGCAGCGGGAGGGGACGTCCCCCCCCTCCCGCCGCCATCCGGTGCTTCTCCGGGCTCTCCCGTGCCATCGGGGGCCCGGAGAACGAATCGGCCGGCGCGCGTTGCTGAACCATAGAGATGACTGGTGACCAGACGGTCACAGTCATCTCTATGACCGTCGGAGGGCCGGGCGCGACGTTATGACGTCACGCCCGGTACCCGGAAGTAAACAAAGCCGCAATCGCGGCTGTCGGCATGTAATCGGTGAAATGTTTTTCACCGATTTCATGCTTGTAAGCCTGTAGGAGAGATGTGGGGTCTTATTGACCCCACATCTCTCCATAAAGAGGACCTGTCACAGTGATTCCTATTACAAGGGATGTGTACATTCCTTGTAATAGGAATAAAAGTGATCAAAAAAAAAAGTCAAAAAAAGTGTAAAAATAAAAAAATGAAGTAAAAAATAATAAAAAAAAAAATTTAAAACGCCCCTGTCCCGGTCGCTCGCGTGCAGAAACGAACGCGCATGCAAGTCCCGCCCACATATGTAAACACCGGTCAAACCCCACATGTGAGGTATCATCGCGTGCGTTAGAGCGTGTGCAACAATTCTATCATTAGAGCTACTCTGTAACTCAAAAATAGTAACCTGTAAAAAAATTTAAAGCGTCGCCTATGGAGATTTTTAAGTACCGAAGTTTGGCGCCATTCCATGAGTGTGCGCAATTTTAAAGCGTGACATGTTAGGTATCTATTTACTCGGCGTAACATCGTCTTCCACATTATACAAAAAAATTGGGCTAACTTTACTGTTTTGTTATTTTTTAATTCATGAAACTTTTTTTCCCTAAAAAAAGGCGTTTGAAAAATTATTGCGCAAATACCGTGCGAGAAAAAAAGTTGCAATGACCGCCATTTTATTCCCTAGGGTGTCTGCTAAAAAAAAAATATATAATGTTTGGGGGTTCTGATTAATTTTCTAGCAAAAAAATTGTGATTTTTACATAAAGGAGAACAGTGCCAAAATAGGCCCGGTAACAAAGTGGTTAAACCTTACTGCTCAGGTCGGAGCCGCTGTACGAACGATCCGACGTTGGTACAGCGATCTCCCTCGCTGAGCTGTTGTGTTCTGACAGGGGGATGGCCCACTGCCAGAACACTCTGATCAGTGCTGTTTGCCATCAGGAGATGGTCGGCTGCTGGTTTTCCAACTTGCTCCTCTGGCTTCTGTCGGACAGACTGGCATACAGACGGGCCAAATGGCAGCCGGTTTTTATTTAACTGGCTGTTGTCTCCTGACATTCAACCCATGTTTACAGGGCTTTAGTGCTCTTCGCTGTGTTGTCCTGCTGTCCAAGACCGACCCAAATATAAGAGTATATTCTGTAATGCAGTCATTTGCTTATGGTTTCTGAGAGTTGGGATCTCCTGCGCACACACAGGAGAATAGAAGAAACATTACCCTTCTTCATATAACAGCAAGGATCTTGGGTCTCCTGCTCAACAACCAGAACACATTGGGTTTGTCCCCCCTGTCAGAACACAACAGCTCAGTGGGGAGGTCGCTGTACTAACCTTGCATTCAACTGGAGCTGTCAAGTTTTTTTGTTTTTGTGTGCATCCCACTGGATTGTGTGTACCTGGCTTAATTCTCTATGCAGTTTTGCATCTGCTGAAGTTTAGTAATTGTCTAAATTTCCACCTCCCACAGCCTCTGCATCAGTGTGATCCTTGTGATCTTTGGTACCACTTCCCGCCTGCTATATATTGCACTTACCATTATGACTGCCACTGCTCTTTAGAGATTGTCCTTCATCTGGCAAATGCATCATATTTGGGCAAGAGCAAGGAGTTCCAGAAATGAATGTGTTAATCCAAAGCACTAAAATTGCAGCATCTTGATGGTTCCGGTTCTGGATCCAGTACACTTTGATGCAGAGGGAGAAGCCTACTGTTTTATAAAGATACTATATGGAATCAACACACTGACTAAAAAAATGCTTGTGCCTATCTTCTCTTGTAGATACGTGAAATAAAGCGGGAGACACTGGAGTGCGATCTGAGGTTTGCTGGTTTTATTGTGGTGTCCTGCCCACTTAAGGCTGACTCCAAAGCCGTTATCAAGGAGATCCAGAATGCATCCCACCATGTAAGATATGTTTTTAGGTGTCTTAAGTGAAATTACTGTGTAATTAGTGTTGGGACAGTATAAGTTCGAGAGGGATTTGACATTGAGTAATTTGCCCTTTCATATCCCTTGTTTAACCCCTTCGATACTGGACGCTTTCACCCCCTTCCTGCCCAGGCCAATTTTTAGCTTTCAGCTCTGTTGCACTTTGAATGACAACTGCGCGGTCATGCAACACTGTACCCATATAAATTATATATATATATATATATATATATATATATATATATATATATATATATATATATATATATATATATATATATATATATATATATATTTTTTTTTATATATATACAAATGGAGCTTTCTTTTGGTGGTATTTAATCACCACTGTTTTTTTTTTTTTTTTTCTAAATAAACGAAAAAATTCCGAAATTTTTAAAAGCGTTTTTCTTTGTTTCTGTTATAAAATTTTGCAATTGATCTTTCTTAATATATTAAGGCCAAAATGTATTCTGCTACATTTCTTTGGTGAATAAAAAAAACAAATCAGTGTTTATTTAGTCTGTAGGAAAGTTGGCAGCACGATCTGCCACCCCACTGTGTCGGGCGGGAAGGTGTTAATTGGGTTGTAAGTCATTTGGATGTCTGCTTTCCTACCTCTGCTAGTTGTCTTTCATGTTACTCTTCTGATTTTTAAAGCCCTGTTACTCGCAGAAATTGATAGGCAGTCAGACCTATCAACCACCTCTATTTTATAGTCTTTTTCCTCCATGTTTCTATTACAGCAGTTGTGCAGGGTGTCTAGATATGCCTGTGCAGTTCAATATTAATCAGCATTGGCCCCAGTGCTTTTAGTAATCGGCACTCAGTAACAGACCTGGTCAGACACTCCCTTCTCTTTATCTACATTACAAGTTTATAGGAGTATTTGAGTTGAGTGTTGCCTGGCTCTGCCAACACTGCAGCATGAGAGGAGAGGAAGCAGCATTTTTACTGATAGAAAAATTGAATTTTAAAGTGCATCTCTGATCAGAAGTGAAAAGTAAATATAAATGTTTCATCACTTCTCAAACAGTCTACTGTATAATTTATATTTTTCTGTGAATTGCATAAAAGTGTCTTTATTCTGCCAGCAGATGAGATTTAAAGATCCTTCCCCATAGTATGGTGGCTACGCTCATGCAATGCTTTTACAATATTTTCCCAGCATAGGCACCATCTGGAATGTCCCGAGTCGAACACTGTGTGTCTATGGACGCCGAGTGTATGAGACGGGAGCGTGCCCGCAAGGTAACCCCCTCGGGAGAGAGCTTCCCAGAGGGAGTTGGCTACTGCAGGGAGGAGCTGAGAGAGCCGCCATGGGACCCCAGAACAGGAGGATCGGGGGCCACTCTGTGCAAAACAAACTGCATAGTGGAGTATAACATTTAAAAAAAAAAAAAAAATGAACCTTTAGTACCACTTTAAAACTAGCATGCAGCAGATGAAGCCACATACAGTACTGACTCTGAGATCAGAGTAACTGCCAAGTGAACTATCATTTTTAGAAGGAATTTATAGATAAAATCCTCCACGCTTCTTGAAGTGCACATTTCTTTAGTAATTGTTATAGCTCCTCATCTTAATGTGAATTTGGGTAAATGTGACCCCTATGCTTTTCTCTGTTTCCCAGATAGTGATGATAACTGGGGACAATCCACTCACTGCCTGTCACGTGGCTCAGGAGCTTAGTTTTATTGAAAAACAGCACACGTTAATCCTTCAGCCTACACAGGATTTGAAAGGTTAGTGATATCTGCACTGCTTTTGTTACTGGGTTAAGAAGTTTGTAACCGTTTCTGCTATAAAATTTCCCTTTTTACAGAATGACATTGGTGTGTAAATAGAATGTAAGTGTATGAGGTACATTGGAACATTTAAAAAAAAAACTTACCCTTTTGAGCTACATTTAAACCTTGAAGTTGTTTTTATTAGCAGAGTGCATTAAAGGAGAAGTACAGTCAAAGCTTGTTTGGCTGTACTTCTCCTATGGATCACAGGAGTGCAGTTTGTTTGCTACTTCTATGACCTGTTTTTAGCAGAGAGTGGGCTGAAGGTCACTTTCTGCCGACATCAGTCGGTCCAGGCTTGGGCGTCATCGTGACCATAGAGTCGGGATCTGCCCAGATCCCTGGACCGGCACCCGGCTCAGCCTCTCGGAGAGCTGCTGAGAGCCTAATCTGGCCCGCTGCGCAGCCCAGCGCTCCAGTCAGCGAGGAGGGGACAGAAGAGAGCAGTGACTGACAACAGCTCTGCTCATGGAGCTGCGAGAATTGAGCGATTGGCGATGTTCAAGTTGGTCCAGGCTCAGGAAAAATTCCCGACTGTATTGGGATCCACCCAGATGCCTAGACTGACAGCTGGATCCGCCTCTCGGCGAGGTGCCCCCTCTAAAGCCCAGAGCTACAGTGAGCATTGGAGGAGCAGAGAGTCGGTGACTGACAGTCACTGGCTCTCTGCTCAGTGAAGAATGAGAACTGACCGATCAGCGGTCTTTGATTACTCGGTTCTCAGCCTTAGAAGCAGCAAGGGGCAGATGCTATATCCACCTGGGCGAGTCATTTTTTTTTTTAAAACCCATACTTCTCTTTTAGGCCCAGTTCACACTGGATGTGGTGCGGGAATCGCACCACGTTCCTGTTAAAATCAGATGTGATTCTGCAGCAGTGCGATTTGAGCCATTCATTCTGTATGGCTTAAACCGCACTACATCCACACACTGAAAAATCGCGCAGGACCCTTTTCTTTTCGCCGCACTAGTATCAGATTACATGGGTGTTCACACCCATGCAATTCGATTCTACAAATCATCCTACGTTTTGCGAACCGATTTTGGGGTTTCATTAACTTAACATACACCCCCACAGCGTTTGGCATGAATGGGGTGCAATTGTGATGCATTGCGGAACCCACACAGAATTCTCTGGGAATTCCGTACCACCTTCATCCAATCACCATGGTGTCATATAATTTGGCAGGACATATGTTGTTTGTCCAAGCACATGATTGGAGTATGCTAAACCAACCGGTTCTAAATACAGTCGGATTTTCATGGTTATTTCTAGGATGTAATTGTAATTCTGGGATGGGTGTTACATGGCTAAAGGTGTAAGTTGTTGGGGTAAATTTCTATGGTAAAAAGGTATACAGTATGCGAGAGGCAGTGGTGGTGGTTCAGTTTAACATTGAAAGCTTCTTTTACACATTGTACAAACCAGTTGTCCTTTTGTCTAAATTGTGCATGTCACTATCCGAGGCCTAGGGTTTTTAAACTCATGACCTGCAGAGATCACCCTTACTTTTTTTTGAATGGCGCCTTTTCCTCCCCATTGTAAGTCAGAATCCCGCTTGGATGATTAGTGAAATGTCTTCAACATTACAGAACAAGTCCAGCTGCATGTGACTAACTTACTCCTAGCTGTACCATGATTTGGATAAATGAAAGACTTTACATCCATCTTATTTATACTGTACATGGTTTCTTTACTATGTTAATAAGTTACCGTTGCCCCTTTTCATTATAAAGCAAAACATTGAGGACCTTTGCAACTCTGCATAAATTCTGGACTTTAGGAGTTTCTGGACTTGCCGTAAATCTTGCTTACACAATATTTTAAATATATTTCTCCTGTCTGTTCAGATACCAGCTGGGTGTGGCAGTCCATCGATGGCACAGTGTCCTTACCGGCCTTCCCTGATTCTGTGAAGTCATTCATTGATAAGTACTACCTATGCCTAACTGGAGAGGGTCTGTCTTACCTGCAAGTCACAAGAGGGGACCTGTTGAATGCACTGATTCCACACACCCAGGTGTTTGCACGGGTGTCCCCAAAGCAGAAGGTAAAAAAAGATTTTGAAATGCTTTTTATTTAATTTTGCAGTAGGTGAATGTCTTATTATTCATCTTTTCTTCTCACGTTACTACGGATTTGACCCATATCCTATCTTTATTAAAGGATAAGTTCACCTTTTATAAAAAGACATAATAAATGCACATGTTTTTGCAGGTTAAAAAAATGTGCATTTATTTTTTATTGGGATCCTGTAAAGCATTGCACTTGTGATCTGCTGTCGGGTGCAGACTCGGTATAGCTGTCTGTCCGTACCTCATACAGGCAGGCAGATACTGGATGACGGGAAGAATCTGAGAACTACAGAGTGTGCTCATCAGTGCCCGGGCAGTTCATTGAGAACTTACAAGCCATCCGTTGCAATGGTAGTTGTAGTTCTCCCATTCACAGAACTCTGTGAATGATGCTGCCAGGTGGGTGGAGCCCCTCACGTCCACATTTTTATTTATTTTTTTAAATTGTGACAGCGAGTGCAGGGAGAAGATCGACTGGCCACTGTCAACGGGGGCCCCAGGGGGGATGTGTGGGGGCTGCTCAGTTAGTAACACGTTACTAAAGGTGAACTTCAGCCACCATGGATATTTCAGTATTGGTTTGTTGGTGGCCAGTGATCTCACATGTAATAGGAATTTAATGCGCTGCCTATCTTCTGTGACTTTTAAAGTTGTTGTAAACCCTTATAGACCACTTTAACCTACAGGTAAGCCTAGATTAAGGCTTACCTGTAGGTCCAATAAATATCTCCTTAACCTACATGGTTAAGGAGATATTTTCCAAAAAAGGAGCACCGATGTCTACGGCGCACCGAGCGTGCCGTTAGTGAAGGCGATCGTGCCGTCACTAGCGACTCCTGCGTGCATGTGACGTCATCGCTGCTCCGGCCAGTCACAGTGCCGGAGCAGCGATACCCGGAACTCACTCCGGGAGAGATGGCGGCGGTGGAGGAGGTGATAGAGGAGCGCTTCGGGGGCTTCGATGTCAGGTAAGTAAATCAGAATGAGCTAGTATGCTATGCATACTAGCTCATCATGCCTTTCTCTTGCAGAGTTTTTTTTTTTTTCCCCGGATTTTTCTAAGAGGGTTTACTTCCTCTTTAAGGTTTATATCCACTTTTGCTGGACAGGGGGGGGGGGGGGGGGGAGACAAACCTCTTCAGGTCAGTTATATACATTGTGAGCATTTAGCAAAGGCTATTGCCGACTTATTTTTTTATTTTTTCATTTAAGTGGCTGTGGCGCGGAAAATGAATGAGAATAAATATGCATTAGCCTTTGCTAAACTCTGTTTATTCAGAGTGCTTAAAGTGAGCCTGTACGTTGTTCATGCAGGCCAAAGCAGCAGGTTTTCAATGAAGCTCGGTCTTCTAGCGGCACATAATCGCCTTTCCTTCACAAAGAAATACTTGTTTTAGGTATGGAAGAGCATGTGTCTCGCTCCTCTTTCTTACATGTAAACATTTTGGTTGCTGGCTCAGTGCTGTCTGACTAGGAGTTTACACCGGACTTGCCTTTCTCACTCCTGGCAGGTGAAAGGAATGGTCACATTTTCATTCAAATGTTCAAACATCTAACCAAAGCTTAGACAAACAAAGTCTGACTTTAGATCTTTTGTTCTGAAAATGTAAACCCAAATTACCAAGTGTTTTTTTTTTTGTCTTGCACGTTTTGATTGGTTGTTCCTTGTGTGCAGGAGTTTGTGATTACCAGTCTAAAGGAGCTGGGCTACATCACATTGATGTGTGGAGATGGGACCAATGATGTGGGCGCTTTAAAACATGCAAATGTGGGTAAGTAGAGGACTTTACTTGTTCACTATAGAAACAGCTTTTAGTAAAATGGTTATGTCTTGAATGAAACGTCTAGGTTAATATTTCCTTCTGTTTTACAAACTTTACTGCCCTTTCCTAATGCCTGTGGTTGTTCAGATGTCATACAAAATAATAAAGATATAGAGGAGAGCCTGGAAAATGGCTAAATAGTTTAGTTTATTTAACCACTTCAGTTCTGGAATATTTTTTGGCGATACGGCGCTGCGTTATTTTAACTGACAATTGCAAGGTAGTGCAACACACTAACCAAATAGAATGTATGTATGTGTCCTTTCTACCCCCCCCCCCCCCCCCCCCCCCCCCACAAATAGAGCTTTATTTTGGTGGTATTTGATTACCTCTACGTTTTTTTTTATTTATTGTGCTGTAAACAAAACAAAAAAAGGACAAAAAAATTTTTTTTACTTTTCTGCTTTAAAACATGTCCAATAAAAAAAATGTAAACAAATTTCTTCATCAATTTAGGCCAATATGTATTCTGCTACATATTTTTGGTAAAAATAATCCCAGTAAGCGTCTATTGATTGGTTTGCACAAAAGTTATAGCGTCTGCAGACTATGGGATATATTTTTTATGGATTTTTTTTTTATTTTTTTTTTTACTAGTAAAGCGATCAGCGACTTATAGCGTATCTGACACTTGACGCTTTTTTGGGAACCATTGATACTAATATACACTGTCACTGTACTAATGACACTGGCTGGGAAGGGGTTAATATTAGTGTTTGTGTACTGTGGGCGAGGTGCTTTTACTAGGGAAGACATGTGTCCATGCCTTCCCTACTGACAGAATGGCAATCTGCCTTGTTTACATAGGCAGACTGCCGTCCTGCCTCTGTAACAAACGATCAGCGGGTACCGTTGGACATTGTGTGTGTAGTATATATATATGTGTGTGTGTGTGTGTGTGTGTGTGTGTGTGTGTGTATGTAGTATATATGTGTGTGTGTGTGTGTGTATGTAGTATATATATATGTGTGTGTGTGTGTGTATTTGCCATTGTATAAGACGACCTTTTATACTTAAAAATTTGGCTCAAAAATCGGGGGTTGTCTTAGACGCCGGATGCAGACTGCGGGCGTCCATTTTTGAAAAAAAGCGCCTCCACCTCGTGCTGTTCCGTGATAGACTCAGTGATCCGCCTATCACGTACGAGAGGACATCCATGATAGGTGGAACACTGAACACAGGCTCTGCTGGGAAACTGAGTGTTCCGCCTATCGCGAAACAGCACGAGGAAGAGGCGCGGCTTTTAAAAAAACGCCCGCAGTCTGACTCACTAAAGTAATGAAGATCGGCGATGTGAGGTGTGGCAATGGCACGGCACAGTGAGGTGAGGTGTGGCAATGGCACAGTGAGGGGTCGTCTTATACGGCGAGTATATACCAAAACCAAAATTTTTGCCAAAACCAAAATACGCCGGCAAATACAGTGTATAAGTGATCTGGCACAGTGGCCACTCTGTAGCAGTAAAACTGATCTAGGGTGGTCGTGAAGTGGCTGACTGCCAAAGAAATTACGTTTATCCAGTGTTGTGACCTGCATACCTCTGCTACGCTTCACAGCTAGGAAGACCACCATACCACTTGTTGATCTAGCCTGCTTCTCTTGTATCAACTCCCTGCTGATTGTATAGAATTATTGATATCTATTGTCCAATAAGCAGGCTGGAGGAAGAGAACAGAAGCTAATTGCTGAAGCAGGAAATAAGTTGATCATGTGCCTCATTGTGCAGTTTGGAGATGTTTACATGTCAAACATGTGACTGCATATAAGGACCTCTTGGGTAAATGCGCTTTTAAATTGTGTATTTGGCTATGAGTGGTATTCTCGACGAGAGCCTAGTGTGGCTGTAGAGGTTGATGTGCCTCCTAATTATAATATTTTGAATATTTACACTGGAAATGAATGGTAATGTATAGCACTGATGGAAACCAGAAGCCCTGTATAGGTAGACTATGAACCCTTCATGCATTGCATACAGTTTTCTTCCTATTTGGACTGGATTATAATTTTTGTATAGTTTAGTTTATGTAGTAAGTGTTCAGGACTGATCCTTTCTACAAATGCACTTTCCGCCCTCTCTACTTTCCCATTTAGATTATAAACTCTTGCATTGTTTGTTTTTTGTGATAGTAAAGATATGCTAAATATTTCAGGTGTGGCCTTGCTTGCCAATGCGCCAGAACGTTTGCCAGAGAAGAAGAAGCCGAAACGGGAAGTGGTTGGTGACGGCAGACCGCAGCCCCCACACTCTAGTAACTCAATCAAGCCCACATCCCGAGCAGCTAAAAACAGAATTATGTCACAACGAGAGGAACAGCATGCTCTACAAAGGGTAAGTTCAGAGCTCAGATAAGTCGCATTGATTTTATGGTCTGGAATTATTTTATATTAAAGTGGATGTAAACCCCCCATACACCCAGTGAAGTGAACAGCCTCAGATGATACACAGTGATTAACCAAATCTCCCTACATAGGTTTTATATGTATATCTGCTGTGTTCTTATTTTATATACCATTTAGAAAGTTGAGATGTGTTAGATTTTCTCTTCCTGGTTAACACAGAGTGTAATGTCTGGGCATACAGCCAAGATAGTTAACATTGCTGATTGGAGGAAAGGCACACACCCCCTCTTATCATAGGCAGACTCTCAGAGCTGGTTTGTAATAGGAGCTGCTCTCTGCTAATCTATTTTAGGCTGCTTTTGTCTAAAACGTCAAATATGTCGGGAGTTAGCAGGCTGATAACAGAGGAACTGTTCAGAAGAGAGCTATATGACTTGGCTCATTGAAAAGAGATAACAAAATACAGATATGTGCCCAGCTCAAATTTCATCAATCGGGTTTACATCCACTTTAAAGCTGTCTGACAGAAGGACCTGGCTGGTTATCCAGTTCACCCAATCAGATTTTACCTACAGACCATTGATCATGATCACTTCATCTTTATCAGATACTGGTATTCTGCAGGGCTTGTTCTTGACTCATTAGTACATTGAATCATTGAACGGTCTTAAAGTGGTTGTAAACCCTTACAACCTCTTTTTGCTACAGGTAAGCCTATAATAAGGCTTACCTGTAGCTACCCTGGATATCTCCTAAACCTGAACGGTTTAGGAGATATCCTCTGTCCCCCTGTGCATGTTATGGTTAAGGTAGATTTCTTCTTCGACAATGCCATCTTGGCCCCTATTTAGATCTGCAGTTGCCATGTTGCACTTGTGTCCAACTATACAGTGTAAACTATTTGAGGGCTTAAAAATTGGGTTGAGAGCTGACATAAGCACACTGGCAGCTGTGACAGTTATCACCAGAGGCATGTTTTAATATAGAATGCACTGCATATGCACTAGTAGGCAGAATGTGTTATAGGACACTGTAGAAAACAGAATTGGTATGTATGATTAATGCCTGGACGGAGTTGGCGTGTTTTTTTTTATTTATTTAGCATAAATTGGGCCTTCATTTGGTGGCAAATGTTAAAGGATATCTCCTGTGGTTTTTTTTATTTTTATTTTTTCATTACCATCCAAGGAACAGTGGCTGTAGCCACTGGCAGTAATCGCATGTCAAATCCGACAAGCTATTTGTACCCCAGTTGATGATAGATGGATCGACTTGGGTACTATCAGCCAAGCCCATACATGAATCTAATCTTAGCTGGTTCCTGCTGAACCAGCTGAATTTAAATCTATGTGTGGCCGGCTTCACTTTAGGATCTACTCACTATTTTTGCATTTATTTCTTTGCAATAAGCTTGAATTGTCCTGTTTTGTGATAGATTTAGTTTAAGTGTAATTCCAGTCAAATTGTAACTAAGCCTAAACCTACTCCCAGCTCTATTCAAAGCCTATTAGAACTACTCTGTAAAGGAAAGATACCTATACTTATGCTGAGGGTTCTCCAGTCACTTGATCAAGTCCCAGCGCCTTTCAGTGAAGCAGGACAGTCGACAATGGCTGCCCCATAGTAAACCTATGGGGTGATGACATCGTCCAGGCTCTGCAGCCATTATTGGCGATCTCTCCTCTACACTGAAGCCAGCCACTGGCGAGATCATGTGACCGGACTTCCCTCAGCATAGGTAAGCATAGACTTCTTTACTTTTACAGGGTAGTTAGAATAGGCTTAAAATAGGGAGTGGAAGTGGGTTTAGGCTTAATATTCGACTGGAATTACGCTCTAAGTTTCATTTTATCCCTTGATTTTATTCTTTATTTAATTTTTCACTTTAAGTGTTTTTCCTCTTCTTCTTCTTTTTTTTTTTTCTGAATACATTTGTTAATTTTTTCACTGTTTACTTCTAGGAGAGGATCAGTCAAGTCTTAAAGGAGTTGGAAGAGGATCAGGTGCAAATAGTCAAGCTGGGAGATGCAAGCATTGCTGCTCCATTTACATCAAAGCTGTCCTCTATCCAGTGCAGTGAGTAACAGTCATCATACAGACCTTAGCTTCTGTGCTCTTTTTATGTGTCTGATTCACACCTGTCCTGCATATCTTAGGGCTCTTTCACACGTCCGCTCCGCCTGTCCGTTCATTACAAGTCCGTTAACGGACTTGTAATGAATCCCTATGGGAACGCGTCCGTTAGCGGATGGAGCATCCGCTAGCGTCCGCGTCCGTCGGGATCCGGTTTTCGGACGGAAGAAAACCCTATTTTTCTTCCGTCCGGCTGAACGGAACTGATGCAGACGGACAGACGGTCTGTCTGCATCCGGTTCCCCATAGGGCAGAGCGGAGCTGAGACAGGCCGGTCCCTGCACAGTGTGCGGGGACCGCCCTATCCGCCGAGAGCTCAGCGGGGATCCCCGCTGAGCCGACGGAGCGGACACAAAAACTGAAAGGACGTGTGAAAGAGCCCTTAAGGTGAACCTGTGACCAGGCAATTGGCAGTTAAGTAATGATATATTCTTAATAAGTAGTAAAGGAGCTTTAAAACCCTCACTGGCCTGTGTTGCCACAGGCACTGTGGAGCAAATCCTCATCAAGGAAGCACAAAAAAAATGTCTTCGCAACACAGTATTGCCAGTAGAAAACCTTGTAGTATTTGTTATCTTAAAATGGTAGGTAAAGTCTTATAATTGTATCTAGAGGTAAGCTTATAATAAGGCTAGTATGTGTGCATGCTAGCACATTATTGCATAAACCTGCAGAGGCCTGTTTAAAAAAAAAAAAAAAAAAAAAAATCAATAAGCCCATAGAAGAAATGTAGTAATTGCATAGTGGTTTACAGGTGTGAGAGCTAAAGTGGTTAAAATTAGAGACCAGAGGAGTACAAAATTGGGATTGCCAGGATTCAACATCCGTGTCATGGAAAAATGAAACATGAATGCCTATCGATCACTATGGGCAACAACTTTATTGTGTGTCGTCGCCCCCCCCCCCCCCCCAGTTTAATGACTCCTCCTATAGAGAAGACTTATGAATTGGAAATAAGAAATTTGAAGACTCTAGAAGTTTGACAATATAACATTTTTTTTTTCTTTTTCTTTCCTATCCGTAGTCTGCCATGTCATCAAGCAAGGTCGTTGCACTCTGGTAACAACGCTACAGATGTTTAAAATCCTGGCACTGAATGCTCTTATCTTGGCCTATGGACAGAGTGTTCTGTATCTGGAGGGGGTGAAGTTCAGTGATTTTCAAGCAACATTACAGGGGCTTCTTTTGGCTGGCTGCTTTCTCTTCATCTCCCGCTCCAAGGTTCGTCTGTCTGTTTTTATTAATGGTCTCACCACTTTAACAGAACATGGCTCTTTCACACAGTAAATGCCATTACATGTTGTGGCTATTCCTTTCTGTAAAAGAGGTAACACCACCCAAAACTACTCACACCCAGGATTATTAGCAAAAATGATTCTCCAATAATACTCCACTCAGTCTTTCACCATCTTTCCCTGTATGAGCTATAGCTGGGGGCGAGGGCGGGTTGTCCACCTCTGATTCATACAGTTGTCTTGTCACTAGACTTCAAAAACACACCTGGTCAAAATACACCAAACTATGCATAGCAGTAAAATGACTCAATAAAAGCATAAGAGCTGCTTTTAGTACATTATTTATTGGCTGCAAGTGGAGACCACAAGCTAATTGCATGCAATATTTCAGATTTACCTGGCAGAAGTTTTTTTGATTTTTTTTAAACCTGAACTTGCCAATGCATGCTTGTTAACACCTTCGCGATCACGCTATAGCCGAATGACCGCTACAAGGCTTTGCCAGGAGGCCATCATATAATGTCCTCCGTGCTCGCGCTACCTTTATGCCCCCTGTAGCGCACAGTGATCTGTGATCGCTGCGTCCTTCAGATGTAGCTGATCAGATCGGTGTAAAAAGCCGAACGCAACAGCTCTTTAAAACTCGATCAATGGTTTCCAATCACAGATGTAAACAGGATTTGCCCGTTATCAGCAATCCTCCCTTCAGGCTAACGGCGCAAGAGGAGAGCCGAAAACCGGCAAATCCCCACGGGTCATCTGCACTGACAGTCGAGGCACTGATCATCAGTGTCCTGATGACCAGTGCAGCCTGTCAGTGCCAATCAGTGTAGCCTCGTCAGGATTTTATAACGGAAACGAAGAAAACCTTTTTTTTTTTTTTTTTTAACATTTTCAGAAAATTGTCAAAAAATGTAAAACCCCAGTGGTAATTAAATATCGCCAAAAGAAAGCTCTATCTGTCTGTCAAAAAAATATGATTTAGTTTGAGTACATTTGTTGCATGGCTGCACAATTTTCATTCAAAGTGTGACCGTGCTGAAAGTTGAAAATTGGCCTGGGCAGGAAGGGGGCAAGTGATTAAACTAAACCTTTTCTGAGAGAAATCTAGGAAAGGTTTTTACAGACCACCTAAACCATGCAAATTGCGGGATTATTTTGCTGACCCTGCATTCTTTGTTGCTGACCTGGTACTAGTTCTGGAAAGAATCCTCATCTTCATACTTGTTTTCATTGTTGACTCAAAGTACCTAAGCCAGGAGGTCAGCATTGCAACAAAGCCACTAATGGAATAAGATACAAATATGGAAAAGACACATATAGCAGAGATGAAAGAGCTGCACACCCCGAAAACAAATGTGAATGGAAAGTTTCCCCAGTGGGGCTTTGGACAGCAATGTAACAAGATCAGAAATTCTAATAATAAAAGGCAGGCACGAGCTTCCCCTTCTCAGGTCCCCCACGGGTGCTCCCGGCTCCTCTTTATTCGGATCGTTGGTACGGTGCTTTCGACAGCCGATTATGACAAAAGCTGTACATTTTTTATCAGATGTGAACACAGCGTCCGATTTTTTTAATTTTATTTTTTTCGTTTAATTAGTACAGTTTTCGTCTAAAAAAAAAAAAAAAAAATCTTAAGAGCAAGACTATGCATGCTCAGAAATAAAAGAATATTTACACAACTATTCAACACGTTGCTTCACTTCTGAAGTTGAATTCTGTTGTATGAAAATTTTCATATGGTGAATAACCTCTTCACTTTCGACATACTAGCATGAAAATCTGTTCCTGTGTACGAGGCTATAGACCATAGTGAATTTCTTACCTGAAATTCTCTGGTTGCAGGGGAAAAAAAATACACGATTCCCCAATCAACAGTGTTGACAGGGAAATCCCTCCTGCCGAGCAATTGTCTTCTCCTGGGGAAGCTGTCCCCGCCAGGAGAAGACAGTGATTATCAGTAGCGGCTATAGCAGCTGCTTGCGATAATCTGAAGCGAATCCAGCAGGCTGGTTATACCCAAGTTGATCGATCACTCAACTTGGTACCTTCAGCCTGCCCATTAATGGTTTCAATCTTGGGCGGTTTCTGCTGAACCAGCCGAGATTTCAACAGTCTATGGCTGGCCTAACAAGGTAAAACACTCTACTACTGCTAAACCCTAACAATAAACTGCTTATTTGGATCCTTTTGGTCTGTTAAATATGCAATTGAAAGGAATTTGTTATATCTATATAAAAATAATAATCTTTTGATCTTCCAAAATCTTGTGAGCTGGTAACTTGTACTTTTTGGCTGTGGTGACTGTTGTCTTTTTTTGTCTTTTTTTGTCTTTTTTGTTCTTGGTTAGCTCTCAAGAATAAAAAAAAGGGTGGGGGGGGGGGTTTGTGGCTCTGTCTTGTTTTTGTTTTCCTGATACAGAAAGGTGGTTGAGTTGTCTTGCTAGGACTGGACACTAGCAGATTCACTGATTAAAAATGAAGGAAGTATGAAAAAAGAAAACTAATGTAAAAACCACATCTAAAGATTGATGACTGCAATATATAAAATGTTTGGCTTTTGTAACCAATTAATTCACATTCTCCCCCTCTCAGCCTCTAAAATACCTCTCCAGGGAACGTCCACTGCCCAACATCTTCAACCTATACACCATCCTGACTGTGATTTTACAGTTCCTTGTCCACTTCTGCAGTCTCATCTATTTATACAGGGGAGCAATGGAGAGAACAGAAGCCAAGTAAGATGCTGTTTGATATCTGTGTCGCTAGTGACATTTTATAGTTTGTGTGTGTGTGTGTGTGTGTGTGTGTGTGAGATCTGGAAGGTTGATTTTTTTTTTATAAACATGGGTTGGTTTTGTAGGCAGAACTAATGATTAGAACATGGCTCTACTCGGTAGCTCTTCTGAAGGAATGAGACTAGGTTGCGCATTCAAGCTTAATTTACACGGTCATAAAAACAAACACAGGTGTTTTTGCTAACCGCATAGCGCCGTTATACGGAAGAAAAATTGACTCCTGTGCCTGATCACGTACATAATCCCATCACTTCCAGGTAGGAGGCTTGCTGCTTGTGCTGTGATTGTTCACAGCAAAAGCCAATCAGCAGGTGCCAGCAAATGGATGACCACTGGCACCCGCTGATCGATGAGGAGAAAGACAGAACAGAGATCTGCCTATGTAATCAAGGCAGAAATCTCTCCTGTCAGCGGGAATGTGCTGGATTTTGTTGCTCTGCAAAGCAGGGAATAAAATCAAGCACATCCCTTAGTAAAAGCACCACACTGTTCACAAAAACACTGGTTAGGTACACATTTAACCCCTTTGATCGCCCTAGATGTTTAACCTCTTCCCAGCCAGTCTCATTGCTACAGTGACTGTGTATATTTTTATATTCGGATAGGAATCGCACCGCATTCCTGTTCAAATGGCATGCGACTCTTTGCAGTGCAATTTGTACCCTTTAATTTTGTATTTGTTTCGGTATCGGAAGCATTTAGGCTAGTACCGATACTCAAATGCTTGGTATAGGCGCATCCCTAATTAGTGTAAAACGGAAAAAAAATCCTGTATTTATGCCATAGGTTGTAGACCCTAACTTTTGTGTAAAGCAATCAATATACACTTTTTAAATTTTTTTTTATTTTTTATTTTTTTTACCAAAAATTTGTCGCAGAATACATATTGGCCTAAATGGGGGTAAATCTTCCCGAGGTCAAGTGGTTAATTACAGATCTGAACACAGCCACATTGTTTTTAATGGAGCCATTCACATAGGTGTGTAAACATTAGCTGCTTTCAGATCTGTAACAGTATCCAAAAATCTGTCTAAGAACATGCGATTTACACGCTTGTGCATACAAGCACATGTACGCATTTAAATTAAATCTAAACAAAGGGGAAAATAATCATTAAAAGTTATTTAAAACTTTTTTTTCATGGCTATATGAATATGAGGCCTTCTAGTGAATTTGTCATATAAAGTAGTACCCGGAAAACTATAAATTTTTGACTTGAGTTCATTCTAAGAAATGGCATTGCAATTCCTGTACCCAGACCCTGCTGTGCGTACAGTCTGTATAGTTTTAGGGTGAGATTAAGGCTTTACGGCCTTTGTTAGTCTCTGGAGATTTGGAGTAAAATTTTGTCGTGCTGCCAACTGTTATTACTGAAATATCTGACATGAGGAACAACTCCTCTCCCTCTTCCAAGATGGCCACCTCCATATAAAGACACACTGCAGTACAAGGGATGCCAAGTCATTGCCTGGACCAACTGTAGGTGTAGGATTGTCTATCTTTCTTTTTTTTTTTTTTTTTTTTTCAACCAGAATAACTATGCAAGTCACTAATGGAGAAAGATCTAATCCCCCCCCCCCCCCCCCCCCCCCCCTCTCGCCACAGCTTCCAGAGTTCAGTTTTATTGTAACATTTTGTATGCTTGTTGTACCATATTTCATGTTATGCAAATTTGTAACTAGTCCCTCTTCACTGTTTCTTAAGATTGTAGTATATTAAAACGGGGGGGAGGGGGAAACTGTACAGGTTTGTCTTCAAACCACATCATTCAAATCTACAATACGGATCTTTGGCAAACCGTGTGATGTTGCTGTTAATGTGCACTTTATCTTTATTATACAGGAAGGATGAGTTTGTGGATTTGTATAAGGAGTTTGAGCCAAGTTTGGTGAACAGCACAGTGTATATCATGTCCATGGCTATGCAGATGGCCACATTTGCCATTAATTATAAGGTAAGTCCGGTGAATTTTGCTTTACAGAAGACATGTTTTTTGTTTTTTTAGAGCTTAAAACGGCGTTCCTTCCAAAAATGGAACTTCCGATTTAAGTGCCGGTGACCCCCTGACATGCTAATTTGACATGTTTTTTTGACGGGGGAGCGGAGTCCCTTTTTACAGGCAAACCAGCTCCCACTTCCTCCCTGGCGCTGGAGGGAAGATCACCTATCCCCCCTCTATTCCTGCAATCTTCTGGGCTGTGAAGGCACAGCTGGGCGTCCTCAGTTAGAATGTGGGGGAGCGAAGCTTTGTGTGCCCGCATCGCTGGACCGGCGAATGTCTGAATATTAAATGTCAGCAGCTACACTTTTTGTAGCTGCTGACTTTTAAATGGGTGGAACTCCACTTTAAATCTTTAGGTTCCTTTCTGTTTAAGACCATGCTTTTTCCTCATCGATAATGATAACTTGAAGGATCCATCCCTCCTTATTTCTATATGCAGCTTCCCTGGTAAAAACAGACAGCCTTCATCTTTCTTCAGAGGTAATGAGTAGCACTGCAAGTGCCCTTACATAAAAATTGCAAATCTTAAACCATGCCATCTAAATGGCAGAACTCCTGTCCTGTTGTCACTATTCAGAGGAGTGCAGGATTGTGCATTAAGTACCCTGCACACAGGAGCTTTACCAATGTTTCAGAACCCATTTGTCACTGTACTTGAAGAGGAAGTAAGCCCTCTACAAAAAAAACCACCCTGTAAGACAAAGGCATAATAAGCTAGTATGTGTAGCATAGCATACTAGCTCATTATGAATTGCTTACCTATGATCAAAGCCCCAGCAGCGGTCCTTGTTCCCCTCCTCCATCGCCGCCATCTCTCCCAGAGTGACTTCCTGGTATCACAGCTCCGGTGCTGTGACTGGTCGGAGCCGTGATGACGTCACTCCCGCGCATGCGTGCGGCAGCCGCCAGTCATGGCACGATCACATTCAGAAACGGCATGCTCAGTGCACCTGCGCCGTTGTCTATGGCGCATGCGCCGTAGACATCAGTGCCCAACTTTTTTGCAAATATCTTCTAAAGCCTACACAGTTTAGGAGATATTTCTTGCACCTACAGGTAAGCCTTAATCTAGGCTTACCTGTAGGTAAAAGTGGTCTGTAAGGGTTTACAACCACTTTAATCAGCATTTGAAGGCACTATAACACAAGCAAAGGGTGCGTCCATCTGATTGTAGCAGGTTATTACTTAAAAAGATTAAAAAGCATGTATGCACTCACAGCTAGTTAAAAGAAATGGGCATATTATCCCCTACAAAGGAATCGCCACTGGACCAGCTCAGGATGGAAACCACCTGTAGAGTTTGGCAGGAAAGTGACCAGTTTCCTGACAAACTGCATGCTGTTTCCATCCTAAACCAGTCCAGTGTTAAAGTGATACTAAAGTCTTGTCTTGTTATTTTTAAAAGAAAAAAAAAAAACATGTTTTATTTACCTGCTCTGCACAGAACAGCCCAGTTCCTCCCCTTCTTGGGTAACTCCCTCCTGTAGAGTTTTCCCACAGCAAGCAGCATGCTATGGGAGCAACCGAGCTGAGCCGCAGCTGTGTCTCCATTCAGACAGAGCCGCGGTTCAGTCCCGCCTCCCTCTCTCTCCTGATTGGCTAACTGACTTTAATGGAAGCAGGAGCCAATGATGCCGCTGCTGTGTCTCAGCCAACCATGAGGGAGATTCCCAGACGACCGAGACACTCATGGATCGAGATAGGGCTCAGGTAAGTATGAGGGGGGGCTGCTGCACTCTGAAGTTTTTTTTAGCTTAATGCATAGAATGCATGCTTGTTTTTTTGGTGTGTTTTTTAAATAACAAACCTATTAGTTTCCTACCACTGTTCAGTTTGTTTTGCAGTGTGGCCCCGATCCTCCTCTTCTGGGGTCCCCCAGCTCCTCGCATCGGTAAACCCCCAGGGAGAAGTGTTCTCCCTGGGAGTTACCTTGCGTGCGCACTCCAGAGTCCAGTATTTGCGTCCATAGGATGCATTATGGTGAAATAACACGAGGGCTTACAGTCCCTTTAATTTACTTTGGGGGGTGGGGGCTTTTAACTACATGTGAGTGCACACATGCTTTTTATTCTTTTTATGTAATACATTTCTTCACTCAGATGGTCACCCTCTTTTACGTGTTTGTTTTATAGTGCTATGATTGGAGGATCCACCTGGTCCTTTCTGAGGCGCTACAACAATCCAAAAGTGATTGTTTACATTTGTTTATTTTGCACCATAGTGTAATTTGTATTTTTTTTATAATCTGCAATGATGCTACAGGAGTGCAAAAAAGCCCTCACCCCTTATTTGACAGCCTCATGCGAATGTCATGTTTGAGTTAGGACTAGACCACTAGGTGGAAAAAAATACAAATTTTGCTTGCAGTTGGATAACCTAATAATCAAATATTTACTGTACAATGAAACATATTTTGTACTATATCTATTCTTCAGACCTTTAGCCCTTTTGTAACAAAGTCTATTTATTTGACGTGCTCACATGGTCTCTAATGCATTACTTCATTTGCCATTGTTCTGTGTTTTTCTTAGGGCCATCCATTTATGGAGAGCTTACGAGAAAACAAACCCCTACTGTGGAGTATAATTTTATCAGGAATGGCCATTTTGGGTCTTCTGTCTGGTACATCTCCGGAGTTTAATGAGCAGTTTGGCCTGGTGGACATACCAGTGGAGGTAACTATCAAACCAGGCTTGAATTTTTTTAGCAAAAAAGTTATAAATGGTCTCCTTACCATATACTGTATATACTCGAGTATAAGCCGAGTTTTTCAGCACATTTTTTGTGCTGAAAATGCCCCCCTTGGCTTATACTCGAGTCACCTTTTTGCGCCTGATCTCCCGGACTTTGGGGACCCGGTACTGGCACACATATAGCCCCACTCTTCCTCTACAAGTGTGCAAAGTTTTTTCTGTCTGGGAGACCTACGGCCAGGGAGCACCGATTTTTCAAAGTCGGGCACCCCTTCCATAGACTTCTATGTTAAGCGGTCATTTCTCCGGTAACTTTGGGAACACGGTACTGGCCGGCCGTATGTCCCCTGGACCCGAAACTTGGCACACATGTAGCCCCAGTTCTATATACTCCCATGTTAAAAGTAAGTCTAGGCATGGGCACAGTAAGGCATGCACTTGGACACCCTAGGCTTATACTCGAGTCAATAAGTTTTCCCATATTTTTTTGTGGTAAAATGAGGTGCCTCGGCTTATACTCGAGTATATACGGTATGTAATATTGGGCTTCTGTTCTTTATTCCTTCATTGTTTTTCAACCCTCTACTTGCACAGATTATATGTCAGAAAAACTCCCAGATTCCTACATCTCCATTTCAGATCACTAGTGTTAAAGAGTCCAGTTCAATTAAACCCACGGCTGGTGTTTTTAGAGCTGTACACGTACTGTTGTAGATGCCTTCTTTTAGAAACCGTTGTGTGATGCCCACTACAGTACACAGGCTGGTGTGACTACTGTCCCTCTATCCATGGAGACACTGTCCCACATGGCCAAAATTCTAAGCTGGCTTTTTTTTGGTTAAGGTGTCAGTATTTGGTCTAACCCTTAATTCTGAGGCAAAATATTAAAAGGCCAACTAAAGCCAAACCTTTTTTTGGATAGAGCAGGGATGTGTTTGAGCATGTCAAGGTTTCATAGCCATCTGACTTCTGTCCAACACACTTTTAGTATTGTGGTGAAGAATTAGATCAGCTAAACTTGCCTGTCCTTAAACGTCCGATTGTCATGTCTCTTCTGCAAGAGCCTACCTGATTGCAGTGTTTTTTTAACTGAGACTTTAAGGATAAGTTCACCTTTCATTACATGTTACACCCATAATTGGGGTGTAACACGTTATTAATGCAAGCTCCCGCTCCCCTGCGGTGCCAGCTAGCCGGGGATATTCTCCACCTGCTAGCTGTAAAAAAAAAAATGTAAATGCTGGTGTGCGGGGCTCCGCCCTCCCAGCCACGTCTTTAATTTACAGCACTCTGTGAATGGGAAATGGAAAGGTCCGGCAGCCTTTGCAGCTGTCGGCTTGTAGTTTTTCAATGAACTAGCGCCATGGTAGTTCATTCATTCTTCCTGTCACCATTTATCAGCTTCCTCGTACTGTATGAGGTATGAGCAAGCCAATACCATGCAGGTCTCCTGCAGAGCCATCAGTGTATCAGTGATCTGCTGATTGCTGGTGCAATTCTTTACAAAAAATTATAAATGCACATTTTTTTACCTACAAAAAAAAGTGCATTTATTTTTTCTGAAAAGGTGAACTTGTCCTTTTTAAGTTTTGATTAAATATCTATATTGAGGTATTAAGGGTGTTGGTGATCAGTTTGACTGGCTGTTTTCTTGACATGTAATCTTCAGTACTTTGAGTCTCCCATGCAAAACAAGTGTGCAGAGCAAAAAGTAACACGTCCTTATCTGCATACTTGTTTAGGGTCATTGAAAGTACTGAAGCCTGAGGGGGGCATTCACACACGTCTACATTATTTTTATTGGCATCCCAGCACACTGGAACACACTTGCATTGCAGCACACTGCAACAAATGACAACTTACCAGCATTGTGGTACATCTGAAAAATGGTGCATGCTTAGTTTTCACTTATTTGTTGTGCATTTAATTAAATTACGTTGAAAGAATTGAGCCGCCTTAACGTAACAAACAATAACATATCGCAGTGGGGCCAAATAGATGTAAATGGGCTCTTAGGGTCAGCATGATTGCTAGGCAGATGGCATTATGCTTCTTTAACTGACCTGGACTAAGTACATAAATATATTTTTTAGTACACTGGTTCTGCATGTAGTTGATTCAAGTCAGTGGCTCGCCAAATTGTAAAGCTAGGATTAAGATAGTCCTGAAGCGTGCACTCTCGTAGAAAAGTCAGCAGTGGCATCTCCAATGTCTCTGCACCAGTGTTTTATTCAGCTTGCATATGAAATTACTATATAGCACTCCTATTACTTTCAGCTTATTTCAAATGTTTAATGGGTTTGTCATCATTTTTTTCTTTTTTCAGTTCAAGCTGGTGATCGTCAAAGTTCTGTTGTTGGATTTCTGCTTGGCCTGGGTGGTAGACCGAATGCTCCAATACGTCCTTGGGAGCTGTAAACTCAAAGTGCCTTCTTGAACTTAAAGACTAAAACTGTCTACAATGTCATACCACCTAATGGTCAGCCTGCAGTCTTTATACCCAAAGGCACCTCTGGTTCTTAAAAAGGATCACGGATAATGGGAAACGTGGATATGAAGAACAATCCATTCAACACTTGAAACTAAATGTTTGGGACGCAACAAACTGATCCCATTGTTTTTCTACTAGAATTCGCTTTTGGAAAGCGCAATTTATTAAATAAACAGCATTGAGGGGTTTTAAATTATTTTCTCTTTTGGATCCCATCTCAACCATGTTACCTGCAGCAATTTGATGCTAAGCTTTTATATCTTCATTCCCAGAGCTCATTACATCCCTTTATTGTATTTGGTGGTGGTGTAGACTGATATGAAGACACGTACAGTGCCAATCCTCCATACATGGTGTCAAAGCAGTAGATGATCCTCAAGCTCAAAAAGGTGTTTTACAAGGCACTTTTTTTAAATGAAACATGGTATTTAATTTTTGAGGTTTTATAAACCTGTGAAAAAAGAGCGGACCTTGGCATCCGGGTTTCCAAGGTCAAGTTCAAGCTATCTTTTAAGCTTTGACATGAAGGCTTTTTCCAACAAAAGTTCCTAAGAAGATGAGATAAAGGGACAGATAAATTGTGTATTAATGTTGGTAAGTGATCACAGGTCAGTTGCCTTTAGGATTTATATGAAGGAACAAAAATACATTTGTACTATGTGCTCTTAACATTGGCCAGTGTCCATAAATTATGTTTACAATCAACATTTAAAATGTGTTTTTGTTGCAGCTTCAGTTCTTGGTGTTTCATGTCCAGAAAACATCTTTTTGCAATCTCTTAAAAGGGGGGAAAAAAGCTTTTCAACTGCTTTATCAGTTAAGAGACCCTGTGACCAATATCTTTTTTTGGGTGATCTGATCCCTTAAAGGGACTGTGTAAGGAAATGGGTCATGTTTTGACTCGCATCCACGTATTCGTTATAGGCGAACGAACAGGTTTTACTTCACTGCCTCTGAAAGATTTACCACCCTTAACCACTTAAAGCGGAGTTCCACCCAAAAATGGAACTTGCGCTTTAAGTGACGGTGACCCCCTGACATGTCACATTTGGCATGTCATTGTTTTGGGGGGGAGCGGATACCTTTTTAAAGGGATCCAACTCCCACTTCGTCCCGGGCCTCCGAATCACCGGATGGAAGTTTACCCCTCCCAGCAATCATCTGGGACACTACACAGGTCCCAGATGATTGCCAGTCACAGTGCGCAGTGCGTGCCCGGCTGTGAAGCCACAGCCGGGCACCCACAGTGACAATGCCGGCGCCGCAGAGAGGAGCGGGGCTTTGTTTGCCCGCATAGCTGGACCCTGGGACAGGTAAGTATTGGATTTATTGAAAGTCAGCAACTGCAGTATTTGTAGCTGCTGACTTTTTAAAAAATAAATGTAGGCGTAATTCCATTTTAAGCCCCAGAAGGATTTACCCCCTTCAAGACCAGAGCACTTTCTGCAATTTGGCACTGCTCTGCTTTAACTGGTAATTGCGCAGTTCTGTAATGCTGTACCCAAACACAATTTTCATCCCCTTTTTGCCACAAATAGAGCTTTCTTTTGGTGGTATTCGATCACCTGTGTGATTTTTATTTTTTGCAATATAAATGGAAAAAGACTGAAATTAATTTTTTTAAATACATTTTCCAATTTTTGTTATACAAAAAAAAAATCCAATAAACTAAATAAATGTTATTCATACATTTAAGCCAAAATGTATTTGGCCACATTTCTCGAGGTAATTTTTTTTTTCCCGATAAGCGTATATTGGTTTGCCCAAAAGTTATAGGCCCAGATTCACATACAATTACGTTGCTCTTGGACAGCGTAACGTATGTGATTTACGTTACACCGCCGCAGGTTTACAGCGTTAGTGCCTGATTCTCAGAACACTTACCTGTAAACTTGCGGCGGTGTATCGTAAAAGCGCTCGGCGCAAGCCCGCCCAATTCAAATAGGGCGGGCACCATTTAAATTAGGCGCATTCCCACGCCGAGCGTACTGCGCATGCTCCGTCGGGTAAATTACCCGACATGCATTGTGCTAAATGACGTCGCACCGACGTCATTTGCTTAGACGTTAACGTAAATGGCGTCCAGCGCCATTCACGGACGTCTTACGCAAACGACGTAGATTTTTTAAATTTCGACGCAGGAACGACGGCCATACTTAACCTTGGCTGCGCCTCCATAGACCCAGGGGCAACTTTACGCGTCACAAAGGCTACGGAAACCACGTAAATTCTCTGCGTCGAGCACGCGTACGTTCGGGAATCGTCGTAATTTGCTAATTTACATAAGCGACAGGGAAAACGACGTCGGCGACAACTAGCGGCGGAAAAAAAATTGCATTTAAGATCTGACAGCGTAAGAGCCTTACGCCTGTCAGATCTAATGGGTATCTATGCGTAACTGATTCTAAGAATCAGTCACATAGATACCCGGGGCCAGATTAGGACTTACGACGGCGCAAATGGTGTTGCGCCGTCAACGCCTTTGAGAATCTGGCCCATAGTGTCTACAAACTAGGTAAAATTTTCTGGAATTTACCCAGCTTTTAGTTTATGACTTCATTTATGAAATCCATGTGGTTATTTTACATCATTAACTGGATTGATGATTATTTAAAGCAGAATTTCAAAACAAAACTGTTCCCATACTGTTGAACCCAGGCTGCTTGGGAGAAAACCAGGAATCCTAACACTAGACTTTTTGTAGCACGTTTATTAAAAATGACTTTAGTTTTAGGAATACTATTTTGGGACTGTCATCTCTTTTGTGTTTTTTTTTTTTTTTTTTTACTTGTATTGTTGTTTTTTACCCCTTTCACACTAATGTTTTTCAAGCACTTTTGCGTTAAAAAAAAAAGCGCCTGAAAGTCTCACGAAAACGTTGTCCTATTAAAATCAATGGGTGCTTTCACACTGGGGCGGTGCGCTGGTGGAGAGGTGAAATAACTCCTGCAAGCAGCATGTTTAGAGAGCTAAAAAAAAGTGCTCCTTTCCATTGAAATGAATGGGAAGTTCCTGAAAATGATTCTTGCAGTCGCTTTTTGAGTTACATGACCTTAAAAAAAAAAAAAACTCCTGAAAAGCGCAGCAAAATCGTTTGCAGTTTTATAGGCAGTTTTCAAGCGCCTCAGTGTGAAAGGATTTTTTTTTTTTTTCCAAATAATTTTTTTTATTTTGTAAAAGTTCAATACAAAACATAGTAGCAGTACAAACGTGTAAAAGGGTACAAGAGTACAACAATAAGTGCTCGTGCCTGTCCAGGGTTAGACCAGCTTAGGAAAGGGGAGGGACAAGCACCCTCACTCTCCGTCGCTGTTTCTTCCACCAATAGCAAAAAATATCTCAAAGGAGTCAAGTGGTATAGGACCGTGCCATAGTAGCATCACGGTTATTTGTACACTTAGTTACATCTATGGTAGTTGAGAACCAAAGAAAAAGGACAGAAAAAGGGAAAACAAAAAAGGAGGGGGGGGGAAGGAGGGCAGACTAGAGGGGTATGGATAGCAAGGTACCTCGGTGTTCTGGCCGTCGGCTCATGGTGGGTCCTCCCGGGAATGCCACCTCTACCAGACAAGGTCGTGGTCATTCAACTTGTCCCGGATCCTGGTTGTAATTTTTTCCATGAATTCTACATCCTTGACCCTGGCATAGAGGGCCTCCTGGGATGGGGGTAGTGGCTTTTTTTCAGTGGAGGGCTATCAGGCACCTCGCAGCAGTAAGAATATGCCTAAGTAGCTTCTTATAGGGTTTAGCTATTTGTGGTTGAGAAAGGCCCAAGAGAAATAGTTTCAGGGAGAGGGGTATGGGCACCTTAAAGAGGTGGGACAGGTGCTCCTGTGTTAAAGTCCAAAACGGGACAATCGGGGGCAGGTCCAGTATATGTGGAATAACGTGCCCCCCGGGCTTGGTGGAGTACGTCCGGAGTCAGGTACCAAAAGAAAAGCACTTTGTATGTATTTTCCCTGTAAAGGGTACACATGGAGCTTTTGGCTGCCTGCTTCCAGACCGCCTCCTCCGGGATCACCTCTCCTAACTCCCTCTCCCAGCGGAGCATGTAAGCGTGTTTACCCCGGTCTTGTATATAGTACTCGTTCAGGATTTGGTATATGTCCTATATTAAGCCCCTACGTGCAGGCCTGGATTTACTCCCTTTGCTGCCCCAAGGCCGGGTCCTTCAATGTGACTTGTTGATAGTAGTTGCCGGTCGGGACGCCAGTGTCCTGAAGAAAAATGTCCCCCCTGTACTGCGCAGCGCTTGCGCAGTACGAACCACAACGGGGCCGGCGGAAATAGCCAAAGCTAATTAGCTCAGAGTCAGCTGAACACGGCGCTTGCGCAATTACAAGGATATTGTGACAGACGCTGGCGCACGCTCCTGATGCTCGTGCTACTCTGCAAGAAGAGACCGAGTTTTCTATGGATCATGTGCACAGCTGATAACTTGGCCGTGATTTTAGCAATATACTACTTTGCAAATCCATCCCCTCATTTGTTTAAACACGCCCCAGCAGAACACCGGGTCGGAACATGGGGACCTGCTGCCAGCCAGGGTTTTTTCACCCCCCTGTTGCCGCGGCGCGACCCCTGCACCGACTGCTGCCCCGAGGCCTGGCCTCGGTGGCCTTGTCAGGAATCCGGCCCTGCCTACGTGCTGTGCCCTCGAGCATAATACGCTCGAATGGGGATGGTTTTGAGAATTGGAGGTGAGGAGCTATTGTGTAGGCGTAGTGGCGGATCTGTAAATGGCTAAAGAATGCCTGTCTTGGGAGGTCATATTTGGCTTGGAGGTCAGCGAAGGAGTACAGGGTGCGAGACCTAGGGTCCATCAGATGTCTGAAATGAAAAAGATTTTGCGAGGCCCAGGGCCATGAAATCGGGTGGGTAAGACTCGTCGGGACCCTGGGGTTGTAGAGGAAGGAGGTCAACAGTGAGCCATCGGACTTGAGTTTACAGTCATGGGCCAACTTTCGCCATAGGCGTCAGAGCTGCTGCATAGAACCCAGCAACTGTCCGGGCTCGACCTCCACATTTGCGTTCCAGAGAAGGTTGTTAGGGTGCACTGGTGCTAGCCAGATTTTTTCTACCTCCGTCCACTTATTGTAGGACCTCTGGGGAAATCTGAGGATAATATGGTCAGCAAAGAGGGAGATTTTAAACTCCCTTTCACTGGGATTCCCCGAATCGTCGCCGCCAGGGGTTCGACGCAGAGGGCAAAAAGAAGGGGGGAGAGTGGGCATCCCTGGCGGGTCCCGTTGGTGACGGGAAAGGTGGATGAGGTGGCGAAGGGGGGTCTTCACCTGTGACACTGGGTTGGTGTAAAGGTGCCCTGAACCCCATGTGTCGCAAAGTGGCAAGCATGAAGGGCCAGCCAAGGTGGTCGAAAGACTTCTCCGCGTCTAAAAGTCAGGAGCAGAGATTCTGAGCCCTCCATGCTTGCCACATCAATAAGGTCTATTACTTTTCTTGGGGGACAAAGCCCACCTGGTCTTTATGAACCAGGGAAGGTAATACCATGTTTAGGCGGAGCGAGAGGACCTTTGTAAATATCTTAAGGTCTGAGTTCAGCAGAGCTATCGGCCTGTAACTGGCGCATAGTGAGGGGTCTTTGTCAGGTTTAGGGATCAGGGCAATGTAGGAGCGTTGCATGTCCGACGGGATAGGGGTCTGCTGTAGAAACACGTTGAAAAGCTTGATCATGCACAGGAGAAGTATGGGAAGAAAGGTCTTGTAGTATTCGTACGGCAATCCGTCCGGGCCCGGGGACTTGTGGGCAGGTAGGGCCTTAATGGCCAGAGTCAGTTCCTTGTCAGTGATAGGGGCGTTGAGTGCGATGAGGTCAGCCGGCTGTAGCCGAGGGAAGCCCGCCTGGTTGAGGTATTGCGTCATTCTGTCAAGCAGGTCAGGGGAGGGGGCGGTTGTGGGGTATCTCCGGCCTATTGTACAGGTCTGCATAGAATTCAGCAAATGCGTCTGCTATATCTTGAGGGTGGGACAGAGTGCCACCTGATCTGTCCTGTACCTGGTGCGGGGTGGACGCGAGCGATCCGCCAGTTTCCTCGCTAATAGTGCTTGTGCCTTATTGCCCTTGCAATATAGCTGCCGAAGGCAAACTAACGCGAGGTCCCTAAGTGTCGACTGTATGTGGGCAATGCGCTTAAGGAGTGTCAAGGAAGGGGAGGATTGCAAGCGGGTTTCTAGGGCCCGAAGCTGCGCCTCCGCATGTGTTTTGGCGGACTCTGCGTCCCTCTTTAGGGCAGAAGAGAGCCAGGCAGCGCCCTCTGATCACCGCTTTGTGGGCAGCCCACAGCGTGGCCGTAGAGACATCAGGTGTGTCATTTTCGTTAAAGTAAAACTGTAGGGTAGTCTCTAGTTCTGTCCACGAGGGTGCATGTTTCAGTAGGAAGTCGTTCAGTCGCCAGTAACAGGGCCTGCGGGTGGGGGTGTTCAGGTCAAGAGACAAAGTTATGGGGGCGTGGTCGGACGAGGAGATGGGCAGTATCCGTGCAGAGTCGGTGGAGCGTAGTGTGGTGTTATTGACCATAAAGTAATCTATTTGTGAGTGCGTATGATGGGGGGCCGAATAGAAGGTATACTGGCGATTGCCTGGGTGGAGCGCCTGCCACACATCGAACAGAGCATGTTTATTTGTAAGTTGGCGGAAAAGCTTGGAGTCCTTTAGGGCTCTGGTCTGGGGAGGCATGCCCGATATGCAATTCAGGGATGAAGCAAGGGCAACCGGGGGGGAAGGAAAAAGTGCAACAAGCAAAGCTTGGGGCGGCTCTTGGGGCCGGATCAACTGCTTCAAACTGGCCTGTGCCTGGTAGGTTTGCGGGGAGGGGTCCTGGCCCCTGGGCAGTTTAGGCGGGGGGACTTTCTGCCAGACCGGCGGAGGCGGGGTAGCCACTAGATCTCATTCTGGTAGTTGAGGGACGGAAATGCCCAGCGTATCACAGAAAACATCTAGAGCTTCAGGGTAGCAGACGTCCCCTGGTGTCTGGCGGACAGGCTAAAGGGGAACCCCCATCTGTATACAATGTCCTTGTCTTGTAGAGTGCAGAGCAGAGGTTGTAGCAGACAGCGTTTCTGCAGGGTGATCCAGGAGAGATCCGGGTAGATCTGTATCGGGTTATTGTCAAAGACCGGCCTGCGGATGGGTCGAGCTTCGCGCATTAGTTTCCTTCAGTGGGTAAGAATTTACTCGGCCGATGACGTCCTGGGGTTTGGAGGCTGGGCCTTTTGGCCTAAATGCTTGGTGGGCCCTGTCCATCTCAATGATCTTGTCTGCTGGTTTGTCCAGTATGTTGTTAAACAAGTTCTGGAGGGTGAGCTGCAGGTCTTCTGCGCCTTCTGCTTCGGGGAGACCGCGTATGCGGATATTGTTCCGGCGCCCCCTGTTGTCCAGGTCCTCGACATGGCGCTGCATATCTCTCAGCATAAGGCGGTGGTCTGAGGCCTGGATTTGGATGCGATGTACAGCTAGTTTAGTCTCTTGAATTTCCTCCTCCGCCATCTCAACTCTGTCAGCTAGGTGTTTGAGGCCTGTTTAACTACTTGAGCCCCGGGCCATAGTCAAAAGACGGCCTCACGGTGGCTCTGTAAATCCAGGAGGACGTCATACTGGAAGACACTTCTGCAAACAGTCCCACTGATGGCAACCATTTATAGCCTTACCAGAAACCCAGGAGCTGACATCCATCAATAAATCCTAGAAGGTGTTGCATATGACGAAACATGCCGGGGAGAAGCTATGTGTTGATGTCATCACGACCCACGTGACCCCAGAAGTACAGGTGTTTGAATTTGTAATCCTTTGCTGGCTAATGCATTTTACCTGTACATGATTTTGGATATTTAGCAATAAAATATTATTTTTGGTAATATTGGAGCCTTCATATTTTATAAACGCTCCGTGTCATCTGGTGGACCTGGACTGGGAAAGAGTTTGGGTGCAAGCCAGGTTCCAAGGATGACCGATTCAGACTGCCAGCGGGTCCTGGGGACAGGACACCTCTCTAGACCCCGCAGAGGGCTATTTCTGCAGGCGTTTCTGATCTCGCTACTACAGGAGGTCCACTCTTTCCGGTAAGAGTCCACACTTATTGAAATATTTTCATGCGGAGATCGGAATCTTTCTATTGGTGATGAAATCCCTGGAATATCTCATCCTGCTGGATCTGTCGTATTTGTGAACATCGTTGCTCCTTTTTCTTTATTCTTCAGAGACGTTCACTTGACACTTTTTTTACTCACCTCTCAAGAGCTGTTTATATTGCATTTTTATCAGTTTTACTTCACCCACTTGTTATTGATTTTTCACGTATATATTCAGATTGTCACTTTTTGTTTTATATTTAAATTTTAATTCGCTAAGCGTGACTTCCCCCCTTTTTTTTTAATTATCAATAAATCAATAATAGTAAGAGGAATACATCTTGATCTCTCCCATGAGAGGACAAAAAAAAGTAACATGGTCTGGATCAGCCGTAAAATTTATGGGAGTGGAGGTCAGATCTACCCAAACGTATGCTGCCATGGAGTTAGTCAGGAAATCGATCCTTCAGATTGGTGATAATTCATAGCAGATCTTGAGAAGTGCCATGTTTCGAGGCGGGGTGTCAAATGCCTGGCTGCCTGAGTGACAATCACCCTATTAGGCCATATGAGTGAATGTTTGTGCAATTTGCCCTGGATAATTATTTGTTAAAATAAAATGCACTGTATGGCCTTTGACATGGGCAGCAGGATTATAAAGTCTCATAAGAGGGCTTTTGGGTAAGTCGGCAACGGATGCAAGTCCGTCAGTGACTGACGCTAAATCTCTAGGAGGAGCCATTCTGCCTTGGGGCTGGGTGCTGATGTCACTTCCAGTAAGCTGCTGGGTCATTGCATGGGGGTGCGCTTTGTCTGGTGATCACAGCTGAAGCTCTGATGACTATCTTACTTTGGGGCCTGGTGCCAGATGATGATCTCACATGCTCCAGTGGCGCAATCGGTTAGCGCGCGGTACTTATAAGACAGTAACTGGTGAGCAATGCCGAGGTTGTGAGTTCGAGCCTCACCTGGAGCACACATTTTACACATGAAAGTATCTTCTGCTCGCTGGAAACCGTTATTTTGTAGCAATACTGTCTGGGATAGCCCTAGGTTAGTTGGGAAATCATCAAAAAGATGATTAGGAATTGAGAAACTACAGAAGTTGGAAATTTTACATAACATCGAATTTTTAAGAGCCATTAGAATATATTTCTTATCATCATCAGCTCCATCTAGTGGCCATAAAGCTGTATTTTTTTAAAGTGATACTAAACGCACACTGTTTAATTTACTTTGTCCTTTTTATTTCTGTGTGTGGATGATGGCACTGTAATTAAACATCTAAGTACCTTTTTTTTCCCTTATCAATATACAGCTGTTACATGACCCAGATCTTTCCAAGCCTGCAAGGAAACAGTGGCAGGAGGAGTGTCTACTCTTTTGCTGCCAGTCATGTTCAAAATAAAAAATCAACAGCCTTGGGAATACAGAGTAAAAATAAATAAATATTATCAATAAACTGTTTTAAATTGGCCTACAAATATACATTTGAAATTAACTACTTCTGGACCACCCACTGCACATATACTGCGGGCAGGGCAGTCCGACTGTGCAAACCATCGACTGTACATCGGTCCGTGCATGAGAAACAGTGAGCCGTGGGTCTGGCAGACTGTGTCCACCAGGCCACCTACGATCGCGGTACAGAGAGGCAGAACGGGGATCTGCCTAGGTAAACAATGCGGATCCCCATTCTGACAGGCCAATACTGAGATCTGCTGTTCCTAGTGTTTAAGAACAGCGATCTGTGTATTGTCGCAGTAAGCCCATCCCTCATACAGTTAGAATACACAGGGAACACAGTTAACCCCTTGATCGCCCCCTAGTGTTAGACTCTTCCCTGCCAGTGTCATTTATACATTGATCAGTGCGTTTTTTTTAGCTGATCACTGTAATGTCACTGGTCCCCAAAAACTGTCATTTGGAGCTAGATTTGTCCACCACAATGTCACAGTCCCGCAAAAAATCGCAGATTGCCACCATTACCAGTAAAAATAAATCTATCCCATGGTTTGTAGACAATATAACTTTTGTGCAAACCAATCAATATACGTTTTTTTTTTTTAGTTTTTCTTTTACCAAATATTTGCAGAATACATATTGGCCTAAACTGATAAATACATTTAGATATATATATATATATATATATATATATATATATATATTTAGATTATATATATAGATATAGATATAGATAGAGAGATATATATATATATATATATATATAGATAGATATATATATATATATAGATAGATAGATAGATAGATATATATATATATATATATATATATATATATATATATATATATATATATATATATAAAATTTTATATGTATTATAGCAGAAAGTTAAAAAAAAATATATATTTTTTTTAAATGGTCAGTTTTTTTATACCTCCAAAAGAAAGCTCTATTTGTGGGGGAAACTTGTCCAAGTGACGCAGTGCCGTATTGTAAAAAATGGCCTGTCATTAAGGGGGTAAATCCTCCTGGGGCTGAAGTGGTTAAATCTTTATTTTTTTGGCAATAACATGGTGTGGGTGGATTTCTACCAGTGTCAGGCTGCGTCACGCCCCTCCAGACTGTCTCTTAGAATAAAAGGGAGGTGAATTAAGATGTAATATACCTTCCCCATTGTGTTTAGCGGGTTGGTGGACATGGAGGAGGTAATAGGGAGTCGGTTGTCATTTACCACTGTGTATACACCCACATGTGTGACTCTGTAGTCCACATGGGCTGCTCAGATGTGATAGGGAGGAAATGCTCAGCATAGAAACTCACTGAAAACTGGGCATGTGCAGAGTTGCCACCACAGCTGTGACATCCCTAGCTGAATTGGGACATGAGTAATAGGTAGAGAAAGAGAGCAGCAGGATCAACCAGTCTGTGCAGAACAAATCTCATAGTGACTGACTGAGTATTAACAGCATGTAATACACCATTTATTAAGAGTTGTTTATGATGTGGGTTTAGTGACACTATTCTGTATGAAGAATAAAAATTGATCTGCAGTGAAAATAGCCTAATAACATTTGTTTTGCCCCCATTTGTACAGAGTGAATATGCATACAGAATGAATAGCTCTGCAAAGTATGGTGTAAATGAGCCAAAAGTGAGGACACTGGAAGAGGAGCAACATTTCTGGAGGAGATTGTAACTTTGTAAGGTAGAGAGGTGGGTGTGGGGTGGAGTCTAATAAAGAAATGGTACATGAGCCAATAAATTGTAAAGTTAAATCATAACATAAAAAATAATCCCTTTGATGTGACCTGTACAAAAATAAAACACTTTATAAAACTGCATTTTAACACACAGTAAAACACAGCACAATGGATCAGTGTCTGTGTTTATATGCATTGTGCGTGTAAACAAGTCCTAAAATATTTTTTCTCCCTTTGAAATATCAGAGGTAGGTTGAGAAATATATGAATGTTTTGCTTAAAGGAACACTAAAGGTTTGTTTTTTATTAGATCAATTGACTGCTGTAAGCAAGAGCATTTAAATATCACTTACCTCGTTTTTCCTTTTGACCTCCAAAATACAGTAATCCAGGTTTGAAAATGCCATTTCCTGTCTCTCCTCTTCTTGCTTTCCACCAGCATCTGAGCCGTTTTGCATGGTGGAAAGCAGAATGTGCTCACCCTCTCCCTATGACTACAGCCCTGCGTGAAGATGCTCTCTTATCCCTCACAGGCATGGAGGCTAAGCCAAATGGGAACTGTAGTTCCCATTAGGCCGTGATGTAGCAAGAATGAATGCGCACCGCAAACCAGGAAGTCAGTGAGAATAACGATTCAGGAGTGCTGGAGGTGAATAAAACAGCTCGATTTCAACAGGTATCAAACTAGTTATAATGCAAAACATTACTTTTTACTTTATCAGCTACTGTCAGACTTTAATTTAAGAGGAAAATATTTTTGTCTTTACAACCCCTTTAAGTTACATTCTCAATTGTGTTGACAAATCCTGCTACGTACTATTAGTTTATAAGGGACTATAAATTTAGAGGATAACGCACAAAATGTAAACTCAAAGTAATGACTGATCCTGCAAAATGATCGCCCAACGTGGGGCTCGAACCCACGACCCTGAGATTAAGAGTCTCATGCTCTACCGACTGAGCTAGCCGGGCTTGCTTGTGTCACATGCTCTTCCGACTGAGCTAGCCGGGCTTGCTTGTGAGTTCAAAAGTGCACACTAGTCACTTGCACTAAAGCTGTGATTTTTTTAAACGCTTTTAGACACATTCAGGCACGTCCAGCATTTGGGCATTTATTCATTTCATTGACCAAAATATTAATGCATTCTGACCATTGAAATTAATAAAAATTCAAGTGCTAAATGCACCTAGAGTTTATACACGTTTAGGTGCGTCAGGCGTTTTTTTTCCTGCTCAAATGGTACGCTCCTTAATGTGATTTTAGTGCATTTAGATTTCTGCCCCCTAAAAACTCCTGCCTCTAATCTCCTCTAAAGGGTACTGGCTGTTGTTTTTTCACAAGCCTTGTTAGCGCAGTAGGTAGCGCGTCAGTCTCATAATCTGAAGGTCGTGAGTTCAATCCTCACACAGGGCAGTTTTTTTATTTTGTGTATTCCTATGTACATTAATATACAAACAATGGTATAGTGGCGCTGCTGAACCGACTATAGTTAAATAGGATGTGAGTATCCTGTATTGTTAAACCTGTGTTGGGTAACCTGGATAAGGGCTTAGTCCAATATGCGTGGACCCCCTTTAGACACACACTGGAAGAAATGAAGGCGTGTGTAGGTTGCCCAGTTGATGGTGCCAAGGGAAACTGGCTGCCAAGTGAGTGTCTAATTATTGGACCTCCACCGTGGGTTGGTATCCAATCAGCAGATGTGTTGAAAAAAAGAAAGTGATAGTAGAAAATAATAAAAAACACAGTACAAATCAGGTCAGAACCCTGTGCAGGCCAGCAATTACAGGGTAATGTGATCAAAAATGTGCTCAGGTGTGACTCAATTCATAGTGCACCTAGATATAAACCTTAATTAGGCTCCTGATTCCTAAAGAACACCAATAAAAACAGTGTGATAATGACAACAAGTGCAAATATATATATATATATATATATATATATATATATATATATATATATATAAATGAATAATGTGTCTAACAAAAGCTAGGGTGAACACCAACGGCCTCCGTTGGCTCCCAATGGGGGTGTGTATGATTTAAGTTAATTGCATACAAATGGGTGGTATACAAAATGTGATATCAGGTATGTGGTCAGGACACTGTGCAGGCCAGCAGGTTGAAAATTGTGGCTGTGACCAGATAGAGTAGGGTGGGAGTGGCAAAGTGTAGGGTGGGAGTGGCAAAGTTGCCCAAAAAACCTTGTCAATTCTCACAGCCTTGTAGTGAGAGCTGACCAACAACATATTACAGACAACAATGGTGAACTGAATTTGTCCTAAATCATTAAATTAATTCTCCAATATAAATAAAGGGGGAAAAAATTCCCCCTAACAGTGCTAAAGTCCGCAAAGGTGATAACTGTATGAGCACTAGGGGTTCGACTATTCCTGATGGGGATAGTGAGATCAAAGTTCAGACATCAGATGCAATCCCTTGGTACACGATATAGCAGAATATAAATAGTGACTTTGAGTGCCGATCCCTCGCAGTTCAATAATCAGTGACTGTTGTGCTCCCCCGCTTAGGTCCCCACTCACCAGATGTCAATACCCCTGGGGGGCAAGAGGCGGTTGGTGATGGTACCTTGATCTCTCCTGTTGCACAGTGCTCTGTGTTGGATCCTGGGCAGTGCAGCTTCTCCGAGATGAAAAAACACACTGGGGGTGTATCTCAGGCGGCAGTGATGGTGTCACTCAAAAATGCAAAAAGAAGGAGGTCCACATAGCGTGATATGTTTTTTTAAAAAATTCCAAAAATTATTTATTTAGGAAAGGGTTAAAAGTGCATAGTGGAGAAATCTCCACAGCAGGTCCCAGAGGCACCTGGGTTTCTCCCAAATAAAAACTAAAAAAAATGAGCAAAGTTAGTTCGCTTAGCTGGCCGCCTGTCCCATGTATGCTGCAAACCAGGGCTGCCGACACCGCCGATGGTCTCCTCCGTAGGCGTCCGTGTCAATCCGGGCAACTAGCAGCTGGGATGGTTGGCGTGCAGGCAAGCTAGCGTGCGCGCGTACATACGTGCTTGCGTAGCGGTCAACTGACGCGTTTCGTCATGTGACTTTTTTAAAGGTGATATAATATTAATGCATTCTGACCATTGAAATTAATAACAATTCAAGTGCTAAATGCACCTAGAGTTTATAAACGTTTACACACGTTTAGGTGTGTCAGGAATTTTTTTTTCCTGCGCAAATGGTACGCTCCTTAACCTCCCTGGCGGTATGATTCTGTCTGGAATTACGTACCAAAAGCGGTACAATTATTTTGCAAGGAAATTTGGAGTTTTATACAAGCAAGAGTCTTTTAGGCATCCCGGGTATGATTTTTTTTTTAAAACAAAATTATAAATTATAATATAATAAATAATTATAAATAATTATAACAAATAATAATATAATTATAATAAACATTATTCAATAATGTAATCAACTCAAAATCACTGAAATTTGCTCAGTTGCAGAATTGTCGCTGTCATTATTTATTTATTTTTATGACGAATTTCCCCACAAATCGCTATCGCACAATTCTGCAAGTGATTATAATTTATTATCGCTGTTTTCTAGCTGATCTAAAACCATTTTTGACATAAAGGGACACTTTTGGACAATCTACAGTTTTTAGGCAGAAAGAACATTTTTTATTATATAAAAGTACATGTAGGGCACTGGGCAGACCACTAGGGACAAGGGGGGGTGTATTTTTTTACATACAGTACTGTAATCTATAAGATTACAGTATACTGTATGTAAAGTGTTTGTTTACTTTTTTGAATTTGGCGCCGTTCTCCGCTCCCGTGCGTCGTAACGTCGCAGGGAACGGAGATCGGCGGCACACAGGGACACTGTGAATCGAGCGAGGAGGACCCGCTCCCTCACACAGCGGGGTAGCATCGCTGGATCCAGGGACAAGGTAAGTAACTTGCCTGTGGCTCCAGCGAGAAGGTAAGCCGCGCCGCTGCACACTCTGCACGTCCACCCCGAGCGTGACTCGGGGATACCGATCTTAACATGAAAAACCAACCCCGAGTCACGCTCGGGTTTACCGCCAAGGGGGTTAATGTGATTTTAGTGCATTTAGATTTCTGCCCCCTAAAAACTCCTGCCTCTAATCTTCTCTAAAGGGTACTGGCTGTGGTATTTTCACAAGCCTTGTTAGCGCAGTAGGTAGCGCGTCAGTCTCATAATCTGAAGGTCGTGAGTTCAATCCTCACACAGGGCAGTTTTTTTTATTTATTTTTTATTTTGTGTATTCCTATGTACATTGCATTGATGACAAATGTAGGAATGAGTTCTGCATTTATCATTGGCTATGGCCACTTCTCTTACCTCGTATTGTGATGAGTATGGAGATCAATGCTTGCCAAGATCTCCCAGGAGCCAATGCAAAACCAGAAATGACGCCAGTGGTTGCGGCCACTAAATAAGGAAGTGAAATTTGATATAGGCTTAAATCAGGTAAGTGAACAGAAAATAAATACATAATTGACACTTAATTTTAAGGATGCACATTAGTGCTGCATGCTGAGGAGTGAAAAATGTGGGTGTAACTCTGCTTTAAATCCACATGGTTTAAAAAAAAGATTGTGTTCCCATACCGGGAGTCGAACCCGGGCCGCCTGGGTGAAAACCAGGAATCCTAACCGCTAGACCATATGGGAAGCTGTATTGAATCTCCTATGCAAAGCTGTATTGAATCTCCTATGCAAAGCTGTATTGAATCTCCTATTTAAAGCCATGTTGAATCTCCTATGCAAAGCTATGTTGAATCTCCTATGTAGGTTACAAATTGGAATGGGGTAAAGGTAGAGTTCCATCTAAAAATCTGCTTCCTCCCCTCTCTGTTGCCACATTTGTCAGCAGGGGGATCAGCTACCTGTCAAAAACAGGTACTCTCTCTCCTCCCTCCTCCATGTCCTATTAAAAAGATGTTTATGCAGATGCTACTTGTAAACACTGGCTTGTTAGCTATGTGTACTCACAAGACATCACAAACTATGTGCCTCGTTAGCGCAGTAGGTAGCGCGTCAGTCTCATAATCTGAAGGTCGTGAGTTCGATCCTCACATGGGGCAGTTGTTTTTCTGCATTCCTTTTTTTTTTTTTAAGTATTTGTTTATTGATTTAAAAAAAAAAAGATTGACAGGCATATGTCAAATTCTGTATTCCTTTTTAGCGTAACTGGTACACTAATGTAAAAAGGGATTCTGCATTTATGATTGCCTCTGGCTTATCCCCTACTGCACCTACTCCATTACTGTTATGCATTGCACGCTAGCCAGGGGAAATACTGCACACAACAATCGCTGAGGCTGCTTGTTTGTACAATAGAGCACCTTGAGTTAAGAGGTGCCCCCTGGATGCTCTACAAAAAATTAACCAGTGATCTACAGGTACTAGTGTATTTCTGTTATATAATGCAACAGAGTGTTTAACCACTTCCTGACGGCCGTACGACTTTGTACGGCCGCAGGGTGGTTCTACTTCTCTGAGTGGCCGTCTTTATACGGCCTCCGCTCCTCCTGGCCACTGGGGGGCGCGTGCCCGCCGCATCACTGGGATGCCGATGCGCGTGCCTGGCGGCCGCGATGTCCGCCAGGCTCCCGCGATCGGCGGTTACAGAGACAAGGATGTGGATCTGTGTGTGTAAACACACAGATCCATGTCCTGTCAGGGAGAGAGGAGACCGATCTGTGTCTCTTGTACATAGGGACACAGATCGGTCACCTCCCCCAGTCAGTCCCCTTCCCCCACAGTTAGTAACACTATGCAGGGTACACATTTAACCCCTCCCTCACCCCCTAGTGTTAACCCCTTCAATGCCAGTCACATTTATACAGTAATTGGTGCATATTTATAGCACTGATCGCAGTATAAATGTGAATGGTGCCAAAAATGTGTCAAAAGTGTCCGATGTGTCCGCCATAATGTCGCAGTACCGATAAAAATCGCAGATCGCCGCCATTACTAGTAAAAAAAAAAAAAAATTATAATAATTCTGTCCCCTATTTTGTAGGCGCTATAACTTTTGCGCAAACCATTCGCTTATTGCGATTTTCTTTTTAACAAAAATATGTAAAATACGTATCGGCCTAGACTTAGAAGAAAAAAAAAATTGAGCTATTTATTTTTTAGCAACAAGTAAAAAATATTATTTTTTTTTTCAAAATTGTCGCTCTATTTTTGTTTATAGCGCAGAAAATAAAAACCGCAGAGGTGATCGAAGCTCTATTTGTGGGGGAAAAAAGGACGTCAATTTTGTTTGGGAGCCACGTCGCACGACCGCGCAATTGTCAGTTAAAGCGACACAGTGCCGAATCGCAAAAAGTCCTCTGGTCAGGAAGGGGGTTTAAGTGCCCAGTAAGGAAGTGGTTAAAAACCACTGGTTTAATTTAACTGCTTAGCCTTGCTTATTCGCTTCAGAGGTACATTAAACTATAAAAATTACTCCATTCTATTATTTTTTATAAGACTTTAATTAAGTCCATGTGTGAAAACGTCAATTGTGTTTTACTTGTTACATATCGCCACGCATGCTGAAATGAGAGCAATATGTCTAGCAACGAACCTCCTCCGTAAGGCTAAACTGATGACCTATAGGGGGCTTCTAAAGCGATGCCTATGGAAAATATAGGGTATTGAAGTTTGTCATGATTTTACGGGCGCGCACAAATTTAAGGTTTGACATGTTGAGTATCTATTTACTCGGTGCAACCTTTTCTTTTATATTTTTCTAGACCTTTGCGGTAATATGTGATAGAAAAAAATTTAATCTAAATATTTTGCTCTCTAGGATGTCTGCTTTCTGAAAATATATAATGTTTTAGGGATTTATGCAATCTTTATGCATAAAATGTTTTTTTTTTTTTTTTTTTTAAACCTGTGCAAAAAATCACAAAATGTCTTTGGCAGCAAAAGAGTACATGTGAAAACGTATGCAAAATCGGGCATACACAAAATGCTCAGGTGTGAATGGGGTCTTACAGAGCCCTATCTTTCAGGGACTCGAACAATCTCCTTTCTATTCAAAAAACAGAAAGAAAACCTTGATTATAGATACACTTTAAGGCCTAAGTTTGGATAACGCTTATTTGTTTTATTTATAAAATCAGATAAAGAAAAATCGTAAAGACCATAGTGCAAATATGTCCTTTTTATTGAGAGATGTTATACAGATGTATTTATATACACTCAATAATCATTCTCACACCAGGAGTCAAACCTGGGTGAAAGCCTGGAATCGTAACTGCTAGACCGTATGGGATGTTCTTGATAGTATTTTATATGGGAATCTGGTACAATCCTGGAGCCATCCTGCTAATAGCTGAAAATACTGCATTACACCGTCTTATTGATGTGTAGGAATTCTGGGGTGCCCATGTTGATATGAATGCTGCCCTGCTAATAGCCGGGGAACCTGATATTATCCGGTAAAACAGTCCTGCTGGAAATACTGGAAGACACTTCTGGGAATAGTCCCACTGATGGCAACCACTCATAACCTTACCAGAAACCCATGAGCTGACCTCCATCAATAAATCAACAATGGTAAGAGAAATACATCTTGATCGGTCCCATGAGAGGACAAAAAAAGTAACATGGTCTGGATCAGCCGCAAAATTTATGGGAGTGGAGGTCCGAGCTACCCAAACGTCAACTGCCATGGAGTAAGTCGGGAAATATATCCTTCAGTTTGGTGATTATTCGTAGCAGTGCCATGTTTCCAGACGGAGTGTCAAATGCTTGGCTGCCTAAGTGAAAATCACCCTATTAGACCCTATAAGTGAATGTTTGTGCAATTTGCCCAGGATAATTATTTTTATAAAATAAAATGCACTGTATGGTCTTTGTGATATGGGCAACAAGATTAGAAAGGCTCATAAGAGGGCTTTTGGGTAAGTCAGCAACAGATTCAAGTCTGTCAGTGACTGCCGCTAAAGCTCTAGGAGGAGCCATCCTGCCTTGGGGCTGGGTGCTGATGTCACTTCCAGTAAGCTGCTGGGTCATTGCATGGGGGTGCGCTTTGGCTGGTGATCACAGCTGAAGCTCTGATGGCCATCTTGCTTTATGGCCTGTGTGGCAGTGGACAAAGTATGATTGTGTGAACCTGAAATATGTGGATGCTCCAGTGGCGCAATCGGTTAGCGCGCGGTACTTATAAGACAGTAACTGGTGAGCAATGCCGAGGTTGTGAGTTCAAGCCTCACCTGGAGCACATGTTTTATACATGAAAGTATCTTCTTCTCACTGAAAAAGGTTATCTTGTTGCAATACTGTCTGGGATAGGCCTAGGTTAGTTGGGAAATTCTAAATCAGGGGTCTCAATTTTTTTTTAGATTTTATAAATATTTGCAAGCCGTTCGGGAAAAACGTCAATCACGTCGGGTCACAGTACATTTACATAAAACACGCCCCCCTGATCCAAATTTGAATTAGGCGGGCTTACGCCGGCCAATTTACGCTACACCGCCGCAACTTACGGAGCAAGTGCTTTGAGAATACAGCACTTGCCCGTGTAAGTTGCGGCGGCGTAACGTAAATCAGATATGTTACGCCCGCACAAATTTACGCGGATGTACGAGAATCTGGCCCACACTGTTTAATTTAAATTGTCCCTTCTATTTCTGTGTGTGGATGATGGCATTGTAATTAAACATCCAAGTACCTTTTTTCCTAATCAATATACATCTGTCATAACCCAGATCTTTCCAAGCCCGCATAGAAACAGTGGCAGGAGGAGCGTCTAGTCCTCTGCTGCTGGTCACTTGTTCCAAAAAAACAGCCTTGGGAATACAGAGTAAAAATAAATATTATCAAAAAACTTCCGGACCACACATATACTGCGGCAGGGCGGCCCGGCTGCACGAACCGACGTACCTGTATGTCGGTCTGTGCATGAGATACAATGAGCGTGCCCGCCGCGATCACAGTACAGAGAGGCCTACGTAAACAAGGCTGGAACAATACTAAGATCTGCCATTTCTAGTGATGAGGAACAGCTATCTCTGTGTTGTTCCAGTAAGCCCATCCCCCCACAGTTGGAACACAGTCAACCCATTGATCATTGCCTAGTGTTAACCCCTGCCCTGCCAGTGTCATTTATACATTAATCAGTGCATTTTTCTTTTTGGCACTGATCACTGTAATAATGTCACTGGTCCCCAAAAAGTGTCACTTGTGGTCAGATTTGTCCGCCACAGTCCCATTAAAAACCGTGAAATAAAATCCATAAATCTATCCCCTAATTTGTACGCTATAACTTTTACGCAAACCAATCAATAAACGCTTATTGTGATATTTTTACCAAAAATATGCAGAATACATATTGGCCTAAACTTATGAATAAATTGTTTTTTCTATATATTTTTGGGGGTTATGTATTATAGCAGAAAGTAAAAAAATATATATAACTTTTTTCAAAAAATTTTGTTTATAGTGCAAAAAATAAAAAACACAGAGAGGTGATTAAATACCACCAAACAAAAGCTCTATTTGTTAGAAAAAAAGGGCATACATTTTTTTTGGGGTACAACGTTGCACAACCGTACAATTGTCAGCTAAAGCGACGCAGTGCCGTATCGCAAAATATGGCCTGGTCATGTAGGGGGTAAATACTCCTGGGGCTGAAGTAGTTAAATCTTTATTGTTTTTTGGCAATAACATGGTGTGGGTGAATTTCTGCCAGTCATAGGCTGTGTTGGCCCCTCCAGACTGTGTCTTAGAATAAGAGAGAGGTGAATCAAGATGTAATATCCTGTCCCCATTGTGTTTAGCTGGTTAGTGGGCATGGAGGAGAGAGGGAGTGGGCTGTCATTTAGCACTGTGTATGCGCCCACATATGTGACTCTATATTCAAATGGGCTGCTCAGATGTGATAGGGAGGAAATGCTCAGCATAGAAACTCACTGAAAACTGAGCATATGCAGAGTTGCCACCACAGCTGTGAAATCCCTAGCTGCATTGGGACATGAACAGAAGGTAGAGAAAGAACAGCAGGATCAGCCAGGTTTTTGTTTGCAGAATACAGAAAACAAATCTTAGTGACTGAGTATGAACAGCATGTAATACACCATTTATTGAGAGTTTTTTATGATGTGGGTTTAGTGACACTATTCTGTATGAAGAATAAAATTTGATCTGCAGCGAAAATAGCCTAATAACATTTGTTTTGACCCCATTTGTACAGAGTGAATATGCATACAGAATGAATAGCTCTGCAAAGTATGGTGTAAATGAGCCAAAAGTGAGGACACTGGAAGAGGAGCAACATTTCTGGAGGAGATTGTTAATTAGTAAGGTAGAGAGGTGGGTGTGGGATGGAGTGCAAGAAAGAAATGGTAATTGAGCCATTAAATTGTAAAGCTAAATCATAATACAAAAAAAAAATTCCCTTTGATGTGGCCTGTACAGAAATAAAGCACTTTATAAAACTGCATTTCAACACACAGTAAAAATATGATTTTTTAATACAGCTTACCTGTAAAATACTTTTCTTGGGAAAACATCACAGGACACAGAGCCTTAACTACTTAATGCAGTGGTCTCAAAGTACCGGCCCGCGGACCAGTTCTAAATGGCCCGCAGGCAGGGCGGAAGTGGGGGGAGCAAAGAGGGGAATTATTTTTTTGTGAGCTGGCGCCATCTGGTGGTGAGCCGTTGGTATTACAAGTTATTACCACCAGATGTGAGCTGGCGCCATCTGGTGGTGGCCGTTGGTATTACAAGTTAAACAGCAATTCTAATGTCATTTTACACTATTTTCACTGCCATCTTCTTCCCTCTAATTAGAACCCCCAAACATTATATATATTTTTTATCCTAACACCCTAGAGAATAAAATGGCGATCGTTGCAATACTTTCTGTTACGCCGTATTTGCGCAGCGGTCTTACAAGCACACTTTTTTGGGAAACAATTACACTTTTTTTAATTAAAAAATAAGACAACAGTAAAGTTATCCCCATTTTTTTAATATTATGAAAGATAATGTTACGCCGAGTAAATTCATACCCAACATGTCACGCTTCAAAATTGCGTCCGCTTGTGGAATGCCGACAAACTTTTTTACCCTTTAAAATCTTCATAGGCGACATTTAAAAAAATCTACAGGTTGCATGTTTGAAGTTACAGAGGAGGTCTAGTGCTAGAATTATTGCTCTCGCTCTACCAATCGCGGCGATACCTCACATGTGTGGTTTGAACACTGTTTACATATGCGGTCGCTGCTCGCGTATGTGTTCGCTTCTGCACGCAAGCTCGTCGGGATGGGGTGCGTTTTCTGGCTCCTAACTTTTTTATCTGGCTGCTAGATTCCAAGCAAATTTGTCAAACCCTGACTTACACCAGTGCTGGTGGTAATAATGCGCTCGCTGACACCAGTGCTGGGGGTTAATAATGTGTTCGCTGACACCAGTACTGTTGTTTTTGAAGTTTGAAAGTTTGCATGCGTCCCCCCATGGCATATGAAAACTTGTCTTGTGGCCCTCAGGTAATTTGAGTTTGAGACCCCTGACCTAATGGGTTATGTAGGCACCACATGTGATTGGACACTGGCAAACCCAATTCAAATTGAGTTCCTCCCCTATATAACCCCTCCCAAATGGAGCGTACCTCAGTTTTGTAGCAAAGCAATAAGTGTTCCACGTTTAACTCCGAAGAGGGGCGGGAGCTCTGTGTCCCGTGATGTATTCCCAAGAAAGGGATTTTATAGGTAAGCTGTATTAAAAAAAATCCTATTTTCTTTATCATACATCACGGGACACAAAGCCTTAATTACTTAATGGGATGTCCCATAGCAATTCTAAATTTTTTGGGGAGGGAGACACGGATCAGAAATAAGACCGCCATCGGGTCAGAGGATCTATACTGCTGCCTGCAGCACACTATGCCTGAAGGCGGAATCCTCGTACCCTCTAACATCTACCTGGTAGAATTTAGTAAATGTATGGACCGAAGACCAAGTAGCAGCCTTACAGATCCGAGCCATGGAAGCCTGGTGAAGTACTGCCCATAAAGCACCAACTGCTGTAGTCGAGTGCGCTTTCACCTGAAAAAGAGCATTTTTCTTCTTAGCACATGTTGAACGTGATCAACCACCTTAAACACTGGCGAAAAAACTGAGGTACTCTCCATTTGGGAGGTGTTATATAGGGGAGGAACTCAATTTTAATTGTGTTTGCCAGTGTCCAATCACCTGTGGTGACTACATAACCCACTAAGTAATTAAGGCTCTGTGTCCCGTGATGTATGATCAAGAAACACAGCACAATGGATTTTGTAATGCATAAGGCTTAATGTACACGGGACATTTTGAAACCTCTCCTGAACGATTTAACTTGACAAATAGAAACCGGCATTTAAAGACGTCCATTTTCTACGTTTACATGCTGTGCTTAGCCACGTTTGCGTTTAGAATTTTTTTTTTTAATAGTCAAAAATGTATCTCCTTTAACTACTTCGCTGAGTGGCCGTCTTTATACGGCCTCCGCTCCTCCTGGCCACTGGGGGGCACGCGCGCGCCCGCCGCATCACTGAGATGCCGATGCGCGTGCCTGGCGGCCGCGATGTCTGCTAGACACCCGCAATCGGCGGTTACAGAGAGAAGGACATGGATCTGTGTGTGTAAACACTCAGATCCATGTCCTGTCAGGGAGAGAGGAGACCGATCTGTGTCTCTTGTACATAGGGACACAGATCGGCCACCTCCCCCAGTCAGTCCCCTTCCCCCACAGTTAGTAACACAAGGCAGGGTACACATTTAACCCCTCCCTCACCCCCTAGTGTTAACCCCTTCAGTGCCAGTCACATTTATACAGTAATTAGTGCATATTTATAGCACTGATCGCAGTATAAATGTGAATGGTGCCAAAAATGTGTCAAAAGTGTCCGATGTGTCCTCCATAATGTCGCAGTCCCAATAAAAATCGCAGATCGCCGCCATTACTAGTAAAAAAAATAAAATAATAAAAAATAATAATTCTGTCCCCTATTTTGTAGGCGCTATAACTTTTGCGCAAACCAGTCGCTTATTGCGATTTTACCAAACATATGTAGAATACATATCGCCAAAAAAAAAAAAAAATTGGGATATTTATTATAGCAACAAGTAAAAAATTTTTTTTTTTTCAAAATTGTCGCTCTTTTTTTGTTTTTAGCGCAAAAAATAAAAACCACAGAGGTGATCAAGTACCACCAAAAGAAAGCTCTATTTGTGGGGAAAAAATTGTCAGTTAAAGCGACGCAGTGCCAGAAGCTGAAATCTCACCTGGGCAGGAAGGGGGTATATGTGCCCAGTAAGCAAGTGGTTAAAAACGACAGTGTAAACGAATCGCAGCCTAAACAAGCTGTTACAGGCATTTGGCATTTCAAATGCCTCTAAAGATCCATCCTGAACGCATTTTTGGGCTTCCAAAAAATGCTTCTAAACTCAACTGACTAGAATCAACTGTAAACGACCCTGTGAACATGGACTGATAAGATAACATAGAGGAGAGTGCAGGGGCAGCTGAAAAAAAACGCCCAACAGTTAAAACATCCGTGTACATGAGGCCTTAACGTGCAACAAGTTTCTGTGTGTTTATATGCATTGTGCTTGTAAACAAGTTCTAAAATATATAGGGCTAGATTCAGAGACAGTTACGCCGGCGTATCAGTAGATACGCCGTCGTAACTCTGAATCTACGCCGTTGTAAATTTAAGCGTATTCTGGAAACCAGATAAGCTTAAATTAGGCTAAGATACGAGCGGCGTAAGTCTCCTACGCCGTCATATCTTAGGGTGCATATTTACGTTGGCCGCTAGGTGGCGCTTCCGTCGATTTCAGCGTAGAATATGCAAATGAGCTGGATACGCCGATTCAGAAACGTACGTGCGCCCGGCGGATTTTTTTATGTCGTTTATGTAAGGCTTTTTCTGGCGTAACGTTACTCCTGCTATATGAGGCATAGCCAATGTTAAGTATGGAAGTCGTTCCAATGTTACGTCGTTTGCGTAAGTCGTTCGCGAATAGGGCTTTGCGTAAATTACGTTCACGTCGAAAGCATTGACTATTTGCGACGTGATTAGGAGCATGCGCACTGGGATATGTTCACGGCCGGCGCATGCGCCGTTCGTGAGAAACATCATTTACGTGGGGTCATGTTTCATTTACATAAAACACGCCCACCTCTTGACAATTTGAATTTGGCGCGCTTACGCCGGCAGATGTACGCTACGCCGCCGTAACTTAGGGCGCAGGTTCTTTGTGAATCCAGCCGCAGCCTCACTAAGTTACGGCAGCGTAGCGTATCTGAGATACGCTACACCCGCACAAACTTACGGCGGCCTTTCTGAATCTAGCCCAAATTTTTTTTTCCCCTTTGAAATATCAGAGGCAGGGTGAGAAATATATGAATGTTTTGCTAAAAGTGATTGTTAACTTTTGTGTTTTATTTTTTTAAATAACAAACATGTCATACTTACCTCCACTGTGCAGCTCGTTTTGCACAGAGTGGCCCCGATCCTTTCTTTTAAAATGGAAAGAAGAAAATATTGTCTTTTTTCCAAATTTACGCTTTTTTTTGCTTTTTGTCGTGAATAAATACCACCAAAAGAAATATCTATTTGCGTGAACAAAATTATAAAAATGTCATTTGTCAAATCCAACGACGCTGAAAGCTGAAAGTTGGTCTGGGTAGGAAGGGTTAAAAGTGCCCACTTGATGTGGTTATGTTACATTATCAACTGTGTTGACAAATCCTGCCATGTAATAGTTTAGAAGTGAGTATAAACTTAGAGGATAACACTCTAAATGAAAACTAAATGAGTAATGACTGATCATGCAAAATGATCGCCCAACGTGGGGCTCGAACCCACGACCCTGAGATTAAGAGTCTCATGCTCTACCGACTGAGCTAGCCGGGCTTTCTTGTGAGCTTAAAAGTGCAACCTAGTCGCCTGCACTAAATTTATTAGGGCTTGTGTTACAAAATTGTAAAGCATCAAATGGAATATTGCTACATTTTACTGATTGGGTCACTTTAAATGGACCTTGTCACCTTGCCCAGGCATAGAAAAGTGTCAGTTTTTCTACAAGACCTAATTTATATTTACCTTACTAGTGCTTCTCTCTGTCACTGCAACAAAACTACCCAGTGCTTCCTCCCAGAGTACCTGTATAAAAGTGATTGCACAGGATTATAAAAAAGGGAGAAGAGAATATGACAGGAGAATAGCAGCATTAAAAACGCTCCTAAAGCTGTGTTTTTCAACCGCTTTTAGACACATTCAGGTGCATCAAGCCATTGGAATGAACATTCAAATGCTAAATCCCCCTAGAGTTTATAAACATTTACACGTGTTTAGGTGCATCAGGCAGTTTTTCTGCTTAAAATCCTTAATGTGATTTTAGTGCATTTAGATTTCTGACCCTAAACACCCCTGCCTCTAAACTCCTATAAACGGTATTGGCTGACATATTTTCATATGCCTTGTTAGCGCAGTAGGTAGCGCGTCAGTCTCATAATCTGAAGGTCGTGAGTTCGATCCTCACACAGGGCAGTTGTTGTTTTTTTTTTGTGTGTGTGTGTGTATTCCTATGTATATTACACTGATGACAAATGTAAGAATGAGTTCTGCATTTATTATTAGCTATGGCTACTGCTCCTACCTATGTATTGTGATGAGTCCCACACTAACCGACGGTAGGGAACTCGGACTACTGGAACCAACAACCACTGAAGCTGCTCATTGTGCTCATAACTGGTGCCCTGGGTGCTCTAAAGAAAATTACAGGTGACACACAGATACTAGTATGTGTCTATTATATAACACAAGTAAGTACCTAAAAACTACCAGTGTATTTTAACTGTGCTTTAGAGGTATTTTAAACTTCTTAAAGCGGATGTTCCCTGGAAAAAAAATATTAAAAGCCAGCAGCTACAAATACTGCAGCTGCTGACTTTTAATATTAGGACACTTACCTGTCCTGGAGTCCAGCGGCGTCAGCAGCAGAGGACGAGCGATCGCTCGTCACCCTGCTGCTCCCCCCTCCATTCACGGTGAGGGAACCAGGAAGTGAAGCGCTCCGGCTTCACTGCCTGGTTCCCTGCGGCGCATGCGCGAGTCGCGCTTAGCCCGCCGATTGGCTCCTGCTGTGTGCTGGGAGCCGAGTGTTCCCATCACACAACGGGGGGGGGGGGGCGACGGGATGTGACGAAATGCCCGTCTTTTGCCCGTGAATGCCGGGCCGGAAGTGGGTGCAAATACCTGTCTTTAGACAGGTATCTGCACCCCCCTCCCCCCTGAAAGGTGTCAAATGTGACACCGGAGGGGGGGGGTTCCGATCAGCGGGACTTCACTTTAGGGTGGAGAACCGATTTAAAGTGGAAGTAAACCCATCCATAAAAGGGTTTCATTTTCAGCATGTGCCGGTAATGTAACACTCCCATTGGTTGTGATCTCAACCAATCTTTCAAACCATCCAATGGCTGGTGTCATAAGTTCATAACTGATCACATGTGCAGCATCATGGCAGTTGTAGATTAAACAGAGGCAAAGATGGCAGCTTCCTTGGCTAAAAACGATAGGGGGGTTTACTTACACTTTAAGTCCACATGATCATTACACATACACCTACAGTGATCAGCTATTAACTATGATACATGCAATTCAGATTGACGATGGCACATGAGAATTCAAAAAGCATTGTGTTCCCATACCGGGAGTCGAACCCGGGCCGCCTGGGTGAAAACCAGGAATCCTAACCGCTAGACCATATGGGAAACTGATAAAACTTATTCTGTGCAAGTCAAGAATAGGTATTGAGTTAAATTGACATGAAACTTATACTATGAAAAAGTCATTACATGCTAAATAACAGAGTCCTCATACTCACAAAGCCACTAAAGCACTAATTTTGTGTAGCGTGAAATATACCTGGTTGATCCTGCCTTCAGCTGTCCCTCCCATCTTTTCTGTGTCCCCAATGCAGGCTAAAATTGTGTAGACCGGTGTCTTCTACTGAGCATGCTCAATTTCAGTTTGCTTCTAAGCTCTTCATTTCCTATTTTTTCTTATTAGAGCAGCCCACATGACTATAAAGGCACACATGTGGGTGTATACAGAGTGGTAAATAATACCCCTCTCCCTCATGTTCTCCTAATTATTTATGAAGTCCATATGATTATTACACATACACCTACAGTGATCAGCCATTAACTATGGCTGATCAGATGGCAATTCAGATCGGCAATAGCACATAAGAATTTAAAAAACAATTTGTTCCCATACCGGGAGTCGAACCCGGGCCGCCTGGGTGAAAACCAGGAATCCTAACCGCTAGACCATATGGGAAGCTGTGTTGACATTTCTGTTCAAGTCAAGAATAGAGACGGGGTTAAATTGCCATTAAACCTATACTATGAAAAAGTCATTACATGCTAGATCACAGAGTCCTTATACTCGCAAAGCCACTAAAGCACACATTTTGTGTGGAGTGAAATATACCTGGTTGATCCTGCCTTCAGCTGTCCCTCTCATCTTTTCTGTATCCCCAATGCAGGCTAAAATTGTGTAGACTGGCTAGTGTCTTCTACTGAGCATGCTCAATTTCAGTTCGCTTCTAAGCTCTTCATTTCTTATTAGAGCAGCCCACATGACTATAAAGGCACACATGTGGGTGTATACATAGTGGTGTTTTTTTTTTTTAAATCAATGCAGTACTTACTGTTTTAGAGATAGATGTTCTCCGCTGCTTCCGGGTATGGTCTTCAGGACTGGGCGTTCCTATTTAATTGACAGCCTTCCGACCGTCGCATATAGCGCGTCACGAGTTGCCGAAAGAAGCCGAACGTCGGTGCGGCGCCTGCGCACCGACGTTCGGCTACTTTTGGCAACTCGTGACACGCTGTATGCGACAGTCGGAAGGCTGTGAATCAAATAGGAACGTCCAGTCCCGCAGACCATACCCGGAAGCGGCGGAGAACATCTATCTCTAAAACGGTATGTACTGCATTGATTTTAAAAAAAAAACACCCGATTGTGCTTCCCGTAATTAGCCTCAATGTATTGTTAAAAATTTGTTTTTCGGGTGAACCACTGCTTTAACTATGATGCATGCAATTCAGATCGGCAATAGCATATGATAATTCAAAAAGCATTGTGTTCCCATACCGGGAGTCGAACCCGGGCCGCCTGGGTGAAAACCAGGAATCCTAACCGCTAGACCATATGGGAAGCTGTGTTAATCCTCCTGTGCAAGTCAAGAATAGGGATGGAGTTAAATTGCCATTAAACCTATACTATGAAATACTCATTACATGCTAGATAACAGAGTTCTCATACTGTCTTTACTATTGATTGGACCCCGGGCAAACATTTTCTTGCCCCCCTCCATGCAATTTAGCTCACCACCTGTTCTGAGACATTCAATAAATAGCAACTAGACTCAAAATGAGTTTACTGAATCAGATCAGGCAGCAGTTGCAATTGCTTGGCAAAGGTTTACAGTGTATCATTACTGCTTACTGACTGGTTGCTAGAGGTTACGGCTCACTGGTTAGTTGCTAGAGGTTACCGCACATGATGGGCACAGTGGTGACAATTGATGGGCACAGTGGCGACAATTGATGGGCACAGTGGCTACAATTGATGTGGGCACAGTGGCGACAATTAATGGGCACAGTGGTAACAATTGATGGCACATTGGCTGTGTTTGATGGCATGGCACAGTGGCTGCATTTGGCACAGTGGCTGCGTTTGATGGCATGGCACAGTGGTGACAATTAATGGGCACAATGGCGACAATTGATGGCACAGTGGCTGCGTTTGATGGCAAAGTGGTGACAATTGATGGGCACAGTGGCGATAAATTATGGCACAGTGGCTGCGTTTGATGGCATGGCACAGTGGCTGCATTTGATGGGATGGCACAGTGGCAACAATTGATGGCATGGCACAGTGGTGACAATTGATGGCACAGTGGCGACAATTGATGGCACAGTGGCGACAATTGATGGCATGGCACAGTGGCTGCATTTGATGGGCACAGTGGCCATGTTTGATGGGCACAGTAGCTGCGTTTGATGGGCACAGTGAGGCTGCAATTGTTTTTTTGTTTTTTTCGTTTGCGCCCCCCAAAAACGTTGAACCCCAGCCGCCACTGATTAGGGACTTTCTTCCACTTTTCTAGCACATAGAGCAACCCATTGAAATGAATAGGCTGCCCTACACGTGATCTACATCTTTATCCACCCTGTCAGTACACCTTTGCATCCTAAAACCCCCTGCTAACCTAACCTCCCTATTTACATATCATTCTGCTGGTCTGTGGCTATTTACATATGAATGCCGCCACTATTTACATGTAAACACAGGGTCTGTAGGTGAGCCATCTGTACACAATAGGGCAGAGCTGGGCAGCATTAGTAGCAACACTTTATATTGAGATATCGGGACACAGCGTGGGACAGGGGAATTTAAACTGGTATAGTTGGCAAGTATGAGGCTGCTGCTTTGGGCCCCACAACAATGATGAGGCCTAGGGCATTTTTCCCCCTTTGCCCAGCCTTAAAGACAGCCCTACTCATACTCACAAAGCCACTAAAGCACTCATTTTGTGTAGAGCGAAATATAGTACTACTACTGGGTACTATGTATTACTTTCAGTGAAGTCCTGTGATATTGTGTTTGTACATTCAACCTAGTGTGTCAGAGAGGCTGAAGTTCTGACAATTTAAAAAACAAAAAAATATATATTTTTGACTTTTTGCTATAAAACATATCCAATAAAAATAATAATAATCAAATGTCTTCATAAATTTAGGCCAATATGTATTCTTTTACAAATTTTTGGTAAAATATCCCATTAAGCGTACTTTGGTTGCTTGGCGCAAAAGTTATAGCGTCTAAAAATGATGGGATATATAATAACAATTTTTTTAAAATACTAGTAATTGTGACGATCAGGGACTTATAGCGGGACTGCGATATTGCGGTGGACATTCTGACACTTTGTGGGAACCAGTTGCACTAATACAGTAATCAGTGCTAAAAATATGCACTGTCACTGTACTAATGACACTGGCTGGGAAGTGGTTAAACATCAGGGACGATCAAAGGGTTAAATGTGTGCCTAACCTGTTTTTTTGTTACAGGGACAGAAAATCCAGCACATTCCCACTGAAAGGACAATGCTCTGCCTTGTTTATATGGCAGAGCTCTTTCCTTTCCCTCTCCTCGCCAATCAGTAGGTGTCGGCAGACATCCATTGGCCGGCACCCGCTGATCAGCTTTTGCTGTAACAAATCATAGCAGAAACGGCGCTCCGTTAGTATGTGCGCGCGCCCCCTACCCAAGAGTACAGAATCATGTATATATGATATATGTATATACAAGGAAATGTCAATAACAAACATATATATATATATTTGTTTGTTTGTTATTGACATTTTCTTGTGAATGATCAAAGCTATGTACCCGTGTGTGATACCACTGTGTGAAAACAACTTTTCATCTGCTCCAGTGGCGCAATCGGTTAGCGCGCGGTACTTATAAGACAGTAACTGGTGAGCAATGCCGAGGTTGTGAGTTCGAGCCTCACCTGGAGCATGTGTTTTATGTTTCAATAGTGTTTATTAAAGTTTTACAGTACAAAAAAGAAAAAACAAAGATCTTGGCTTTTCATTGAGCAGTAAACAATGTATTTAGAAAAACATACATTGAATATTTTAAAATACTTGAGGAATCTTCCTCTTATAGCATACATAGACCAATACACCTCCTGATGTTGACTAACTCATTTGTTCAAATAAGTGTGGTATACATGCCTTTCTCAACTACATATCATAGACTGTACATAGTGTCACTGTGTCTATGACCTAATGCATGTTCCCAATCCTAGGCCTTAGGGTACGTTCCACCCGCTGGGAAGAACCAGCTCCCCATCCGACTATCAGGGGAGTCTGGTTCCTCCGGTCGCGCGGGTGTCTCCCACCACAGCCCACGTAGACAATGGTCCGCCGAGAGTGAATGAGAGAAACGACATAACAAATATAACAAAATTTGAAACCCAATAATTAAAATTATTAAAACAAGGTAGAAAAAAAGTGCAGAGGAGAGGGCAAAGAAGAGAAAGTTGGGGGGAAACTATGGCTCTGTGCTCAGAGACCCATCTCCTGATAATAAAATCTAGTTTGCGAGCGTCCTGGGGTCATTTGTCAGGTATCTAATCCATGGATCACATACTTTGTGAAACAACTTCATCTTGTCTTGTACTATTGCTGTTAACCTTTCATTTAACATAAGCCACAACATTTTGCATTTAAGCTGATCAAATGGCAGGGCAGCGGACCTCCAGTTTCTGGCTATTGTTAATTTAGCTTGAATGAATATAAATGTAAGAAGCCGTCTTTGAAATCTGGAGGCTTCCGCTACCCTGCCACCCAGGAGTGCGTGTTTCGCTGATTTCGTCAGGTTAATCCGGGTACGGGTATATATAAAATTGTAGACCCTAATCCAAAATCTCCTGACCTTGGGGCATGTCCGCCATATGCGATAGGTGGATCCCACTTGGCCGCATCCTCTAAAGCACCCAGAGGTGGCTCCGGGTACAAAGGTGGCCAGTCTGGCCGGTACCATATTACCATCTCAATAAGATGCTGTCTCTGATATCGTCTGCCATTCCTCTTATTCAAGGGATTCCTGAAAATCTTGTTCCCATTGGAGCATATAATTCAGTTTAGTCGAGACATACATCAAGATTGTATATATAGCAGAGATGTGACCCCTGAGTTTATCGTATTGTCTACACAAATGTTCCATGGGAGTCATTGTCACTAAGTCACCCTTACGAGCTACCATTTGTACATAATGATGTATTTGGGTATATCTATAGCGTTCAGTAGATGGTATTTGATATTTTTCTACCAGAGAGCTTTCAAATAGCATACCCCTGTGATCACAAAGATCAGCTATCCGTATTAATCCCTTATTTGTCCACCATTCAAATGTGGGGGAGTGAGGCCTGGGGTGAATTCCTTATTTCTCAATAGAGGTGCTAATGGATTGTGGGGTGACTTGAATTTCTGAGTCCATTAAAGTCTATCCCAAATTTCTAGTGAGAAGGAAAGAGTCGGACATAGTATAATTGGTCTCTCCTTCATTGGGAGCCACATAATATGAGAAATTGGTGCAGGGCGACAGAAATAGGATTCCATAGTCATCCAAATTGCACAGGGTTGTTGGGAGTGAAACCTAGTGAGTTGGGCCAAGTATTTCAATCAAGGATTTCAATCAAGTATTTCAATCAATGCAGTATGACCCGCATGCTTGGCCAATCAAAGCTTGCAAAAAACGGAGAGCCATAATTGGCCAATGCCAGGGTGGCTTTGGCCAATTATGGCTCAGGGGGTTTAGTACACGCCCCACACTATAAAAGGCCGCCTGCAGGTCGGCCTTGTGTAGTGTGTTTCGGAGGTTAAGAGAGAGAAGACAGAAAGAGAGAGAGAGTTTCATTTTTTCTAGATAGATAGAGCAGGCAGGCTAGTCAGTTAAAGTTACAGGCCCGGATTCGGAAAGCACTTACGCCGACGTATCTCGATATGCGCCGCGTAAGTGTAAATTAGCGCTGTCGTATCTGTGCGCCGTACCCAGAACACAAGATACGCCTGAAAACAGGCTTCTTCCGACCAACGTAAATTTCCTACGCCGGCGTATCGTAGGCGCATATGTACGCTGGACGCATCTGGCGCTCCCATTGATTTCCTATTCAAATATGCAAATGAGTGAGATACGGCGATTCAGAAACGTACGTTTGGCCGTGGGACACACTCATCCTTTTTTTCGGTAGCTGGCCGTTTTGAGCCGCAACATGCCGAAGACTTGGTGGAGTGGATGACCAAGCCATCCTCATCCTCTCTCATCCAGGCTAAGGGTACTTTGTCTGGCAAAGCAGCTGCCAAAGCGGCCTCTTCCCTCTGCTCAATGGCATCAGTCACTCCTTCCCTAGCCCCACCATGTCCTCCTGAGGAGTGTCCTGAACTGTTTGACCACAGTGTTGAGGATGCGCAGCATTTTGAAGGCTCCGATGATAAAGGACAGCAATCTGGCAGTCATGTTCCCCCAGCTGCAGCATACTGCCAGGTTTTCTAAAGGGATGAGGAGGGAGGGGATGATGAGGTCACTGACTCTATGTGGGTGCCTGATAGGAGAGAGGAGGAGCCACAGGCACATCTCCAACGAGGCAGGATACCCTCCAGGGGCCAGCTTAAAGCGGCGGTTCACCCAAAAATAAAATTTTAACATTACATTCAGCAGAGTTTTCCTAATGACAATCGGCTGTTGTTTTTTTTTTTTTCGTACATACAGTATTTTCACCACCGCTTCCGGGTATGTCTTTTGTGGGACTGGGCGTTCCTAATTGATTGACAGGCTTCCGACCGTGGCATACAGCGCGTCACGAGTTGCCGAAAGAAGCCGAACGTCGGTGCGGCTTTATACGGCGCCTGCGCACCTACGTTCGGCTTCTTTCGGCAACTTGTGACGCGCTGTATGCGATGGTCGGAAGCCTGTCAATCAATTAGGAACGCCCAGTCCCGCAGAAGACATACCCGGAAGCGGCGGTAAAAATACGGTATGTACGAAAAAAAAAAAACAGCCGATTGTCATTAGGACAATGTAAACAGTGAGATCAAGTTACAGAGATACCGATGGCTGCTTGAGACCAATGGCATCCAAACTCAAAATTCAAAAGGAATAGGGGGAAGCAAAAGGGATTTTGGTTGGGACTTTCACGGCACTGATAGGAGACAGGATAATAAAAAATAACAATATTTATTTAGCATAAAACAATTACAGTATAAAAACATTTAGGGACATGCCCCACATTGCACATCAGAAAACAGAACCAACTGTGTCTTAGTGAGAGGAGCCAGTGACCTTGACCGGTTTCGCGGTGGTACCGCTTCTTCAGGAGGGTCTAGAGGGTGTTTATAGAATATATAATGAACAAGCAAGGAATACAAAATATATAAACATTACAATAGAAACACATCAACATGTTGCTTGAAGGAGCGAAGACTCACCTAGATTGGTCGCAATGATCAAGCACAGGGCCTGGTGATAGCTAAGACACAGAACCAACCAACTGTGTCTTAGTGAGAGGAGCCAGTGACCTCGACCGGAGGGAGGGGTGAGGAAGAAAACAAAAATGATGGGAAGAGGTGTGTGTATGGTGTGGAGTGAGGGGAGCAAGAGGGGAAGGAAAGAAAAAATAAAAGAAAGAAGGAAAGGGATTGAAGTAGGGAAGGGGGGAGGGGGAAAGGGAAAGGGAAGAAATTGGGACATGAAAGGTATGGAGCAAGAAGGGAAGAGGGGGGGAGGGGGGAAAAAGAGGGAGGGGGGTTGGGAAGGAGAGGGCATCGGGGAAGAGGGGGGAGGAAATGGGCCAGGAAAGAGGGGGAAGGGAGGGAAAAGTAAAATGGGGAGAGTGATAGAAAAGGGGACAAGAGAAGTGGGGGAGGGGGGGAGGGAGCGGTGGGGGGGAGAGAGCAATTATGGGTGAGGAGGGGAGTGAACTGGAAGGGCTAAGGAGTTGTGGGGAATATATGAGGAAAAAGGGAGGTAGAGTGAATTGCCAGAAAGGGAGGTGGGGGGAGGAGGGGAAAAGGGGGAGGGGGGTTGCCAGGAAAAAGGGAGGTATTATATTAAATGGGATGCTGGCACACCATTTATATCATTATTGTAAAAGAGGCTATAATCGTTTAATAGTCTAGGGGACTCCGGTATGTTCCATAACGAATCATTAAAAGCGGTGATAGCTGTGATTCCTAAGGAAGGAAAAGACCCCTCCCAATGTGGGAGTTATAGACCAATTTCTCTACTAAATGAAGACCTGAAGCTCTTTGCCAAGATTTTGGCAGGGCGGATACAGCAGAATATACTAGAACTTGTCCATAAAGATCAGGTGGGATTTGTCCCGACGCGGGAAGCCCGAGACAACACAGTCAAGACCATGAATCTGATCCACCTGGTGGGTGCCACCCGAACCCCTTGTGTCTTTCTAGGAACAGATGCAGAGAAAGCATTTGACCGGATCAACTGGCAATTTATGTTTGCGGTGTTAAGACACATGGGGTTCGGGAGGAAGATGTTGCATTGGATTGCAAGTAACTACACACAACCAACGGCCCAAGTTAGAGTGAATGGAACACTATCACCTCCCTTTAAACTTTCAAATGGGACAAGGCAGGGCTGCCCTCTATCACCGCTATTGTTTGCCCTGACTGTTGAACCGCTGCTGAGTCGGATCCGGCTGAACTCTGGTATTAAGGGGGTGTCCTTGAAAGGTACAGAATACAAAACTTCAGCTTATGCTGATGACATGATGTTTAGTGTAACCAGCCCGATGGAATCCCTCCCTAACCTGGAACAAGAACTAAATGTGTATGGAGAGTTGTCCAACTTTAAGATTAACTATGATAAATCGGAGGCGATGGGAGTGGCGATACCGGGGAGAGAATTAAGGATACTGAAATCAAAATTTAGATTTAAATGGTCTGATACTGCTCTTACATACCTGGGGACCTCTATCCCGGCGGACCTAACGCAAGTTTTTAAACTTAATTTTTTGCCTTTGCTGTCCAAAATGAGGGCTCTCCTGGACGGTTGGCGGAAGGGGTTCCATTCATGGCTTGGAAGATCTAGCATTGTTAAAATGAGCATACTACCCAAGTTTCTGTACCTTTTTCAGACCCTCCCGATTGAAATACCCAGATTTTTTTTTAGGCAAGCACAGTCTCTTATTAATGGGTTTATATGGGCAAACAAACGCCCAAGAATTAAGGCCAGTATAATCTCATTGGCTAAACGCGACGGAGGAATATCGGCCCCAGATATTTATAGATATTATCAAGCGGCACTACTGTGCCGACTCATTGATTGGAGTCGGCATGCTGGAGAAAAGTTATGGCCGGGGCTCGAGCAGGATCAATGCGGCGGTATTCTGCAGCGGGCGGCATGGTGTTACCGGGGTCTTCCATCAGATACCAAGTCCCACCCGTTGATAGGCCCCACCCTGCGGGTGGCACATAAGCTATTCGTGAGGGGGGTTCTGTCTACGGAGGATTCACCACTTTTTCCAATCTTGGGAAATCCACAGTTTGAACCAGGGTTAGGGAGTGGACCCTTTAGTAGATTGAGGGAACAAGGGAGGTTCCAAGCATCGCACTTTTTGAGGGAGGGTGGATGGATTACCAGGCGGGAGATGGAAAAGGAGGATTTGCCTTATCAGTTGGATTTTTGGAGATCTTTACAATTGCACCATTTCTTAGACTCCCTAAAACCACCAGCTAGATATGGTCGAAGATTGACAATGTTTGAGAGATACTGTAGTGGGGGAGGGATTTTAAGACACTCTCTATCAAGAATTGGTGATCTATTGAACACCCCAACAGGGGATGTTCAGATGCCCTTCTTTAATAAGTCGGAACGGGAATTGGGTAGACCTTTCACAGAAGATCAAAAGACTAAGATAGTAAGGAATATTTTTGAAACATCCATGTGTATAAAGACACAAGAGATGAATTATAAAATACTATCCCAGTGGTATCGGACCCCGGAGATATTGAACAAATGTTTCCCAGAAATAACAGACAGATGTTGGAGATGTGGAAAAAAAGGAGGAACCTTATTGCATATCTTCTGGGCTTGTCCTAAGATTCTAAGCTACTGGAGAAAGGTCCGGGAAATAACCCAAAGATTCAGTAGGGAACAATTACCAGACGAGTGGTCTTTCTTTATACTACAAGATGTGGAGATACCAGTGAGGCAATATAGGAAATCAGTAGTATCCCACCTCCTAAACGCGGCCCGGGCTTGCATCCCAGGGTTGTGGAAGCAGACTCGGGCCCCATCTGTAGGGATGTGGCTTACTAGAGTGGAAGAGCTGAATAGAATGGAGGATTTAGTATGGACTTCAAGGCAGAAGCGGAAGGTATATTTAGAAACGTGGGCGGAATGGAACCTATTTAGATACTCTGAGGAGGGGAAGGCCCTGATGGATATGGATTGAAGAGGGTCCGGCAGCCGGGGGGTCCCGGGGGGGGGAGACGGACAGACTTTTCCTTTTTTTTTTCTCTTTTGTCATTTTTTTTTTTTTTTTGTTAGTTTTTTTTGTTGTTTTTTGTTTTTTTTGTTTTGGGGGATAGGTTAGGGATTGGGGTTATAAGGGAGGTAAAATAAACTGAAACAGAGAGAGACAGTCTTATTGCCCCTAGTCTGGCGGGACATAGGGTTCCCGCTGGGAAAGGGACAAAAGAGCATCACGGTAAAGAAGGGGTTATTAGAGTAGAGAGTTGACCTTGATGACGGATAGAGGGGAAGGACATTAGGCTAAGATAAGAATATCTAAAATTAATTACGATTTCTCTTCTCCGTGTATACATGGAGAATGATATGACGGGGAAATGTTTTTGAGGTTTCGTGAATTTTATGTTGATATCCCTGTGATATGTGAATTAAATGGGTTAAACCAGAGGAATGCCTCTTAGGTTTCTGTGAATTTCTGTTTTTTTTCTGTTCAAAATCAAATAAAGGATGATTAAAAAAAAAGAGGCTATAATCTCCCATTTTCAATTGTCATTAGGACAACTCGGCTGAATGTAATGTTAAAAATGTATTTTTTGGGTGAACCTCCGCTTTAAGGGCAGCACACCGACTGCATCACAAGGCAGTGCTACGCATGTGCAGGGCGCTGCTGTCTCTCAGCGTTATTCCAAAAGTTCTTTGGTGTGGGCCTTTTTTGAGATGAGTGCATCAGATTGCACCGCTGCTATTTGCAACATATGTCTCAAGCGTATCTTGCGTGGCCAAAACATCACCCGCTTGGGCACCACATGCTTGACCAGACATATGTCGACCTGCCATGCAGTTCGTTGGCAAGCGTACCTTTAAAGACCCACACCAAAGAACAAAGCGGACCTCCCCTTGCTCCTCATTAGCTGGGATCTCCAACCCCACTATACCCTCAGTCCTCTCTGAAGCCTGCACTGATAGGACTGAAGGTGTAGAATTAGGTGTGTCACAGCCAAGTACTTGCGGGCAATCTACTATCGGTACACCGATGGCAGATTGTCCCAGGCAAATTTCCCTGCCCCACCTGCTGCAGCGCCGAAAGAAGTTCTCTCCCAGCAATCCACATGCCCAGCGGTTGAATGCTAGCTTAGCTAAATTGCTAGCACTTCAACTGCTGCCTTTTCAGTTGGTAGATTCTGCCCCCTTCCGTGAGTTTGTGGAATGTGCGGTACCTCAGTGGCAAGTTCCCAAACGCCACTTTTTCTCACGGAAGGCGATTCCGGCTCTCTACTGGCATGTGGAAGGCAATGTCCATGCCTCGCTGGACAAGGGCGGTCAGTGGTAAGGTGCATATTACCGCTAACTCATGGTCCAGCAGGCATGGACAGGGACGTTGCCTATCTTTTTCACGGCACATTGGGTGATTCTGCTGGCAGCTGGGACGGACGCAGGACAAGGTACAGTAGTGTTGGAGGTTGTTCCGCCACCACGCCTCCAAAATGCTACTACTGGTTGTGACACACCTCTCTCCTCCACCCCCTTCTCTTCTTGCTCTGTGGCCTCTTCCTGTGCTGATGTGTCCTCGGAACCAGCAGTGCTTCGTAGGCGTTCAAGGGGCTACGCAGGAATGCAGGCAAAGAGATGCCATGCGGTGCTTGAGCTAAGGTGCTTGGGGGACAAGAGCCACACTGGGCCAGCGGTTCTGTCAGCTCTGCAGGGGTAGGCTCAGAGGTGGTTGATGCCACACCAGCTTAAGCCAGGAATGGTGGTTTGCGACAATGGCACCAACCTCCTCTCCACCCTGCGACAGGGACAACTGACCCATGTGCCCTGTTTTGCTTATGTCCTTAACTTGGTGGTGCAGCGGTTCTTGGGCAGGTACCCGGGCTTACAGGATGTCTTGAAGCAGGCCAGGAAAGTCTGTGTGCATTTCCGACGGTCATATAATGCCAGTGCTCGGCTGGCAGACCTCCAAAAGGAATACAACCTGCCCAAGAACCGCCTAATCTGTGACATGCCCACCAGGTGGAACTCTACGTTGGCCATGCTGCAGCGGCTGCACACGCAGCAGAGGGCCATCAATGAGTATCTGTGCCAATATGGTAGCAGGACAGGGTCAGGGGAGCTTGGTTTTTTCCCCACGCCAGTGGGCCATGATCAGGGATGCATGGACTGTCCTGTCACCATTTGAGGAGGCCACGAGGATGGTGAGCAGTGACAGAGCATGCGTCAGTGAGACTGTCCCTCTTATTCACCTGCATGGAATAATGGACAGGGCCCTTGAGGCAGAACAGAGGGAGGAAGAGGAGGACTTCCTTACCTCTCAAGGCCCCCTTCATCCAGACAGTGTTCCTGCTTGCCCGCCTATTACACAGGAAGAGAACGAGGAGGAGGAGGATTGTGTCAGCATGGAGGTAGAGCCTAGCACTCAGCATCAGCAGCAGTCTTCAAGGGATCAATTACAGTCCCAAGAAACCCATAGACTTCTACGTGGCTGCGGATCATGTCGTCCTCAGTGACCCAGAAGACTCCGCACCGAATGCCTCAGCAAACCTACGTTGTATGCCCTCCCTGATCCTGCAAAGCCTGCGGAAGGATCCTCGTATTCGTGCTATCAAGGAGAGGGATCATTACTGGCTGGCAACCCTCCTTGATCCACGTTACAAGAGTAAGTTTGTGGACCTCATCTTGCCGGCACAGAGCAGAAGATGAAACATCTTAGGGAGGCCTTGCAGAAAGGTCTGTGCAACGCGTTCCCAGATACTGGGAGGTTACAAAATCCTGGTCCTGGACAACGTGTTGCTGAGGTTTCGGTCAGTCACAGAAGTAGCGGTGGAGAAGGTGGCCGTCTGAGCGATGCGTTCAGACAATTTTTTAATCTGCAGCCCCAAGGTATGACCGGTAACAGCAACCATCGCCAGCATCTGTTTTACATGGTGCGGGAATACCTAGGGGCAAGATCAGACTTGGACACATTTCCCAACGAAAATCTGCTTGAGGCTTTGTAACCGATCACAGGGTGCGCCTCTTCACCGACTTGGTCGATCGACTGACCTTCATAAAAATTAATCAGGCTTGGATCACCTCCAGCTACCAAGCACCTCATGCTGATGTAACTGAATAATTTTTTTTGAAATGTGAGATCCCTGAAAGACTGCCTATGCTGATGCTGAGTGACTTTCTCTGTTATGCTGAGTGACTATCCTTTTCCTCCTCAATGATCATGCTGATAGCTTGTAAGAACATTTTTGGTTCTGGGCACCAGTGCCTAAGGCCCAATTTTTCTGCCCCTGTTTAACAGGTGTGTGTAAATACAATTTTTGATGCAATACTTTGTAGTGGGCTCATTCCTGCGCTCCAACTAGAGGATCTGTGAGGGGTTGCAGTGTTGTGGCACCAGCACCAGTGCCCAAGGCCCAATTGTTCTGCCCCTGTTTAACAGGGGCGTGTAATTACAATTTTTGATGCAATACTTTGCAACGGGCTCATTCCTGCACTCCAACTAGAGTATTTGTGAGGGGTTGCAGTGTTCAAAAGGGGCATGCAATTACAATTCTTGATCTAATATTTCACAGCAGGGCCCAGCGCCGGCGCAACCACCAGGCGGACCAATCGGCCGCTTGGGGCGGGCAGGTCCGCAGCCTGGGATGGGGCGGAAAAATTACTTTTTTTTTTTTTTAATACAGCCAGTCCCGACTCCTTTACCTAAGTTACTGCCTGGTGAGGTGATGGATGACGCCGGGTCCGGGCCTGTACGGCACGGCACTTCAGTGACGACGTCCTCCTCCGCGCAGGAGGACGTCTGACGTCACTGAAGGGGCGGCCCTCCGCTGCTGGCGCCACAGAGGCTGCAGCAGTAGTACAGAGTGACACAGTACCCAGTCCCGCGCCGGAAGATTGGAGAAAATCGCACAGGAGGTGAGGGTGGGGAAGAAGAATGGATGGATGATGGAAGAAGGAGCAAGGGGGGTTAATGGAGACGGGGTCGGGTGGATAATTAATAAAGCAGGAGGGCTTAATGGAACTGGAAGAAGGAGTGGGGCCCCCACTCCTTCCAGTTCCATTATGTCCTCCTGCTTTATTAATTATCCACCCGACCCAGTCTCCATTAACCCCCCTTGCTCCTTCTTCCATGATCCATCATCCATCCCCCCTGGGCCCTGCTCTGCTTCCGCCATTCCTCCCCCCCCACAGTGGGGGGGAGGAATGGCGGAAGCAGAGCAGGGCCCAGGGGAATGGATGATGGAAGAAGGAGCAGGGGGGGTTAATGGAGATTGGGTTGAGACTGGCTGCACCCCCCTCTCCTGTCCACCTGGCTGCACCCCCCTCTGCTGTCCACCTGGCTGCACCCCCCTCTGCTGTCCACCTGGCTGCACCCCCCTCTTCTGTCCACCTGGCTGCACCCCCCTCTGCTGTCCACCTGGCTGCACCCCCTCTCCTGTCCACCTGGCTGCACCCCCCTCTGCTGTCCACCTGGCTGCACCCCCCTCTGCTGTCCACCTGGCTGCACCCCCCTCTTCTGTCCACCTGGCTGCACCCCCCTCTGCTGTCCACCTGGCTGCACCCCCCTCTCCTGTCCACCTGGCTGCCCCCCCCCTCTCCTGTCCACCTGGCTGCACCCCCCTCTGCTGTCCACCTGGCTGCACCCCCCTCTCCTGTCCACCTGGCTGCACCCCCCTCTTCTGTCCACCTGGCTGCACCCCCCTCTCCTGTCCACCTGACTCCATCCCTTCACCTGGCTGCACTTCCCCTCTCCTGTCCACCTGGCTGCACCCCCCTCTTCTGTCCACCTGGCTGCACCCCCCTCTTCTGTCCACCTGACTGCACCCCCCTCTTCTGTCCACCTGACTCCATCCCTTCACCTGGCTGCACTTCCCCTCTCCTGTCCACCTGGCTGCACCCCCTCTCCTGTCTACCTGGCTGCACCCCCCTCTCCTGTCCACCTGGCTGCACCCCCCTCTTCTGTCCACCTGGCTGCACCCCCCCTCTCCTGTCCACCTGGCTGCACCCCCTCTCCTGTCCACCTGACTGCACCCCCCTCTTCTGTCCACCTGGCTGCACCCCCCTCTCCTGTCCACCTGACTCCATCCCTTCACCTGGCTGCACTTCCCCTCTCCTGTCCACCTGGCTGCACTTCCCCTCTCCTGTCCACCTGGCTGCACCCCCCTCTCCTGTCCACCTGGCTGCACCCCCCTCTCCTGTCCACCTGGCTGCTCTCCCCTCTCCTGTCCACCTGGCTGCTCTCCCCTCTCCTGTCCACCTAGCTGCACCCCCCTCTCCTGTCCACCTGGCTATATCCTACCTCCACCTGGCTGCACCCCCCTCCTGTCCACCTAGCGGCACCCCCTCTCCCTCCACCTGGCTCCATCCCTCCAACTGGCTGCACCCCCTTTCCTGTCCACCTGGCTATATCCTCCCTCCACCTGGCTGCACCCCCTCTCTTGTCCGCCTGGCCATATCCTCCTTTCACCTGGTTGCACCCCTCCACCTGGCTGTACCCATATCTCCTCTCCACCTGGCTGTACCTCCCCTCTCCTCTCCACCTGGCTGTACCTCCCCTCTCCTCTCCACCTGGCTGCACCTCCCCTCTCCACCTGGCTGCATCCTCCTCCTGTCCACCTGGCTCCATCCCTCCACCTACCTGCACCCCCCACCTGTCCACCTGGCTTTATCCCTCCACCTACCTGCACACCCCTCCTGTCCACCTGGCTCTATCCCTCCATGTGGCTGCACCCCACCTCCTGTCCACCTGGCTCCATCCCTCCACCTGCCTGTACCCCCCTCCTGTCCACCTGGCTCCATCCCTCCACCTGCCTGCACCCCCTCCTGTACACCTGGCTCCATCCCTCCACCTGCCTGCACCCCCTCCTGTCCACCTGGCTCCATCCCTCCACCTGCCTGCACCCCCCTCCTGTCCACCTGGCTCCATCCCTCCACCTGCCTGCACCCCCTCCTGTCCACCTGGCTCCATCCCTCCACCTGTCTGCACCCCCTCCTGTCCACCTGGCTCCATCCCTCCACCTGCCTGCAGATTTTTTTTTTCGGGGGGGGGCGCAAGTAGCTGGTCTCGCCTAGGGCGCAAAATAGTCTAGCACCGGCCCTGGCAGGGCCCATTCCTTACAGTGTTGTGACAACACCAACACCTAGGGCCCAAATTTATGCAGAGTATATACGGCAGGCCCCTACTTTCAAACATCCAACTTACAAACGACTCCTACTTGCAAACGGAAGGAGACAACATGAAGTGAGAGGAAATCTACCCCTTGGAAGGGAAATTCTCTTCTATAAGAGGTGTCTCCTGTCCACTGATGCTTTATCACCAATCATTGTTTCACAAAAAAAAACGAATTTTTAAAAAATCATTTGTCATTGGGACAGAAAGTGAATTGCAATCTTGTGAACAGATGCACACAGACAGCAAAACAAATGTTACAGGGGTGATAACCCTTCTCTATGTTTTCAGAAAAGCTTAAAAATAGATTTTATGGCTGGAGCTACACTTTAAAAAAGTACCAGTTCACAATTACAAACAGATTATACTTAACAACAAACCTACAGTCCCTGTCTTGTTTTCACCGCCTATATACTGCTGTTCAAAGTATATAGGGCCAAATGACCTGGGGGGAGTTGGGGGAAACCCATGTTATTTTTCTTAATGATTTTCATCCATATTGCAAGGACCAGACATTACATTTAAGCCGCAAGAAGTTTTAAATTACTTTTTTCTTATAGTAATCTCATTTTGTGCAGGGACAGTTCTAAACACGTGCCACTTCACAGGCATACTATAGACACCCAGCAGGTACGATATTTAAAGGAATTTTTCATTTTTTTTTCTTTTCACTTTAACCACTTAACCCCCGGACCATATTGTTGGTCAAAAACCAGAGCACTTTTTGCGATTCGGCACTGCGTCGCTTTAACTGACAATTGCGCGGTCGTGCGACGTGGCTCCCAAACAGAATTGGCGTTTATTGATTGGTTTGCACAAAAGTTATAGCGTTTATTAAATAGGGGGTATTTTTATGGCATTTTTATTAATATTTTTATTTTACTAGTAATGGCGGCGATCAGCGATTTTTTATTCGGTACTGCGCCATTATGGCGGACACTTTTGACACATTTTTGGGACCAATGGCATTTTTATAGCGATCAGTGCTATAAAAATGCATTGGATTAATATAAAAATGCCACTGGCAGTGAAGGGTTAACACTAGGGGGCAGGGAAGGGGTTAAGTATGTTTCCTAGGTGTGTTCTAACTTTAGGGGGGTGGCCTCACTAGGGGAAATCACGGATCTTCTGTTCATACATTGCATTTCCCCCCCTGACAGGACCCTCGCTCTGTAACGAGCGATCGCGTTTGCCCGGCGGCGATCCCGCCTGCCGAGCACGTGCACGGGAGTCGGGGGCGCGCGCACCCCTAGTGGCCTGCGAGAGAGCCGACGTAGAGCTTCGATTTTAGTGTATGCCTCTTCCAGCCTGTCCTGTAGGTCAGAAATCATATTGGAATTCTGATTGACCTTTTTAACTGTGCTGTCCACCTTAATTTCGATCATCACAAATCTCTCTCCTAAGCCGTGAATGTCTCTTTTGAGGTCAGTGGTAATCATAGTGCAAGCTTTGGAGAGCTCTTGCTGCAGCATGGTAGAAAAGTGTGCAAGCAGCACTGCATCACCTGCATAGTGAGCTGACTGAGGTGCAGTGGGGGCTGTGATAGGGACTCATCCTGATGGTCCAGCATCTGCTGGGATCCGTCTGCTGCTGGTTCAGGGCTGCCTCGTGTGTCTCCACGGCCCGGCGCCATCTTGAATTGCGGCCCGTGTCCTGGGGAGGGCCCCACTCCTTTGTAAGCTTTAGACTGCTTATATTGCCCTTTTTTTAGGCTGTCCTGCCGCCCTCCTGTTCATCACCCCTGCGGGATGCGGATCCAGTTGAAGTCCTTTAGGACGAAATGCGTAGGGCTTGGTACGTCTACTCTCTTTTTCCTGAAAACGCCTTACGTAAACGGCTTATCTTTACTGCGAGCGTACGTTCATGAATCTCGCTGATTCACGCCTCTAGCGGCCAGCGTAAACAGACAGCTAAGATACGCCGGCGCCGGCGGTCGTATCTTAGCTACATTTAAGCGTATCTCAATTTCAGAATACACTTAAATGTACGACGGCGCAGATTCAGAGTTACGACGGCGTATCTACTGATACGCTGTCGTATCTCTACGTGAATCTGCCTAGAGGTTGCTAAACTTTTCTCTAACATCCACCTTACCACCCTGGACACTGTTCCCTCACAATTGCTACGTTCACCCTCTGGCTCTATTCTACACTCCCTAAGGCCCCTTTCACACTGGGGCGGGAGGTGCGTCGGCAGTAAAACGCCGCTATTTTTAGCAGTGCTCTACCGCCAATTTCACGGCGCTATTTTTACCCCTGCTAGAGACACATTGCCAGCGGTATATCCGCAGTGTCCCATTGATTTCAATGGGTGGGAGCTGTAGAGGAGCGGTATACACACTGCTCCTTCACCGCTCCAAAGATGCGGCCAGCAGGACTTTTTTTTACTGTCCTGCTAGCGCACCACTCCAGCATGAAAACCCTGTGTGCTAAAACCTGTTTATATATTGTTTGTATATTAACTTTCAGAACTTCTGGATGTGGAGTCAGAGCAAGTGGGCACTGGAAACGTGGAGTCAAAGCAAGTCAGAGTGCAGAGCAAAGAGCAGCGGGGAGGTGTTCTGGACAGTGTGGACACACATGATGTCACTGATGTCAGAGTGGAGACGGGGGGAGGTGGGGCTGGGAGGTGCTTCACACATGTCAGAGGCTCAGAGTGGCTGCCTGATGTATAGTTGCAAGCTCTATGGACAGTGCAGGGTATGATAACCAGTGGCAGTGCTCCATAGGCAGCTGCCTAGTCCACCTAGTGGTAGCACCGGCCCTGCCTATTCCTTTAACACAATGGACCACCCCCTCCATAAAAAACTTCCTGCCTTTGGTCTCCATGAGAATTAATATTGCCTAGGATAAACCCCCCAAAACCACTATCAACAGTACTTACATTGTCTGTATCTATGCAGTAGCAGTGTGCCAACATGAATCAGAAAACCCCCTAGGGGTATCACTGGTGGGACTTGAGGTGGTTATGACAGACCAGGACTCAACAAGGATGGTTTCCAAGGAAGGAAATTCCAAAAGATAATGGTCACGAATGACTGGAAACAAAGGTGAAATTATAAAATGGACTGGGAACTCATATTGTGTGATATCATGGGTTATCTGTCCTATACTTGGTAAAGGATAGGATAATGATATGCTAATGAGTGTATAGGTAAGGTTAGGTTAGTGAGAGTAGAAGATAAAGATGATGAAGAGGTGAAATACATAGAAAATCAGAAACAATATTACCAGAGGAAATGGAAAGGAATCAACTGAAAGTGCAGCATGAAAAATTAAAAGGAAGTGAGAGTCAATTTACCTAGGCACTTCAATTCTAAGTGATCCACAAGGAGTGTGACACACCAATGCACTCACCGCAATTAATGTGACCCCTCGGTATAGGAAAAATCTAAGTCAGGGGTGAGCCTTCATCTTGTGAATGATTGGTTCTTCACTCCAATGGATCATCCTCAATTTTTTCCCAGGTAATATTAAATCAGCACCAGAAGAGAAATACTATTGCATGACCATGCAATTGTCATTCAAAATATGACAGCGCTGAAAGCTGAAAATTGGCCTTAGCAGAAAGGGGGTGATAGTGCCCAGTAGATAAGTGGTTACATAAGCACCAGAAGAGAAATACCATCATTGTGCAATATTTATTATACCAAATCGTGAACATAGAAGTTAAAACCATATGCACTTACATTTACTGGTGCCCAGTATCTTGGCACCAATACACACAGCTTGCCTCCCCTAATGCCGCTGCCACTCCGCTTGCTGGAGCCGGTGTCTTGCCGAAAAAGTTCCCCCATCGAATAAGGACAGGCGTCAACTGAGCCTCCGAAAATAGCCGAATCTGTAGAGCTGAGAGTCGGCTCTAGATGGTGCCTGCGCACACCAACATCCAGGCTCATTCCTTAACATCCCAGTGGACATGGAGAATGTTAAAAAAAGAGGCCAAGTGAGCGAAGCAAGCCGTCCAAGCGAAGCGAGGACATGAGGCCTAATGGCCACTTCCTGGGGGTCCACGTCGCCCTGGACCTGCTGCAATAACTAGTTACATAGACATTTCAAAAGCACCCGGCGGTCATTGCGCAGGTGCCGTCTAGTGCTGGCTCTCAGCTCTACGTTCGGCTATTTTGGGAGCTCTGTGTACAATAGCGGTACAGGTCCAGGCTTTGTACCTTTATAAGGCAGTATCTAGCAGCCATTCAGAAACCTCTGATGAAGTCACGTGACGTGACGCAATGCGTAAGGTAGACATGACCGGAAGTGATGCGATACCCTGACCGTCCCCCGGAAGTGCCGCTGTTTGGCTTTTTTATTCGTTTCTTTGATGTAAGCACATTTTATCTTCATTAAATTTCATAAAGTGCTTACATACTTCACGATGAGAGTTTTTTATCTCCATTCTTGCTCCTGCTAACACTTGTGGCCGCTTTGCTGAGCTGACTCCACTGTGCCTGGACCTGTACCGCTATTGTACACAGGGAACGCTCCTGGATTCCATCCCAGCATTTGGAGGATTTCGTTGACACGCATTATCCTTTAACTGGAGGTAAGCGCTCTGTGAGCTCAATCATTGTGAAGACTCATCTAGATTGTCTACATTGATGTCCAAGGGCAGAAGTTTTACACAAGTTGATTCACCTGATTTATTCATTTTGGACTTTATTTACATGTTTGATGCATTAGCTTTATGTTTTGGACTTTAATTTATGGTTCACAGTTTTGCCTTTTTCAGTTCATTTATAGATGTTATCAGTTTGCTGACTGTCCTTATATTCACTTTTAGATTTTCAGTTTGCGCTCATCACTCCCACTTTATCACCTGCTATTTATTCTTTTGATTTAACACCTATCATAATACAAAGAAAAACAGCTAACCTTTGCATTTAAAAACATACTTCAATTTACAGTAAAACACAGCACAATGTGTTAAAAGCTGCAAGTCTATGCACAAGTATTTTCTGTGTGTTGTATGTGCATGGTTGTGTAAAAGAGCCCTAAGTGCCGGTTCACACCAGTGCGATGTAGGAACCAGCGTGATTCCAGTGCCACTTCCCGTATCACATGTCACCTGGCAGCAGTTCACACTGCCCTATGTGAACTGCTGTGGGTGTCAATTTAAAGTTAATGACACCCCCAGATCGGTTCGCATATCATGGTGCAAACTGTCAAATGATGCAGGAATCGGATCGCATGGGTGTTTCTAATTTTACCCTTTAAAATATCAGAGGCATGATGAGAAACGTATGTATGGTTTTTTTTTTTTAAACTTTGTTTATTCGTTTTTTACAAGAACAGGTACATTCATCAAAAAGAAAAGGCACAGTAGTCGGTACAATACAGGCATATCATGGCAAAAAATTGCGACCAACTCACATCCCTCTACTGTACTTCCCTCCCTCAGGATAATTGCCCCGGTCCCTCAACGGAGGAACTGAAAAACCCGTTACTCCCGGGTACCCCATGCGGACCAAACGTGGCCACATGTAATACTCATCCACCACTCGTGGAGTTACCTGATAGGTACAAAACAATACCCCCAACACACTCACTCCCACACACACATACTCACACATCCTCAAGCATCCAACCCCCAGCCCCCCCCCCCACACCCAGACTGTCCACATCCCACCCTCCCGACAATCGACAGAGCACCCAGAGCCTCACCCCCCTTAACCCTTTTATGGCTGAGAAAGTGGGGTATCCTTCCAGAAAGAGTCTGCAATATCCAGCCAAGGTTGCCAGATCTTGCCAAACTATTTTGGGCAGGCCCTGCCTTTATATATGAATTTAAATATGGGTAAAACCTTATTCACCATACGATACAACATTTGAATGTCCGGGGCGGACGCACTCTTCCATTGTAACAATATCAGTTTCCTGGCATAGAACAAAACTATTCGTATCAGAGAACGTATGTATGTTTAGGTTACATTCTCATCTGGGTTATCAAATGCTGATATGCATTTTTCATTTATAAGTGACTATAAATTGATAGCATATCGCACATGCAAAGTAATGTTTACTAAAACAATCGCCCAACGTGGGGCTCGAACCCACGACCCTGAGATTAAGAGTCTCATGCTCTACCGACTGAGCTAGCCGGGCTTGCTGCTTAAATTTTTTCAGCCCCGGAAGAATTTACCCCCTTCCTGACCAGAGCACTTTTATCGTGATCAGTGGCGGCTGGTGCTCAATATTTGGGGTGGGGGGTTCCGCGCAAACCAATGGCCCCAGTGCGAAAGACAGATGGGAAAGCAACGATCCCCCGAGCCCACCCTTTTTCGAAAAAAATAAATAAATGTTGAAATCCATGCGTCCGGCGCCCTGCATGTAGATTAGGGGACAGGCGTATAGATTAGGGGGGTGGTGCCTCGTATGGAAGGTGCCGCCACTGACCGGGATGATGCCTGCGACTGAAAGTCCAGCGACGGGAAGTGGTTAAAGTCTGATATCAAATGAAAGTACTAGAAAAAAAACAACATGGAGATTGGCTGGGTTAATTGCAGAACAAAATAATAATTGTAAGACAATCTATACTAGCATGTCCAAAATCTTAAGAAAAAAAAGCTCCTGGTCTTAATAGGTTACGTATACCTGTTAGGTTACGTATACCTGTACCTGCACAAATAACACAGATTTTTTGATTTAGGCAGAGTTTGTAGGTGAAAGATTCAAAACCAAAGGATACCCAGATGATTTCATCTATGAACAAATCCAATCAGTTGCAGGTCTAGATAGAAATATGATGCTACGGGGAAATATGAAGAAACAGCGCGATATGATGGCTCCTGCTATCATTTTGGATTATAACATTCAACACAAGGATGTGGAAAGGGACATTTTGGTGAAAAATGTTGTTGACCCTCCACCTAAGAGTGGCTACACATTCTTCAACACAAAGGGTTTCGTTCCCTGCAAGTATTGTTATGCCTGTAAGCATTCTAAAGGTCCTCAAAAGAAAAGGACTGACTTTGTTTCCACACATACAAATGAACGTCATACCATTAAGGATTTCATCAGTTGCCATACTGAAGGGGTGGTTTATGTTCTACAATGCTCCTGCAATTTACAATATGTAGGAAGAACAAAGAGAGCATTAATGGTTCGAATCAAGGAACATATTGTTAATATAGAAAAGGGCTTCCCCAAGCACAACGTCAGTAGGCATTTTGCGGAGAAACACAATCAGGATCCTAAACAGTTATCCTTTTGGGCAATAGATAAATTTAATAAGCCATGGAGAGGAGCCAATTTGGTTAGGACTATTAGCCAGAAGGAATCTCAGTGGATTCATTCCTTAAATACTTTAGTTCCCAATGGGTTAAATGTTGAGTTCGACCTTAATTGTTTTTTAAGTAATTTTTAATTATTTAATCATGTGATGTAGATTTATGACTGATTGGAGCAGCGTTTGGTATTTGTGATGTAAACGCAAGGGGTATCATTCACTCCAGTCTAGTCTAGTGCCTCCTAGTGGTCATTAAAATTATTGGTCATTTAATCCATCATTTTAATATTTAATATTTTATGTTTTAAATTTTATCTTGAAAGGTTATTATACACAGACAACATAACCCTAAGTACCTCACTCGACATTGTATTGATGAATTTTATATCAATTTGTCGTAGGTGTCTTTAGTCTGTTCACCTTGTCATCTTTAATTTTTGACAAGTTTTACATATTTTATCTCTGTTTTTTGGGTAATTTTGAGTTTTTTTATTTGTATTGCTAGTAGATATAAACATAAAAGTCTGTTCTTTTATGCTACATATTCCAGTCCGTATATAGAATTATGGTTACTGGTTTATGTTTTTTCCCTTTTCTTTGCCCTTCTATAAAATGGCCGCAATTTAGTTTAGTTTGAATGCCGTTTTCAAATGTAAAATGGCCGCGGGTCCATTTCCGCTTTGTACCTTTATAAGGCAGTATCTAGCAGCCATTCAGTAACCTCTGATGAAGTCACGTGACATGACGCAACGCGTAAGGTAGACGTGACCGGAAGTGACGCGATACCCTGCCGCTGTTTGGCTTTTTTATTTGTTTCTTTGATGTAAGCACATTTTATCTTCATTAAATTTCATAAAGTGCTTACATACTTCACGATGAGAGTTTTTTATCTCCATTCTTGCTCCTGCTAACACTTGTGGCCGCTTTGGTGAGCTGACTCCACTGTGCCTGGACCTGTACCGCTATTGTACACAGGGAACGTTCCTGGATTCCATCCCAGCATTTGGAGGATTTCGTTGACACGCATTATCCTTTAACTGGAGGTAAGCGCTCTGTGAGCTCAATCATTGTGAAGACTCATCTAGATTGTCTACATTGATGTCCAAGGGCAGAAGTTTTACACAAGTTGATTCACCTGATTTATTCGTTTTGGACTTTATTTACATGTTTGATGCATTAGCTGCATTAGATTTATGTTTTGGATTTTAATTTATGGTTCACAGTTTTGCCTTTTTCAGTTCATTTATAGATGTTATCAGTCTGCTGGCTGTCCTTATATTCACTTTTAGATTTTCAGTTTGCGCTCATCACTCCCACTTTATACCTGCTATTTATTCTTTTGATTTAACACCTATCATAATACAAAGAAAAACAGCTAACCTTTGCTGTGGCCTGTAGAAAAAATGCATTTAAAAACATACTTCAATTTACAGTAAAACACAGCACAATGTGTTAAAAGCTGCAAGTCTATGCACAAGTATTTTCTGTGTGTTGTATGTGCATGGTTGTGTAAAAGAGCCCTAAGTGCCGGTTCACACCAGTGCGATGTAGGAACCAGCGTGATTCCAGTGCCGCTTCCCGTATCACATGTCACCCGCCAGCAGTTCACACTGCCCTATGTGAACTGCTGTGGGTGTCAATTTAAAGTTAATGACACCCCCAGATCGGTTCGCATATCATGGTGCAAACTGTCAAATGATGCAGGAATCGGATCGCATGGGTGTTTCTAATTTTACCCTTTAAAATATCAGAGGCATGATGAGAAACGTATGTATGTTTTTTTTTTTTTGAAACTTTGTTTATTAGTTTTTTACAAGAACAGGTACATTCATCAAAAAGAAAAGGCACAGTAGTCGGTACAATACAGGCATATCATGGCAAAAAATTGCGACCAACTCACATCCCTCTACTGTACTTCCCTCCCTCAGGATAATTCCCCCGGTCCCTCAACGGAGGAACTGAAAAACCCGTTACTCCCGGGTACCCCATGCGGACCAAACGTGGCCACATGTAATACTCATCCACCACTCGTGGAGTTACCTGATAGGTACAAAACAATACCCCCAACACACTCACTCACACACACACATACTCACACATCCTCAAGCATCCAACCGACCCAACCCCCAGCCCCCCCCCCCACACCCAGACTGTCCACATCCCACCCTCCCAACAATCGACAGAGCACCCAGAGCCTCACCCCCCTTAACCCTTTTATGGCTGAGAAAGTGGGGTATCCTTCCAGAAAGAGTCTGCAATATCCAGCCAAGGTTGCCAGATCTTGCCAAATTTTTTGGGGCAGGCCCTGCCTTTATATATGAATTTAAATATGGGTAAAACCTTATTCGCAATACGATACAACATTTGAATGTCCGGGGCGGACGCACTCTTCCATTGTAACAATATCAGTTTCCTGGCATAGAACAAAACTATTCGTATCAGAGAACGTATGTATGTTTAGGTTACATTGTCATCTGGGTTATCAAATGCTGATATGCATTTTTCATTTATAAGTGACTATAAATTGATAGCATATCGCACATGCAAAGTAATGTTTACTAAAACGATCGCCCAACGTGGGGCTCGAACCCACGACCCTGAGATTAAGAGTCTCATGCTCTACCGACTGAGCTAGCCGGGCTTGCTGCTTAAATTTTTTCAGCCCCTGAAGAATTTACCCCCTTCCTGACCAGAGCACTTTTACCGTGATCAGTGGCGGCTGGTGCTCAATATTTGGGGTGGGTGGTTCCGTGCAAACCAATGGCCCCAGTGCGAAAGACAGATGGGAAAGCAGCGATCCCCCGAGCCCACCCTTTTTCGAAAAAAATAAATAAATGTTGAAATCCATGCGTCCGGCGCCCTGCATGTAGATTAGGGGACAGGCGTATAGATTAGGGGGGTGGTGCCTCGTATGGAAGGTGCCGCCACTGACCGGGATGATGCCTGCGACTGAAAGTCCAGCGACGGGAAGTGGTTAAAGTCTGGTATCAAATTAAAGTACTAGAAAAAAACAACATGGAGATAGGCTGGGTTAATTGCAGAACAAAATAATAATTGTAAGACAATCTATACTAGCATGTCCAAAATCTTAAGAAAAAAAAGCCCTTGGTCTTAATAGGTTACGTATACCGGCACACAAGTGGTTAAACATAATTTGGAGAATTTAAAAAAGATCACATTCCCATACCGGGAGTCGAACCCGGGCCGCCTGGGTGAAAACCAGGAATCCTAACCGCTAGACCATATGGGAAGCTATGCACAGGGTTCAGAATTCCTTTTTTTGTACATACCTGCTCCATGTATAAATCTTTAACAGGTTTTTGTTTTTTTCTGTATACATAAGACTTTTTATTGCCTCTAGAACTGTTAAAAAATACAAACCTTCAGCATGTCAGGTAATTCCGTACAATGAATCCTAAAAAAAAATTCAAAGCTGGTGTTTTAAAAATGTTGAGCTAGTTGATAGCAGATATCTCTCAAACTCCAGACATACTTCTGTTATCCATGGGTGAAGCCGTGCAGCTCTCGGCTACTACTGATAACTGAAAAGGCTTAGCATCAAAGGCATGCAGACGGTGTTCAGTCTAGTGTCTGAATTCATCCACTAACTGGCAGCAAAACGCCATCTTCATCCAATCAGGGAGCTGCTTGGGAAAGAGGCTTGGAACACAGTTGTCTCTTCCTGTGTATTTCTACTCTGGCTGTGCTGAATTCTTGACTTTACACGAGATTTTGTTACCTTTATACCTTTTGCCAATAGGTAAGTATACTTACTGCATATAGCTCTAAACTGTCCCTGATTTCGAGGGACTGTCCCTGATTTGGAACAATGCCCCCTGTTCCTCTTTCCTCCTCATTTGGGTCTGATCTATATAGTTGTATATAAAATGCACTTTTTATTTTTTAAACCTTTCATCCAATTTCTAAATTGCTGCATTTGTAAATTTCAAAAGCCAATATAAAGGAATAGTAGTGGTTAAAAGAAAGAACTTGTGGGTTCAGAAAATAATTTGTTTGTATAATTCTCCTTTAAGGGGGCGTGGCAGGGGGTGTGTCCTATGTCTACATATTTATTCTAATAAGTGTCCCTCATTCCCATCTCAAAAAGTTGGGAGGTATGCTTAATGCAGAGGTTCCGCCGATTTTTTTTTTTTTTTAAAAGCCAACAGCTACAAATACTGCAGCTGCTGACTTTTAAAAAATGGACACCTACCTATCCAGCACGCCCGCGATGTCAGCAGCCGTGGCTGAGCAATCGCTCGGTCCTCGGCTGCTTCCGCCGCCATCCTCGGTGAGGGAATCAGGAAGTGAAGCCTTGTGGCTTCACTGCCCGATTCCCTGCTGTGCATGCGCGAGGATCGTGGCGCGGTGTCACTGGTCCCCGCTCTCTCCTGGGAACAGTGTTTCCCAGAAGACAGCGGGGGGGGGGAGTGACGTGACAGGCAGATATCTGCACCCCCCCCTCCCCCTGAAAGGTGCCAAATGTGACACCGGAGGGGGGGGGAGGAATCCAAAAAGCAGAGGTTCACTTTTTATGTAAACCTCCGCTTTAAAGAGAAACTGCAGTCTGCTCACATAATTTGTAATAAAAATATCTTTGCCATTCTGAAGCTTCCCTCCAACCACTTTGCATATTATTTTATATATACTGTGATTCTATATTTGCCAAATATGCTGCAGAAATCTCCCTCCACTAAGTCAGGCTGCAACCATTATAACTGTGCAGGGACAGAAGATGGCCAGGCACGTCATCAGGTGTGCAGGGGGTTGTGAGTGGAAAGCTGGGGGGGGGCAGCACACCCCCAGCACCTTCCTAGATTCGGTGATGGTGGAGGTTTAAAAAAAAAAATATATATATATAGGCCCCTTAGTTCTCTTCGCCAGGTGTGGTATTATCTTGAAAAGTGAGTGTATTACAAAGTTTGAGAGAAAAAGGGGGGGGGGGGTGTAGGTATGGCGCTGTTCTGATGAAAAAGACAGGGGAATCCAAGTGGATTCAAAATAAATAAATCCTTTTAGAATACATAAATAGAGTCCAAGAAAAAATCTGTCCAGTGAATCAAAAAATAAAATTTGTGAAAACAAAAGAAGTGATAAAGTGACTTTGTGCTTAAAAAGTTCAACGTTGCTGGGTGAACCCTTCAGATCTTGCTCTGTGCGTGACACACCGTGCTCTGTACAAAGTTGCACTCACCAGATACTTCTCCCCCTCCTGGGGTATAGCACGGTCACAGTATAAGTGCCACTGTGTAGCAACCTGAGGATAACTGGGGCCGTCTCTGGGCGTTGCTTGCGATCCTCCAAGGTGTTTTATACGGAAGAAGAAAGGATGTCCATAGTGTAAATCCGTTAAAAGTAAAGTTTAATGTGCAAAGCATTTAAATACTGACATTGTACATAAACAAAAGTAGGCAAAAAAGGAAAATCAACTGGCGCTGAACAAACAGTGTTTGCAGCCCAGACCGGAAGTGTTAGACCGACGTGCCTCTGACTCCGCCCTACGCGTTTCATCTGTCTGACGAAACACGTCTCCCGATGACGTCAGACAGACGAAACACGTAGGGCAGAGTCAGAGGCACGTCAGTCTAACACTCACAAGTAGCATCAGACTAGCACCCACCAACACCCGGCTGAGGGTCCAACACACATATACACGTTTATTAATATTTTTCAATTTTGTGTCATTCATTTTCCACGCTTCTCACTTCATTATATTACACATTTTTCAGGGTCAATACCCAGGTGGGGGTAACACCACATTTATTTTAAATACACTTGGATTCCCCTGTCTTTTTCATCAGAACAGCGCCATACCTACACCCCCCCCCCTTTTTCTCTCATTCTTTTTACTCCACTTAGTGGTTGTAAATCAGTAGGGGCAGCAATTCTCAGCAATCTCCACTCGCTGTTGTGTGTTTCTTCTCCACTGCACGGATCCAACACACATCCTTTTTGTATTACAAAGTTTGCTCCCAAAAGTGTATTCAGTTAGCCAAAGAAAAGTGTCACCAAGATAAACTTGTGTCTTTTTTCAACCTAACCATGTAACCTACATTTTTTTTTGTTAAAAAGAGTGTAAGAAAAGAAATTTGACAGCAAGATTCAATGCTTTGTTTGGATCAAAAATGTGTCAATGTTGATCCTATGGCGTTCTGACAGCTTTCTTTTCTCCAGTACTTATGTGGCTTGTGGGATATAAGGCGAGCCCCTACCTGATGATAGAAACTTCGTCTCTTCAGAGGGTGACCTAGTTCTGGGTTGAGGAGCAGCAAATGCTGTTTCTTTTTTTTACATTTTCTAATTCCTTGACTAACATGGTACAAAGTAGACTTTAACAAAATGCTGTCCGTCTGCACATAGATGCCAACTTCCTGTTGCATAAATGTGAATTATGTGGATAAAAGAAGGCTCCTGCTCCTGTTCTCCACCTGTAGAGAACTCCTCAGACAGGTTTCGCCCTTTTCGGGGTTTAATCATAGGAGTTCTGAGAAGTTCACTACAGGTGGTGAACAGGCTGATGCCATCTTTTACCCAACTCATTCACATTTATGCAACAGGAAGTTGGTGTCTACTAGAGTCTGACAGGTCGATCCTGTCTGTCTTGCACCAGTCTATTCACATGCTAATCTGACTGACACTGGTTTGGGGGGCATTCAAGCTGTGCTTCATTGCTTTGGGCTAACATGGTAAAAACACTTTAATACTTTGTCATCTTACCTACATTCTGCACAGACACACTATGGAAGAGTCATCCAAGCATCCCCCATGGTATATAGATGAAGACACGGAGGCCTTTCTGGAAGATCATAATACTTTGGAATTTGATATAATAAAAGGTATAGTGGAAAATGCAGAGAACTTACAGTATAAAGTTATGCCTGTTAAGTAATATACAGTATCTCACAAAAGTGAGTACACCCCTCACATTTTGGTAAATATTTTATTATATATTTTCATGTGACAACACTGAAGAAATTACACTTTGCTACAATGTAAAGTAGTGAGTGTACAGCTTGTATAACAGTGAAAATTTGCTGTCCCCTCAAAATAACTCAACACAAAGCAATTAATGTCTAAACCGCTGGCAACAAAAGTGAGTACACCCCTAAGTGAAAATGTCCAAATTGGGCCCAAAGTGTCAATATTTTGTGTGGGCACCATTATTTCCCAGCACTGACTTAACTCTATTGGGCATGGAGTTCACCAGAGCTTCACAGGTTGCCACTGGAGTTCTCTTCCACTCCACCATGATGACATCACAGAGCTGGTGGATGTTAGAGACCTTGTGCTCCTCCATCTTCCATTTGAGAATGCCCCACAGATGCTCAATAGGGTTTAGGTCTGGAGACATGCTTGGCCAGTCCATCACCTTTACCCTCAGCTTCTTTAGCAAGGCAGTGGTCTTCTTGGAGGTGTGTCAGCTCGTACTCTGCTTTAGTATGTCACAGTACATGTTTGCCCAGCGGATAATGCCCACTCTGTACTGCGCAGGCGCCGCACTTGCGCAGTACAGAGCACAACAGACCTCCGAAAATACCCAAAGATGGACAAAGTTGTAACTCATCTGTACACGGCGCATGCGCAATGAGCCCTGCACACTCCCGATGCTCGTTTCACTCTGCAAGGGGCTTATGTGTATTAGTATTATATCGTGTAAGGGGCAGATGGCTACAGCAAGGGATGCCTCATCTATGTCCATCAATTTAAAATACCACCTCTTCGCCCTTCATTTGTTTAAACATGCCCTGCAAAGACATGTAGTTTCTACACCCACCCCTTGCTGTAGCCATCAGCCCCTTTCACGATATAATAGTCATACACATCCACCCCTTTCACGATATAATAGTCATACACATCCACCCCTTTCACGATATAATAGTCATACACATCCACCCCTTTCACGATATAATAGTCATCCACATCCACCCCTTTCACGATATAATAGTCATACACATCCACCCCTTTCACAATATAATAGTCATACACATCCTACCCCTTTCACGATATAATAGTCATACACATCCACCCCTTTCACGATATAATAGTCATCCACATCCACCCCTTTCACGATATAATAGTCATACACATCCACCCCTTTCACAATATAATAGTCATACACATCCTACCCCTTTCACGATATAATAGTCATACACATCCACCCCTTTCACGATATAATAGTCATACACATCCACCCCTTTCACGATATAATAGTCATACACATCCGCCCCTTGCAGAGTGGAGCGAGCATCGAGAACATGCGGCAACGTCTGTCACAATGTCCTGTTCATTGCGCACGTGCAAGCTACAGCTGATTCCCAGCTCTTAATGTTCAGCAATTTTCGGCACCTCCGTTTGCTAGAGTGCTGCACCTGTGCAGTACAGGGGGGACATTATCCGCCGGGGGACACTCATCGGCAGAACACCTGCAGCACTCATGCAGCCCCAGACCATGACACTCCCACCACCATGCTTGACTGTAGGCAAGACACACTTGTCTTTGAACTCCATTGGCGATGCTTTAAACGCTAATTTAAAGTTACACAGAAGGTTTGTCACTAGAATTATTGTGCTTGCTCTGATGATATCTCACATGTGTGCTGTGATCACAGTTTACATATGCATGCAGGACTTACAGATGCGTTCGCATTTGTGCATGGGGACGGGGCGCTTTAAAAAAAAAATATTCGTATTATTTATTTTATCTAAATCTTTTTTACACTGTCTCTTTAATTAATTTTTTTTGTATTACCTGTATTCATATCATAAAGGATGAACAAACACTCTCCTCTGGCTTCCAATGCAGCTTATCTGACCAAGACCGGTGTGATTGGCTGCTTTCCTGGCCGCTAATGAACAGATAAACAAAGAGCTGAAACCGGAAGTGGCAAAATCCTTGTTGCTTCCAGTTTCCAGGGGGCACAGAGAAAGAGGAACAACATCAGTTCCTCTCTCCCTGTGTAGTGCAGCTGTCGCCACTGGTTGCATTGCTCCTGGGTTCCACGATCCTATGAGAGAGCCCGGAAAAGGTGGCATCGGTGGTGGGAGGGGGGGACCCCTTCCACCACATGCAGAAGTGATTGAGTGGACATCCTATGGTTGGGAACTGGTTAAAGAGTATTCAAGGCCAAAATGTTTTCCTTTACTTTTGGAAAGAGTTAGTAAGAATTAGAACCTCTTACAGGTTTATATTGTTTGGGTCCAAGCTAGACCATTGTAACTATGTACACATTACCATATCTAAACGTCAGCTTTAAATGTTGTTGCTACATTGTGACAGCTGTTTGGAGAAGGCCCTTTTTTTCATAAGTGTGCTAGCCATAATCCACCTAAGAAACTCCTCAACGGATGCGAAACTTGATTTTTCTCAATTTTATCCTGTGTAAGGCACCTCTTAACAAGTGTCCAATATCCATGCCCATCCACACTAACACACTTTAAGAGCAGTAAGTAAGGAATTGCCTTCATATTAAACCTAAAAACAGAAATGTTATATACTGCGGTTTACTGGCCCTTACATGTGGGTTTGCATTTTTTTTTTTGGCTTTTTTTCCTTGATTTTCACCTGGTGATTTTGTGAATACCAAACTTCCTGTCCCTTCGTGCCTTCACTCACTTCTTCACTATATCAGTGGAGAGAGCCATGGTTACTGCTGTCCTGATTACGACTACCAATGCACATCGGGGGAATTAATGATTTGCAGATGATAGCTTGGAAGGAAAATAAGTTTGTTTCAATTGATACTGTATTTTTGTACTTGCTTAAAATGTTCTTGGCCTGGAAATTGAAAATGAATGCAGTCACCATATATCTAAATAACGGTAAGCTGCAATATATATTTTGTTTTTAGGTTTAGATATGCTTCAGTTTGCTTTATGGTAGTAAGAGATGTGATCAAATAGGAGTCCAAATAAACTTGGCCATTAATTGTTCTTAGCCAAAATAATTATGCCTAAGAAACAAAAAACTGTATTGTGTTTTATGTTGTGGATAGGTCTACGTGAGCTCTACCTTACAGAAATGCTGTGTGATGCAACCATAATAACTGAGAGCAGAAGGTTCCCCTGCCACAGGTAGGTGTATTACATTTACAAAATGTGTAAAGTATAATGGAAGAAACAAAAGATGTCTTTCAACACTTGTGGGGCTTTTTTTTCTCAGAGAATAGGTGCAGGAACTCCCCCTTCTAAGTCTCTCCTTGTCTCTGCCCTCTATCCACCATCCCTTGGTTTCACCCCCCACCCACCTCCCTGTACTACCCCAAGTATCTTTTTGTAGTACTAAATAATTTGTATGGAATTTGTTCCCCTAAGCAACAATAGATTCCTCACACAACAATAGACTCCCCCAGCAACAATGGACCACACTTCAATAACAATAGGTCCCCCCAAGCAACAATAGACCCCCCAGCATTAAGGGTTCTGGAGGAAAAAAATGTTTACAGAAGCTATTGTACTGTACTTGCTTAGACAGAGCGCTCAATTATTTTATCCTATTATTTTTATCCATAATTATTTTATTCTAATATTATTATTTATTTTTTTACTTTTTGCAGGGTTGTACTCGCTTCAGTCAGCCCCTATTTCCGAGCCATGTTCACTAGCTCTATGCTAGAATCTGAACACGGAGAGGTTTGCCTTCTGGATGTCCCCTCTTCTGTCATACAGAGCATCCTTCACTTCATATACAGCGGTGAGGCTGCTCTCAACTTGGGCTCTGTTGAAGAGCTGTTTACCGTGTCCGGCCGACTGCAGATTACAGCAATGCAGGATCTGTGCAGCAGGTACTTGACCATTGTATAATACATATAGGTGATGATATCATGTCTGTGAGCAGCTGCTAGGGCTTTTGTTGTTTTCATCAGTTTGACATTGGTTGGAGATGCTTTTGAGACCATTCAGAAATCATTATTGGGTTAATTTGAACTGCAGTTGACTTTCTTCTGACCTGCCTTTGACCTTCTCTAAAAGTATGGGCAAGGCTCTTTTGGCACTACTCCTCCAGGGATCAGAGGAGTGCACTTTGTTATGACCTTTTTTTTCAGTCAACAGCAGGCTAAAGCTGACATCACTCAGCCAGTCCAAGCTCTGGAAAGATCCTGACTTTAAAGTTGGGATCCACCTAGATGCCTGGACCAGCAGCTGGCTCAGCCTCTTGGTGAACTACTGGGAGACAGAGCCAGCTGCTCCTGCCCTCTACACAGCCCGCTTCCCCAAGTGAGCGCTAGAGGGGCAAAACAGAGATCCAGTGATTAAATACCAAGAATTGAATGTTCAGTTGAAGCTATGATTGGTGATGTGTCTAGTTAGGTGAGTATGGTAGTTACATTTTTTTGTATTCTCAAACTTCTCATTTAGGCAGGTTTTGCATTCCCATAGGCTTGTATAGGAATTAAAAACTCTCTTGAAGAGAAGAGAACAAACGCCTGTCGACACAGACCCCTATGCAGCTTGGAATACTTATATCCTGATACACCCTGGAGGTATCTGCATGCACAACCCAGACATTCATGGTTCTGCTTGCAAAGACATCTGTAGGACCTGTGGGAAGGCAAACCCTGCCAAAAGCAGGTCAAAAGCAAGCCAGAAGGAGGTCAACACAGCACAATGCTCCTGTTTTCTTTTGTTAAACTACTCAAGCCCTCCTACTCTCCTCATCTCTATAACATAAAGACTAATCATTCTGTAGTCCCAAGATAAGATCTAGAGTGGCTAATTAGACCCCTTACAATAACACTGGAATTTTGAACAAGACACAGAATAGCTCAGAATTTGACATTATAAACAAGTATTTTTATACACTTAACTTAAAATTACAACTTTGATGCTTGCATTTTTTATTTTACCAATTTGAGGTACAGTTTCCCATGTTGTGAGAAAGTTCATTAATGTTCCACCTGATAACTAGTGGCATGCACGGTTATGCCGCATACACACGGTTGGAATTTCCGACAACAAATGTTTGATGGGAGCTTTTTGTCGGAAATTCCGACCGTATGTATGCTCCATCGGACATTTGCTGTGGGAATTTCCGACAACAAAAATTTGAGAGCTTGTTCTCAAATTTTCCAACAACATAATCCGTTCTCATAAATTCCGATTGTGTGTGTACAATTCCGACACAAAATTCCACACATGCTCTGAATCAAGTACAAGATGGAAGCAATCGGTCTGGTAAAACTAGCGTTCGTAATGGAGATAGCACATTCATCACGCTGTTACGGACTGAAAAGCACGAGGCTGAAAAGCGTGAATCGTCTCTCACCAAACTTCTACAAACATGACTGGTATTGAACTTCGCTTTAATAGTGCCATCGTACGTCTTGTACGTGACCGCGTTCTTGGCGTTCGGACTTTCCGACAACATTTGTGCGACCGTGTGTATGCAAGACAAGTTTGAGCCAACATCCGTCGGAAAAAAATCCATGGTTTTGTTGTCGAAATTTCCGATCGTCTGTATGCGGCATTAGGCCAAGAACCATGATGACACTGGAAGCCACAGGTCCCACAATAATGATTGGGATGCAAACAGCATAATTGCCATGACGGCCAATTGAGGTGATTAAATGAGGTTCCTCCTCAAACAAACCTCTGCTGGTTGCAGCTTTCACTCTGCTTCTCTCTTCCCTTCTCTCTCTTGAACTCTGTGGGGCAGATCCACAAAAGGATTACGCCGGCGTAATTTTAAATTTCCCGCGTCGTATCTTTGTTTTGTATCCACAAAACAAGATACAACGGCATCTGGGTTAGATCCGACAGGTGTACTCCTTAGTACGCCATCGAAACCTAAATGCAATTTTTCGGCGTCCGCTAGGTGGCGTTTCCGCGTCGAGTATGCAAATTAGCTATTTCCGACGATCCACAAACGTACGAGCGGCCGTCGCATTTTTGTACGTTGTTTCCGTTCGGCTTTTTCCGGCGTATAGTTAAACCTGCTATATGGTGGCGTACTCAATGTTAAGTATGGCCGTCGTTCCCGCGTCTAATTTAACCACTTAAAGACCTCAGGTGTTTTTCAGATTTGGTGTTTGCAAGACTAAAACATTTTTTTCTGCTAGAAAATTACTTAAAACCCCCAAACATTATATATTTTTTTTTTTCTAACACCCTAGAGAATAAAATGGCGGTCATTGCAATACTTTTTGTCACACCGTATTTGCGCAGCAGTCTTACAAGCGCACTTTTTTTGGAAAAAATTCACTTTTTTTAATTAAAAAATAAGACAACAATAAATTTGGCCCAATTTTTTTATATATTGTGAAAGATAATGTTACGCCGAGTAAAATGATACCCAACATGTCACGCTTTAAAATTGCGCCCGCTCGTGGCATGGCGTCAAACTTTTACCCTTAAAAATCTAGATAGGCGACGTTTAAAAAATTCTATAAGTTGCATTTTTTGAGCTACAGAGTAGCTCTAGGGCTATAATTATTGCTCTCGCTCTAACGATCGCGGCGATACCTCACTTGTGTGATTTGAACACCGTTTTCATATGCGGGCGCTACTCACGTATGCGTTCGCTTCTGCGCGCGAGCTCGTCAGGACGGGGCGCTTTAAAAAAAAATTTTTTTTGTTTTCTTATTTAATTTTATTGATTTTATTATTTTTTACACTAAAATATAAAAAAAAAAAAAAATGATCACTTTTATTCCTATTACAAGGAATGTAAACATCCCTTGTAATAGAAAAAAGCATGACAGGTCCTCTTAAATATGAGATCTGGGGTCAAAAAGACCTCAGATCTCATATTTAGGCTTAAATGCAAAAAAAAAAAAAAAAAAAAGGAAAATTTGTCATTTAAAAAAATGACAGAAAAAAAATTGTCTCTTTAAGAGGCTGGGCGGGACTGACGTTTTGACGTCACTTCCGCCCAGCAGAGCTATGAGGACGGGTGGGGGCCATCTTGCCCTCACTCAAGTCCTCACTCTCCTGGCGGCAGCATCGGATCTCCTCCGCCGCTACCGACGGCTCCGGTAAGCGGCGGAGGGCGCGGAAAAGCGGCGGGAGGGGGGGGGGGGCCCCTCTCCCGCCACCGATAACGGCGATCTCGCGGCGAATCCGCCGCGGAGACCGCCGTTATCGTTTACACGGCCGCCCGCTGAAAACATGGATATCTCAGTTGTGGCAGCAGCTGCTGCCGTTACTGAGATATCCATGTTTAAAAAGAGGACGTACATATACAGTGGGGGGTCCTTAAGTGGTTAAAACATTTTGCATCGTTTGCGTAAGTCGTTCGTGAATAGGAATGTGACGTCATTTACTTTCACGTCTAAACCAATACGTCCTTGCGGCGTACTTTGTCGCAATGCACCCTTGGATATTTTAAGGACGGCGCATGCATAGAACACGCCCCCATCACTCCCATTTGAAATTGCGCGCCCTTACGCCGCAATAGATACACTACGCCGCCGTAACTTACCTTGCGGATTCTTTGAGAATTCACAAGAAGAAAAAGTAAGTTACAGCGGCGTAGTGTATCTTAGATACGCTACGCCTGCCTAAAAATAGGCAGATCTTTGTGGATCTACCCCTGTGTGTGCATCTGCTATGTACATAGAGAAAAGTGGTTGATTTTACGAAATTCACAGAAACTATTTTAGTATCATCTTTCATTGTAGTTATGATAAAGGTGTGTGCAATGAATAACAGCGTATAACTTCTTGGTTCTCAGCATCTTGTAATACGATTTATGACTTTTCCATTATGCCTTACTTTAGGTTTCTCATCAACCAGCTAACCAATGATAACTGCTTCTGGATTTACAGACTGGCTCACAGCCATAATCACATCACACTAAAAGGGGTAGCTATTCAATACATCAGCTGGAACATAACCAGTCTTTATGAAAAAGAAGATATTCTCCATTTGGAACAGGATGAATTAATAAGCATTCTTTCATCGGATCAGTTGATGGTATCTTCAGAGCTTTGCATCTATCGCATGGCTCTTCACTGGTGGAAAGCCAACAAGGCTGCAGGCAGCCCATTTCCTGAAGAGCTATGTAGAGTCATCCGGTTTCCATTAATGTCACCCCATGAGCTAGAAAAAGTCAAAAGAGACTTAATTCCAGAGCTGTCTGATCTTCAGAAACCAGTCCCTTTCAAACTACGCCAAGGTATGTTTGAAAAGCAGATTGTTTGCATGGACCTTCAGGCCAGAGAAGACCACACTCTTGATGATAATGATTTCTTTCTTGACTGCTATGACCCTGTTTCCAATGAGTGGGATAAGATTACTCCCTTAAAATCTTTGATGTATCCTGGATGTCTTGCTGTAGAGAACTATCTCTATGTGACCGGGGGGATAAACCAGGACGATTCTGTTTCCCAGACTTTCCATATTTATGATTCGTTAACAACCAGCTGGACAGAATTTCCATGTATGAAGCGCCCAAGGGCTCTACATGGATTCTTATCTTATAAGAAGAAACTATTTGCAGTGGGAGGATGGAATAGAGATGACGTTTTGGACTCAATGGAATGTTTTGACCTTTCCAAAAATTGTTGGTCTGAGTTATCTAAACTACCATTTCCATTGTGTGCTTTTACATCCACAAAGTTAAAAGGTAAACTGTACCTTATAGGAGGAGAAACTGGGCGGGACCGTTTATTTAGTGAGAAGGGACTACTGATTTATGATACAAACACAGATTTGTGGAGTCACGTTCCAAATAAAATTGTTGTGGCATTTGGAGGAGCAGTGACGTTAGGTAACAAGGTGTTTGTGATTGGTGGCTATGATAATTATTGTCCATCTACAGGGCAGGCGGTAGCCACGTCACGATGTTTGTGCTTAGATGAACAGGGCTGGGTGTCCCAGGAACTCAAAGTCCCACCACTTCCTGAGAAGATAGCATCTGCTGGAGTTGTGCAATGGAAAGAAAGAATCTATGTTTTGGGTGGGGAAAACATGGAGCAGTTTTATAAAACTATATATTATTGGACACCAGGTGAATCCAAATGGACACTTTGTACCCAAGGACTGCCTATCCCTCATGAAGGAGTGAGTGGCTTTGGTTGTGTCACCATGTGGGTCCCTATGAGAAAATTTTGTTATCTTATCCCACACAGGAGATAAAATGCTTGATTCATAATATACATATTTGTACATTGCTAACTAGTTAAGACTCCATTCACACCATGGCTTTCCAGATTTCAGGTGGAATCACCGTGATTCTGCCCCTCTATTCCCTAATTGCCACAAAACTCGGGTCCCGATTGCAATCCTGTTGCTTTCAATGGCATCCCAATCGTGCCGCAATTTTGCCACGATTGTTGCCTGAACGCCTGTAGCCCAAATGAAGTTCCAGAAGTGTCAGGCGACAATTGTGGCAAAATCGTGCCACGATTGGGGTGCCATTGAAAGGGGATCGCAAGAGTATCTTGGGTCTTGTGGCAATTTGAGAATGGCGGGTAGAATTGAAGGGATTCCGCCCGTGATCCGGAATGCCCTGGAGCCTAATGCCGCGTACACACCATCACTTTATGTGATGAAAAAAAACGACACTTTCTGTGAAGTAAAAAATGACGTTTTTGAAACTTCAGTTTTCAAAGACGAAGTTGCCTACACACCATCGTTTTCTCACAATGATCTTGCAAAGTGAGGTTACGTTCACCACGTTTTACCATTGAAGCTTGCTTCATAAGTAGCTTCTGGGCATGCGTGGATGAAAAAACGTCTTAGAAAACGACGTTTTTTGCTACACACGGTCAATTTCTGTGAAGTAAAAAGTGCACTTTTGAAAAACGACACATAAAATTGAAGCATGCTTCAATTTTTTTTGGTCGTTTTTTACAAGACATAAAACAACGTTTTCCCCCACACACAGTCAATTAAAGTGACGTTTTTAAAAACGTCATTTTTTTTCATCACATAAAGTGATGGTGTGTACGCGGCATTAGTGTTTCTGTTTGAAACATGGAGAGATTGCTAGCTGACAGCATCATAAACTACCTAATTTATAATTTGTAGCAGAATTAACATGATCATGGTTTGCAGTAGAAAGGAAGAAGTTATGTTCCCCTTTATTTCTTGACTCAGAGTTTCCTTTTGGCTTGTAAGGCAATGCTTTCTAAAGGTTCGTACACACGGTCGGACATCCAACAAAATTTCCCTTGGATTTTTGTCTTAATTGATTTGTCCGATCACACCCATAGCATACACACGCTCGGACTTTTCTGCAAACTTTTCTAACACTTTCCCAACATCACGTGGTTTTACTTGCTCTTTACCGCCACCCTTTGGTTAACTTCTGCTATTGTTGGTTGAGTTTAACATTGGTTCTGAGCATGCGCATTTGTACTTTGTCCAAAAGTCCGATGGTTGCTGTACACACGGTCGCACTTTGCACAATCGGACTTTTCGGAACAGAAAGTTGGTCCGTTCACAGACCCAACTTTTTGTCCGATTGAAGCCAAAAAAGTTGGTCCGATGGAACGTACACACGGTCGGACAAATACGAAAAGTGCCGGATTTTGAAGTTGGTTGGGCAAAAGTCCGACCGTGTGTACGGGGCTTTAGAAAGTTAAAGTAGAACTATAGGCAAAACATTTTTTTTTTCTTTTGGATACAGCAAGGGAGGGTTATAAACCTTCCTTTTTTTCTGTTCCATTGCAGAGATTTCCCTTCACTTCCTAACAGGAAATTAGAGGAAATCCCTGAGAATTATAGGAAATTCTTTGAGGACTCCCAAGTCACCAGAACTAGTGTCCCATTAGAAGATTTCCCCTCTATTACTTTTCTGGGGACAACCCAAAATTTGTGGTTTTCTTTTACTTTCACTTTTAACGATAATGGTAAACAGGACAAAAAGAGAGGGTGAATCTCCTTAACAAGAGCACAGACAGCAATACAAACTGACAAGGATTCCAATCCGTCTCTACTCTATCCAAATTAAAAAAAATAAAAGTTTTGCCTTAAGTTATACTTAAATGTAAAAAGCTCATATAGAAAGCAAACTATATATAGCGGATAAAGAAAAAGGTTGTTGCAAAAAGTAGGACTTTTGAGGTACAGCATCTTACATTAGAATACTACTTTTTATTAAAGTAAACATCCATAAAATGCTCTTCATTATGTTGTACAAAATATCATAAGACACCACATTACAAAACAAGTATTAAAACACGATTGTGACTGAACAGTATATAATCTCACAAAATACTGATTTCTTGTGGTCCGACGCGTTATCCACTTCTTCAGGAGCCAACAGTATATTAATTCATTCACAAAATCATTTGTACAGAAATAATCAGAATGATTAAAAAGTAAATATTCCCAGTACGACTACACTAGGTTGGTAACCCCAGGTGTGGGAAGGGCCAAAGGCAGGGGGTAATAGGAGGCTCATCAGCAATTGGACCCCACCCCACTAACATCCCCACATATGGATCCACCATATATCTAAAAAGTCATATTTTAATGTAAGATAATGTGCCTTAAAAGTCCCACTTTTTCTCTATCTGCTATATACTTGTATAGGGGTATGGCATTGTTCTTTTATTTTATTTTTTATACAAATTCAATGGAAAGCTAATAAATTGTTTATACAAGGGACAAATGGGGTGTATGTATGAACTGTTGTTTCTACTGACAGTATAGTAGGAGATCTTACAGTTCATCAGTACATATACTGTGGAAGTGCAGTATTATAAATACTATGCAATATCACAGCAAAAAGTGACTTGGCGGGAATGGTTCAGGACTTGTCAAACACTAATTTGGCATTTATACAAACTCAAACAAATTGTAATTATTACAGATTCAAACACATGCATTCATTTTTATTCGTTGGGCTTTCAATAAGTTGTAAGGAGTCAGAAAAAAAATGTTTTAGTGCACAATTTTTAATAGTTATGACAACTTTTTTAAAGCTTTTCTATTTTGTCCTGTTCCCAGTTGCCCGGCTAGCTCAGTCGGTAGAGCATGAGACTCTTAATCTCAGGGTCGTGGGTTCGAGCCCCACGTTGGGCGAGTGCTTTTGCCTTTCAAAAATAGCTATGCGTCCAACACATATGAAGTACTGTAAGCTGCTATGTATTGCATTTTTATTCTTATATTTAGTTATCTTTTCACTTCCAGGTCCATACATCGTACCTACCTGACAGCGGGGATTTGAATCACATTCCGGTGGCTACAAACATGGGAATTGTGTTAGGCCTCATGCACACTGGACGTGTTTGCTTCCACACACCCCTGGTAATGGTACCCCCCATGAATGGGCTGCAAAACTGGACCGCACAGTAACGTTCGCATTCCAGTGTAAACCGACACCAAATATCAGCTGCTTGGCGAAAAGGAATAAAACCAACTTGGTCTTTATTTATTAATGAACCAATAATATTGTTCAAATGAGTTGCTAGAATTTTCGCTAGTAGTTTGATATCAAGATTAAGCAGGGATATGGGCCTGTAATTAGCACAAGATGAATCATTTGATTGATATTTGGGGATCATTGCAATTATTGCTGTTAAAGCGGAGGTTCACCCGCACATTACACTTTTTCCCCATAGCTGGATGCTCGTTTTGTCTAGGGGAATCGGCTAGTTGTTTTAAAATATGAGACGTACTTACCGTTTACGAGATGCATATTCTCCGCCACTTCCGGGTATGGGCTGCGGGACTGGGCGTTCCTATGTTGATTGACAGTCTTCCAAGAGGCTTCCGACGGTCGCATCCATCGCGTCACGATTTTCCGAAAGAGGCCGAACATCGGTGCGCAGGCGCAGTATAGAGCCGCACCAACGTTCGGCTTCTTTCGGCTACTAGTGACGCGATGGATGCGACCGTCGGAAGCCTCTCGGAAGACTGTCAATCAAGAAGGAATGCCCGCTCCCGAAGACCCATACCCCGGAAGCGACGGAGAAGATGCATCTCGAAAACGGTAAGTACGGCTCATATTTTAAAACAACTAGCCGATTCCCCTAGACAAAACGAGCATCAATCTAAGGGGAAAAGAGAAAAAAATAAATAAATGGGTGAACTCCCGCTTTAAGGTTTCAGGATGAAAGTATTGGTTATTCAGAAGTGAATTGAAAGCATCTGTCAGCAATGGCGCGAGAAGATGAGTACATTTTTTATAATATAGGGCGTTTATTTGGTTTAAGGGATTTAATGGCTAATTCAACCTCTACAGATGTGATGGGACTTTCAAGATGTTCATGTTGAGTTAAAGAAATCTTTGGAAGTTTGATTTATGAGAAAAATAATTCTGCAGAGGATTGGTCGAAAGATCCCTGATTGTTGTATAGAGATGTAAGGTGTTTGTGGAAGGTTTGTAGGATTTTTTTCTGGATTACTGGTGTAAGTATTATGAGGTAATTTTAATCGAATCGGTTTGTATGGGTTGTTTAATTTTTTACATGCTCGAGCAAGAAGCGTGCCAGGCTTGTTAGCTTTAATATAAAATGTATGCTTGGATTTGTGTATGGTTTTATCTGCAGATTCAGATAGGAAAATATCAAGATTTAGGCTAGCTTCATCTAGTTGATTTTTTTGTCACATGGGTAGGATTCGCTTGAAAATTTGCGTGGTAAGTGTTGAATTTTCTTTCTAGTATTAGTTATAGCTTATTTTTTTCTTTTTTATTAACATATGATGCTTGGCGTAAGCAGATTCCTCGAAGGATGGGTTTGTGTGCCACCCATAAGGTTAATAGAGAAATATCAGGGGTTTTATTATTTTTCAAATAGTCTTTTATGGCTATTTCTAAGTCAGTAGAATGTGATGGATGGGATAGGGTTGAATCATTTATGTGCCATGTGGGGTCTTGATTTTTAGGTATGAGGGAAGTAAAAGTATTGCACAATGATCAGTCCATGCAAAGGGTATTACAGATGATGTGAGCAATTCCGTGGACATACTCAGGCCTTGTACAGCCGAGCGGACCTGTCCTATGAAAACGGTCCGCGGACTGTTTTCATCGGACATGTCTGCTAGCAGATTTTGGTCTGATGGTTGTACACACCATCAAACCAAAATCCCCGCGGACAGAATACGCAGTGATGTGGCGGCGACATGACGGCGACTTGACGGCGATGATGACGCGGCGACGTGCGCGAACCCGGAAGTTCAATGCTTCCACGCATGCGCCGAATCACTTCGACATCATGCACGGGTTCTCGGGACAACGGACATGTCCGATGAGTCGTACTGACCATCGGACATGTCCGGCGGACAGGCTTCCAGCGGACATGTTTCTTAGCATGCTAAGAAACATTTGTCCGCTGGAAACCTGTCCGGTCGGCCGGAAAACTGTCCGGTCGGCCCTACACACGACCGAACATGTCTGCTGAAACTGGTCCGACAGACCAGTTTCAGCGGACATGTTCGGTCGTGTGTACGAGGCCTCATAGAGATTAGTAGATGGTCGATATGGGAAAAAGACTTATGTGGATGGGAATTGAAGAAATATAGACGTTTCGTGGTATTGATTTTTTTTCGCCAAGAATCTAGCAAGGAATGTTGTTGTAGAAGTCTTTGGAACCTACGAGATTGAGAATTGGAAGTGATAGGAATTGGGGACTTATCTAAATAAGGGTATAGAACTTGGTTAGAATCTCCACAGATCAAAAGCGTGCCCATTTTATGAGTCTCTGTTATCTGGAGCAAATGGAAGAGGAATGCTGGCGTATTTTTATTAGGAGAATAATAGGATACTACTGTGATTGGCGTATCACGTAGATGCCCTGTAAGACTGAGATAGCAACATTCTGGGTCTTTGGTTTTTGTCAGAAGAGAGAAGGGTGTAGCTCTATGAAATGCAATTAGCACTCCCCTTTGTTTAGTTTTAGCTAAAGCAGTAAAAACTTGGGGATATATACTGTACCAAAATATTTAGGTGTCGAGGTTTCAGTGAAATGGGTTTCTTGGAGGCAAATTATATGTGCCTTTGAAGAAGATAATTATCTAAAAACTTTAGTTCTGTTTTGTGGAACATTTAGACCTTGGACATTTAAGGTAAAGATATTTAAAGGAGCCATCATATTTTATGGAGAATATTATAAGACATATCTAAAAACAATTGAAAATCTATACTTACCCCAGGGAGGAGCAAAGAGAAAAGGGAGAGTGGAGACAGAATGTTGAGAAAGAAAATGAGAGTCATTATTAAACAAATAATTAACAAAAACATTTAGAATGCAAGAAGGTAAAACGTTGGTGTTCCGAGCGTGCAAAAGTGCAAGCTCAGAGACACAGTCTGACCAGGGAGACTCCTCACACAAAAAGGTGTGAGAGTCCAAGGACAGAAAAATGGAGGGAGCAGTGACAGTTTCTCAAGTCCCTCACGACCAAAAATATACCCAGAGAAGAAAAAATATATTATGACACCCATACTGGGCGGAAGTAAGCAAAAATAAATCAAATATAAGAAAATATTATATTTTCAACATTAGTACATGTAAAATTTGAATTAACAAATGCGTTTTATGATTTCACGGGGAGATTGTTAGATTATAAATTTTGTTGAATTAGAGCCCTTTCACACCAAAAACGCCTATAGCGGAGCGTTAAAATAGCGGTAAAACACTGCGATTTTACTGTGTTTTTACCGCATTTTTACAGCGTTTTTACAGCGTTTTCAATTCATTTAAATGGAGAGGGGCGTTTTTGGGCGTTTTTGGAGCGTTTTAATAGCGCTTTTTTTACCGCAAAAAACGCCGCAAAAACTCACCAGTGTGAAAGGGCTCTTATACAGGTTATCTCTGGGTTGCCAGTTGTGGGAGAGGCAGTAATGTCATTAATAATTAGGATGAGAAGAAAGAAAATATCAATTATTAATAATATATTAGTAAGATTTACTTCTATTCTTCAAACAATTTTGTACAAGAAGAATAAAGAAGCCTTGTTGTGGGTAAGAAAGGAATAGGGGAAAGGGGTGGGGAAGAGGGGGTAATATGAGTGAGGTAGAAGGGAGGGATAGAGGGGGTGAGGTGAGGAAGGATAGGATGAGGAGGGAAGGGTGCAATGGTAAAAGAAAAAAATGTGGATAATTTAAAATTTCAATTATCCTAGATCAAAAATTAGATAAAAACTGGATTTTTTAAAAAAAATTAGACCATAACCTGCTTTGGGGAAGTACATTCAGGATGGTTAAATGACATTAAGGCCGCGTACACACGGTCGGACAAAACCGATGAGAATGGACCGAGGTTCAGTTTCATCGGTCCAAACCGACCGTGTGTATAGCCCATCAGTCTGTTGTCCTTTGGTCCAAAATTTTAAAAGATGCTTTAAAATAGAACCGATGGACCGCTGCCCGATCGGTCCAAACCGATGGTTAGTATAGAAAGCATCGGTTCAAAACCCGCGCATGCTCAGAATCAAGTCGACGCATGCTTGAAAGCATTGAACTTCGTTTTATTCAGCACGTCGTGTGTTTGACGTCACCGCGTTCTGACCCGATCGGTTTTTGGAACAATGGTGTGTACGCACATCAGACCATCAGGCCACTTCAGCGGTGAACCGATGGAAATGGCCCGGACCATTCTCATCGGTTTTGAACGACCGTGTGTACGCGGCCTAAGTGTTTAGCATCCAAAAAGTGGATGAAAGATCAAAAATATTGAGTGAATTTCAATTTCATATGCAAAATGCATTCAGTCCATTGAGTCTGGAGTATCTTGGTTTGGAGAGTTGAATCGACCCCTCTTCGATGAGCTCTGTCTGGTTCTGTCATTTTGGACTTTGGAGAAATTTCTCCAGAGAACTGGATGCTGTTTGTTGGCGAGGGCTGGCTGAAGGTCTTTCGCAGAGATGACGTTTTTGTAGGGTGTTCTGTAGTTCATCAGGGGTCCTGTATGAGTGCTTGGTACCTTGATATGTGAAGCGAAGTGAAAAGGGGAATCCCCATTGGTATGGGATCTGATGTTGTAGGTTTTGTAATAAGGGTTTCATCAAGCGCCATTTAGCAACTGTTATTGGGGAAAGGTCAGCAAAGATCTGATATGGTTGGCCTTGGAAGATAAGGGATTCTTTGTTCCTTGCAGCGACCATGAGCTGTTCTTTGGTGCGAAAGAAATGGAATTTTGCAATTATGTCTCGGGGGGACCTTCAGATTTGCATGGTGCTAATGCTCTATTTCTAGTCTCTCAATTGGAATTGATGGTGATAACTCTTGAAATAGTGCAGTAATTGTTGATTATAGATCAATAATAGACTCCGGAATACCTCGTATGTGGAGGTTTGAACGACGTGCACGATTTTCAAAATCTTCTAAACGAGTTTTCAGCGAGAAATTTTCATCTTTAAGTGTGTCATGAGTCATTACATTAGTTTCTATGTCATCCACTCTGTTTACAAATTCAGCCGTGCGCTGACCTAAGTCATGGATTTATTTTGTTAATTTCTCAGTAATATGTTCAGAGTTCTGTTTTAATGCCTTCTGTAGCATTTTTTTCTATTTGAATTAAAACATTTGGGTGTTAAGAGCCTGTCTGATGGCGCTGTCCTCACAGTCTGTATCATATAGTTCATGAGGTAACTTCTGCTGCTGCCTGGCAGTGTGAGGTGAGAGGTGTGAGGAGATTTAGGCAGCTCCGTTTTACTGGGGCCTCTAGATGAATCAAGCGGAGGGGTTTCACCTTATTTTTCCCCCAGACAGCTCCATAAACCATCTTAAAATGTTCCCAGGGCAGTGAGGAAGACCAGGGTAAGCTTTTGAAATAATTACCCTTCCATTCGGGTGTGTATGCTGGCCGTGAAGTCCTGAGAAAAGCGGAGCCTCAGCAGGACATGTCTGTCACAGTGAGCTCCACGCATGCCACTCGATATATATATTTTATTATATCTGGTCACTTATTTAGTACGATTCCATTTAATGTGTAATGATTGATACATGTATTATGTTGGACACTAATTCAGTTTTGTGTGGAATATGCTTGCTTTTTTCTCATCGTTATTAGTTTATGGTGTGTACATATGCACAGTGGGGGTGCATCCATAAATGGCACATGGGTGCCAACCCCCTCTCTCCTGCAAGCCCTCTATCACCATAGTGGCGGCGCTTGATGGGCACAGTGGTGGCGCTTGAAGGGCACAGTGGCAGCATTTGATGTTTTTTTTTTTTTTTAAGTTTTTTGCGCCCCCCAAAGATTTTGAGCACCAGCCGCCACTGCATATGCACCTTTTTTAGGTTGCATTATACTAATTATATTATTATATCACTAAAGCTAGAATTTTGAGCTAAAAACAATGGAGATTCCTCTATCCATGCTAGGATGGGGGGAATGAACTGACTTTTCCTGTTCAGCACTCTGGGAGTTTGTTTGGTCATTGTTGCTCAGCTCAGAGTTGTCTCCTGATATTGTAAATGCCTATCTTTTACTTGCAGCCCCACTACAAAGGAAACTGTTGTACTTCACAGAGTTTTTCAGATTGGAGGGCTTAGTGCACAATTGCCCGGCTAGCTCAGTCGGTAGAGCATGAGACTCTTAATCTCAGGGTCGTGGGTTCGAGCCCCACGTTGGGCGAGCATGTTTTTTCTTTGAAAACTGCTGTGCAAGTTTTAAACACAAATCTCTAAAACCACCATTTTCCCATCTAGGTGTGTCTACCATGATTTTTTTTCATTAAGAATAATTAAATAAAACAAAAACGAATACAATAAATTAAATACAAATAAATAAAAATAAACATTTTCATAGAGGGTCAGAGTAATACAACAAATATAAAATATTTCATTTTTTTCCCCCTATTCTATCCATGAAGAAAAGTTTTGGTAGACTTTGTCTTTAGGGGCCTTTCACACGGATGGATAGAATGGTGCTTTTAGCTGCAGATTTTACCGCAGCTAGAAGCACACAATGCTTTCCTATGACATCATTCACACACTACGGTTACCTGCGGTTTTGTTACCCACAGTGTTTTTTTTTACATATTTTTTTTCCGCCAGGTGAATGGGTAGGGGTACGATGTACCCCATTCTCATTCACCTAGGGTGGGGGGCCTGCATCTGGGGGCCCCCTTATTAAAGGGGGCTCCCGGATTCCGATAAGCTCCCCTCCCGCAGACCCCGACAACCAACGGCCAGGGTTGTCGGGAAGAGGCCCTGTCCTCAACAACATGGGGACAGGTGCTTTGGGGTGGGGGGGCCACAGGGTGTCCCCCTGCCCCAAAGCACCGACCCCCCCCATGTTGAGGGCATGCGGCCTGGCACGCTTAAGGAGGGGGCCGCTTGCTCGTCCCCACCCCTTTCCTGACCGGCCGGGCTGCTGCTCGGATACGGGTTTGGTATGGATTTTGGGGGGAACCCCACGCTGTTTTTTCGGCGTACGGGGTGTCTCCTTAAAATCCATAGCAGATCCAAGGGCCTGGTATGCTCCTGTAGGGGGAACCCATGCCGGTTTCTTTTATTTGAAATTAGGCGTGGAGTTCCCCCTCGAGATTCATATCAAACGCAGTGCTTGGTATTGGCAAGGATCAAAGTCGGATCCCCGTTCAATATCGTGCCGTGGCTAAACGCAACCGCAGCTAAAAGCACTGTACAAATGCAGCTGATCGCTGTGCCTGGAGTCTTAAATTCCAGCAAAACATAAACATGCTTTTAGCTGCGGCAAAACAGCCGTTCGTCTGAAAGGGGCCTTATCATTTCCCTAGCACAGAGCTCTGTACAAAAAAAAGTTTAAATAAAAATAAAATAGCAGTAGTTTAATAAAATTGTAGCTACATTTATTGTATTATAGTCTATGAAACATGCAGATGGTAGTTTTTTTTAATGCAAATTATTTTTGCAGCCCTCTCTATGAAGTGGCAGTTTATAAGGACCAATCAGAAGTACAGGTGTTACCTCTGTCAGTGTATACACATGTATATAACTAATGCAATAAAAAAAAAGTTTTCGCTTGTAGTGTGATTCTCCCATTTCATGTGTTTGTTTTCAATTTCTCACAGAGCGCCCGGATAGCTCAGTCGGTAGAGCATCAGACTTTTAATCTGAGGGTCCAGGGTTCAAGTCCCTGTTCGGGCGTATGTTTTTTTTTTTTTTTTTTTTCTCAAATCTAACTGTTTTATGGTAACCTATGGGAATACAAGTGAGCAATTCTTCTCTATGCCCTGCACTGCTTCTGTGACTTCAACATACAACCTAACTCACTAGTTTGCTGGGAAACAGGACACCAGTTTTGCTATTATGTGACTATAATGCTGGATCAGGGATCTGTTTTATTAAATATACTACAATAATAAAGCACTGTACATGGAACTTCATAAGTGATAATTGGCAGGTACCATAAACAAAGGTTTTATTTAAAAGCTTGCCTTGTGCTGCCCTTTGAAAAACAATCTGTTTTGTATTGCTCTTTAGAGGTTTTGCAACAGTCAATGGGGGGACTTTATGTTGCCTGTTTTAACTCCTAAAAATCTGCACCACCATGCTACAACTGCTGACTGAATGGGTTGTGTTCTGTGGGCACTAGGGAAACATTTTATGTACACCCCATTCGCTACCCTTGAGAGGGGGGCGGGCAGTAAAAATGTGCCTAAAATTCGAAGTTTCACCAGGTGGACAGAGTCAGGGTTAAGGAGTTGGGTGGGGGGCACATCAGGTGGACATGATGGTCAGAGTGTGCCAGGCAATTGGTGCACGCGATGGTCAGGGTGTACGGGACACTGAGTAGACATGATGATCAGGGTCAGGGTTTGCAGGGCATCGGGTGGACAGGGTCAGGTTGTGCAGGGCACTAGGTGTACATGATGGTCAGGGGCAGGGTGTGCAGTACACCTGGTGGACACAATGATCAGGGTCAGGTTGTGTGGGGCACCGGGTGGACATGATGGTCAGGGTGAGGGTGTGTGGTGCACTGGGTGAACATGATAGTCAGGGTGTACAGGGCAATTGGTAGACATGATGGTAAGGGTGCATGGTGCACTGGGTGGGCACAATGGTCAGGGTCAGGGAGTATGGGGCACCAAGTGGACATGATGGTCAGGTTGTGCAGGGTGCCATGTGGACGCGATGGTCAGGGTCAGGTTATGTGGGGAACTGGGTGGACACAAGGGTAAGGGTGTGCAGGGTACCGGGTGGACATGATGGTCAGGGTCAGGTTGTGCGGGGCAATGGGTGGACACAATGGTCAGGGTGTGCAGGGCACCGGTTGCACACGATGGTCAGGGTGTGCAGGGCACCAGGTTTACACAATGGTCAGGGTGTGCAGGGCACTGGCTGGACACAAGGGTCAGGGTGTGCAGGACACTGGCTGGACACGAGGGTCAGGGTGTGCAGGGCACTGGCTGGACACGATGGTCAGGGTGTGCAGGGCACTGGCTGGACACGATGGTCAGGGTGTGCAGGGCACCGGCTGGACACGATGGTCAGGGCGTGCAGGACAACAGGAGGACATGATGGTCAGGGTGCCAAGAATGTTACGACGAGGTGGGGTATTTGGACAAGCAGGATCCCCTCCCTCTCTCTCTGAACCTAAGACTCCTGATACTACTTGCAGTGTGTGCTGAGCTCAGTATGGCTACAGCCTAATTTAGCCTTATACATTGTATGATGGGGAACTACATACACCAGCATGTCTCCCATTACTTTATACATTATTAGATCTGGCACATAGCTTGTTAGCCCAGGATAAGATTTCATGATGACATGGTTAGTAAACAAGGATTTCTTGATCATACATCGCGGGACACAGAGCCTTAAAGTGGAGGTTCACCCTAAGAATGAATTTTTTACTTTTCAAAGTACAATAGTAAGTACTAAAAAGTCTGAATCAGTTTCTGAAAATTCGCTCCTTCCGCATGGAGTCTGTCTGTTCAGTTGTTTCCACCCTACAGGGAGGAGAATGGCATCAATTGACATCAGAGATGCATATCTACATGTGCCAATATTTCTCGCTCGCCAAAGGTTTCTAAGGTTTGCGGTGGATCAGCGCCACTTTCAGTTTGTGGCCCTTCCTTTCGAGCTGGCTACGGCACCTCGAGTGTTCACAAAAATACTGTTCCCGGCCCTGGCAAGGCTAAGCGCATGAGGCATAGCAATAACAGCCTACCTGGATGATCTGTTGATCATAGATCAGTCTGCTGCCCGCTTGGGCCACAATATGCACAGCGGAATATTTAGAGTACCTAGGCTGGGTCCTCAATTTGAAGAAATCTTCTTTGCAGCCTCAAAAATGGCTAGAGTACTTGGGCATGATTAAAGACACACGTTCCTAAGCAAGGTATTCCTTCCCAAGCTAAAGGCAAAAGCCATAGGAGACTTGGTCCGAGTGGTAAAGGCGAAAAAAGGCCTTCCATCCATCTATGCATGAGATTGTTGGGAAAGATGGTAGCCTCCTTCGAGACTGTCCCTTACACCCAGTTTCACTCTAGACCGAATTCTGTCAGCTTGGAACAAAGATGTTCAGGCCCTGGATCTTCCTATGGTCTTATCTCCAGGGGTACGCCAGAGCCTCAATTGGTGGTTGCTTCCGCAAAATCTGTCAGAAGAAAATTCTTCACTGCAGTTACCTGGAAAGTGGTGACCACAGACGCCAGCCTTCTGGGCTGGGGGGCAGTGCTGGAAGAAGCATCTGCCCAGGGGAAGTGGTCCAGGGCCGAAAATCTCCTACCCATGAACATTCTGGAGATTCGGGCAATTCATTTGGCCCTCAAAGTTTGGTCTTTCAGACTGCAAGGCTGGCCTGTTGGGGTTCAGTCCGACAATGCTACGGCCGTAGCCTATATCAATCACCAAGGAGGCACCAGAAGTCTGGATGCCCAAAAAGAGGTGAATCACATCTTATATATTCCTCGCCTATCTGCGGTCTTCAATCCAGGGGTAGAAAATTGGCAGCTGGATTTTTTAGGCTGAAAGGGTTAAAGGATACAAGCCAATGGGTAATATATCACACAGAGAAATCATAAGGTATAAGATTTACTGGAGCAGAAGAAGGTTTGGGAGCATTAATATGTAGGGAGCAGGTGGGGAATGGTTATGGATCACAGCACACAGAATAATATATCTCAGAGAGAATGTGTACTGCATGCATCAAGATGAGGACAAAGGAATTTGTCTCTATAGCTGTTGATGTGTACTGAGAGGTAAGAAGCAGAGCTGCCTCGTTAGCGCAGTAGGTAGCGCGTCAGTCTCATAATCTGAAGGTCGTGAGTTCGATCCTCACACGGGGCACACAGTTTTTTTTTTTCTCTCTCTCCAATTTAATGTTACTTAGTTTAAAGAAATTATCTTTACATATATATTCTTTATTGCTAAATGTAATTTAAAAGGAAAGTGCATTCTAATCGTATCTTTTCTTTGATTGTTTTTTCTCAGAAACATAATATTAAATTAAATTATGAGATCATTAACACTTTGAGTTATAGATGACTTCTCAAATAAAATTAATTATTTATTGAGAGTAACAGCTTATTTATTTTAATAAAGAAACGTATTTATTTCAATAATAAATGTATAATTAAACTCAGTTAATTAAAGATGAAACAAAACATTTGTCCTTCCCATACCGGGAGTCGAACCCGGGCCGCCTGGGTGAAAACCAGGAATCCTAACCGCTAGACCATATGGGAGATCTTGAGAGCATGATGGCTACATATTCAACTAAGGAAATGGGTCCGGAAGGCTGCGAGGGGTGGGACTCATCATGCACGGAGGGGGTGTTCCCTGTACTGACAGGACACTGGGCTCCCACTGTGTTTGCTCTCTGCTGTCTCGATCCTGTCCTTAGCTAAAAGGTGGGGTGGGGCAGGGCCGCTGATAGATACTGTTGTAGCGGCCCCATTGGCTTTGAGTAAATAACGAGAGGAGAGCTTCTGACGGGTGCAGTACTTTTATTTCTTTTGCCTCAAAGGTGTGCATTGAGGTTGAACACCAGAGGTTAATCTTTTAAAGCGGAGGTTCACCCAAAAATCAACTTTCTGCCATTAGATCCAGCATACTGCTGACATCTGCAGTATGCTGTTTTTTTTTTTGTACTTATCGTTTTATCAGCCGTTGTTATCCGGCTCCGAGCAGGGATTTCTGCGGGGAATAGGCGTTCTTAAGCCAAGCGGATTTGATTGACGGGCTGCTAAAGCGCGTCACGCCTTCCGAAAATACCCGAAGTGACACTCGGGTGTTTACGGCGCTATACGGCGCCTGCCGTGTAGGGCTGACTGCGCAGGCGCCGTAAACACCCGAGTGTCACTTCGGGTATTTTCGGAAGGCGTGACGCGCTTTAGCAGCCAGTCAATCAACTCCGCTTGGCTTAGGAACGCCTATACCTGGAAGGAATCCCCGCTCGGAGTCGGATAACAATGGCTGATAAAACGATAAGTACAAAAAAAAAAAAACCAGCATACTGCAGATGTCAGCAGTATGCTGGATCTAATGGCAGAAAGTTGATTTTTGGGTGAACCTCCGCTTTAACTCCTTAAACAGCATAAGCATCATAAGTACAGATTGAACTATAAGTACTGAATGCACTGTAAAAACTGTAAAATTACATATGACAATGTAGAGTTACAAAGTGGTGTTCTGATACCACTTTAAGACCGAGTACAAGTACCAATACTTTTTTTCAAGTACTCGCCGATACCGATTCTCTTTTTTTTTTATGTCATGTGTCAGTATTTTTTTTTATTTTACAATTTAAATTTTTCAAAATTGTTTGTTGTTTCTTTTACGATGCTTTCTTGGGGGGGGGGGGGATGGATGTGTCAGTGTGTTTTTTATTTTAATACGTATTATTTTTTACAATTAATTTTTTTTTATTATTTATTGCCATTTTTTTTTGTTAGCCCTGTTGGGGGGCTTTGGTAAGATATCAGGGGTCATAACAGCCCCCTGACATCTCACCTTTGAGACAGAGAAAGGGACTAAAGACACAGATTCCCCAGTCCCTTTCCCAGCTACACTGGAAATGAATGGACAGGAGACAGAGGCTCCTATCCATTCATAAACTGAAGCATCGTAAACACAGTTTACGATGCTCAGTCATATGAATGGACAGAGTCAGTGATCACTAACTCTGTTCATTCAGAAGAGGTAGGAGCCGGGTTTAGCGGCTCCTACCGCCGCTCTCCATCCTGACAGAGGGGGCGGGGAGGACATGGAGGGGGACACCGTGCACGGAGGGGGGGAAGCAGCAGCATGGAGAGCAGAACAGAGGACAGCAGCATCACGGTGAGGGAGAGCAAAACATCAGCAGCACGGAGGGGGAGAGCAGAACGGCAGCGGCACGGAGGGGGAGAGCAGAACGGCAGCGGCACGGAGGGGGAGAGCAGAACGGCAGCGGCACGGAGGGGGAGAGCAGAACGGCAGCGGCACGGAGGGGGAGAGCAGAACGGCAGCGGCACGGAGGGGGAGAGCAGAACAGCAGCGGCACGGAGGGGGAGAGCAGAACGGCAGCGGCACAGAGGGGGAGAGCAGAACGGCAGCGGCACGGAGGGGGAGAGCAGAATGGCAGCGGCACGGAGGGGGAGAGCAGAATGGCAGCGGCACGGAGGGGGAGAGCAGAACGGCAGCGGCACGGAGGGGGGACACGGAGCATGGAGGGGGGAGAGCAGAATGGAGGAAAGCAGCGGCACGGGGGGGAGAGCAGAACGTCAGCAGCATGGAGGGAGAGAGAAGAATAGCAGCGGCAGGGAGGGGGGACACAGGAGCATGGAGGGAGAGAGCAGAACGGATGGGGGAACTGAAGGAGGATACAGGGAAAGTCAGGTATCTGTAAAGTATCGGAGCATTTTCGCCGAGTACAAGTACTCGGGGAAATGCTTGGTATCGGTCCCGATACTAGTATCGGTATCGGGACAACCCTAATACATATATTATCTAAATTAACATTAAACATCTAAAGAAACAATACTATATGCTCAAACATGTGGTTTGTCTACAGCATATCTTTTAAAATAACAGCATAGACAAAATTTATGCCTAAAACATATATACTGAAAATGACAGTGAACCTTTACTGGGTACCTTGCTCCGCTTGCCAAGGGGTGCAAACTAAACTTTAGAAAACTTCCATGAACCATCTGTAGGCTAGCTTTGCCTGAGTGAATGCTGAAACAATGCGGTTTCTTTTCTCTCAAACTAGAAGAAGAAGGAAGTGTCTGGTGATTAAACGATTCCCCAGGGGAACAAAAGTAAGGTAATAAAGGTTCCACCTGTAGTCAGTGCTGAACAAAGATTAAGACCCCTTTTCACACTGAGGAGTTTTTCAGGCGGTACAGCGCTAAAAATAGCACTGCTATACTGCCTGAAAAACCCCTTCACTGCCTACTCAACTGAGGCGATGCGCTGGCGGGAGAGAAAAAAATCTCCTGTCAGCAGCATCTTTGGAGTGGTGAGAGGAGCGGCATGTATACCGCTCCTTCCCATTTAAAACAATGGGAAACCGCGGCAATACCGCCCGCAATGCGTCTCTGCAGAGGCGCTTTGCGGACGGTATTAACCCTTTATCGGTCGCTAGCGGGGGTTTAATACCGCACCACTAGCGGCCGATTCCCGCGGCAATCCCGGCGGTATATCGCCGCTATTTTTACCGGCGCTATACCGCCACCGCGGCTCCCGCTCCAATGTGAAAGGGGCCTTAAAGTGATAGGCAAACAGTTACAACTGTAGAGGGGAACTTTTTCTATCTTGGGCACCTGCCGACTTACACTATCCTGGCTGGTGTCCTGTCAATATGGGTCCCCCTTCGGATAATGCCCAGACTTGATTGCGCATGCGCAGACGGAGCCGCCGAAAATCTCAGAGGATGAAAATCCTTCATCACCTGTACACGGCGCATACGCAATCAACACGCCACTTGCTCCCGAATACAAGGGGCGGATGCTATTCTCAAAGGGGCGGATGTATGGTTATACATTGTACACAACAAGGGGAAGAGGCCGCATGATGGGCAGTGCTTTTCGCAAAGGGGTGGATTTATTATTGAGCAGTGCTTATGAGCATCCGCCCCTTGTTTTGTTCAATGAATAACCCGCCCAGAGCATCGGAAGCGTGCGACAGTGTATTGCGCAGGCTCCGTCTACAGCTGATGAACAGCTGTTTATCTTCAGGAATTTTCGGCTGCTCCGTTTGCGCCTGCGTAGTCCAGCCTGGACATTATCCGACGAGGGACCCATCTTGTGGCCTGGTGAAGTGATTCTGATTTCACTGCACACTGCCTGATTCCTGCAGCAAGTAAGTGCAGAGGAAATCAGGCAGGAAAAGAGGACTGGCAGGCTGGTGACAGCTGGCTGGATTTAGAAGCGATTAGTGATGGCAGAGAGGTAACAGAATCGATGTGATGCTTAACCCTCAACTAGGGTGACCACATTTCCAAACTGCCATTCAGGGACACACACCCTCTCTCACCTTCCCCAAAAAAAGATGAGCGTGGGGGGGGGGGGGAATGTAGTCTCGGAGTTGATGGGGAACTTGGCGGCGGGTTATTTGTCAGATGAATGTGCCACTTGCCACCAGATGCAGTGCTGCTGTCACTTCCTCTGCATGAGCCATGTGCGTAGAAGGAAAGGAGTGGCATCACTATCTGGAGAGTGAAGATCACACCAGTCCCTGCTGCTTGCCACTTGGTGCCGGAGAAGGAGGAGGTGCCGAGGTGGGGACAGCAGCGCTGCACTAGGCACAGGCCTCACTCCCAGTCTCACTGTCTGAGAGTAAATTGTCAGTGGTTGCAAGACGCCAGGCAGCGCCGGCCCTAGCAACCAGTTTCAGAAATGTAGTTACTAGTTAGTAGGGGGTGGTTGTGTCATCTATTTCATTCCGGGACACTGTATTGTCCCGGAATGAAGGTGCCCGGGACCCGGGACAGACAAGTCAATTGCGGGACAGTCCCGGGCAATCCGGGACACGTGGGCACCCTACCCTCAACTGTCCTTGATTTCGAGGGACTGTCCCTGACTTGGAGCAATGTCCCTCTTTCCTCCTCATTTGTCCCTCATTTTGGTCTGATCTATATATTTATATATAAAATGCACTTTTTATCTTTCAAAAAGTGTTTCCCAGTGCTAAACCTTTCATCCAAATTATAAATTGCTGCATGTGTAAATTTTAAAAGCCAATATAAAGGAATAGTAGTGGTAAAAATAGACACCTGTGGATTTAAATAACTTTTTTGGTTAATTCTCCTTTAAGAGGGTGGGCGTATCCTATGCCTACATACATTTGCTAGTAGGAGTCCCTCATTCTCATCTCAAAATGTTGGGAGGTATGGTGATGTCCATCTAGCAGCTTGCCAAGCAGTGCACACAGAGGGATTGCCAACAGCAGCAGAAGTCACAGGAAAGGTACAGTCATGACAACACACACACACACACACACACACACACACACACACACACACACACACACACCTTTCCTCATGCCCTGACCATTGCCTATGTTCTAATTGTAGCGCTACCCCCGCGGGAGCCGCTGGTTGTTGTTGGGATTGGCGTATTAAGTTACCTCGGTGTTGTCTAGGGGTGTAGTTGATGAGTAGAGTAGCTTAGAGTAGTGAGCGAATGTCCAGTCATTGAATGAAGGTTTTCAAATGCTTCATTTCCAGGCCCAACATGGCCAACATCAAATGAGGAGAAAAGGTTGATGAAGCAAGAGAGAAGTTTGCAGTATCAGGCCTGGATATGAACCGAGCAATCCTGCTCTCGGTAGTATCAATTACAATCCGTCGCCACTCTAGCCAGAGTGGGTGAAGTGCCCCCGGACAGACTCCTATCACAAGCCTGGCAGCCGAAGTGTCACTTTAGGTTTCTGGGAGGAACAGGCCTCTGCCACAGACCTGGCTCTAGGGCCTCTGCCACAGGCCAATTACTTGAATGAGCTAAATGAACGGATTGAGATTGAGCGAATCCTCCCAGTAGATTAATCATAGGTCACCGAATGACAGCAATAGTGTACCTGTCAACATTCCAGTCACCAGATCTCCGATGGTTCGTTCAAGCCCTGTTCGACAACCTGCCTCCGGGTTCTCCACAAGCCGACCCCCCATCAAACGGCATCCTGCCTGGGATCTCCTCAAAAGAATTGGGAACCCAGTAAGTCACTGGGGTCCCTATCAGGAACGTGGAGCTCCGCGTAGCGTATGACCCCGGCCTGGTAGGCCATCACCGGGGTCCGTTGGATGCGCACACCCTGAAGGTGGGTGCCGCACCTGGAACCTGGAACCCGCGAAGAACCAAATAAAATGGCGTCTGCCACAGATATACTCTCCCCCAGCATGCCCCGCAAGGGAAAACTCCTCTAATTGGCTGCTGGGAAAAAGCGGCTCTGCCAGAACCCCTCTAGCGCCAACTGTCGCCCAGGGGTGGAAACAACACCCCTGGAGCGCAGACTGACCTACAGGACAGTTCAGGAATGACAGCAGCCCAATTTAGAAAATTGTGAATGGGAGCAAAATAACTCTCCCATTCCCCACTAACTTTAGCGTAGTGCCCATACTGAAAGTAATGGGGCGCTACATAATATACAGCAGGGAGCAGCCAAATGTGATCATCAATATCATCATGATGATAATTACACAATACAATGCTTTGAGCCACAGAACCTGTACTGTGTGATGATAATGATGATAATCATTGAAGGAAGGACAGTAAAATGCACCCTTAAAGAGGAAGTAAACCCTGCAATCTCACTTGCAAAATCTGATCTAGCCGATCTTCTTAGCAGTGAGATGATAATTCTGTAGGAAAAGTCCCTAACCACTTCCCATCCAGCCTATTATCATATGATGTCGAAAAGGTGGCTCTGCCATCCTGGGTGGATGTCGTGTGATGTCCTCGGGCCTCCCAACCGCTAGGGGGCTGATGCGCATGCCTGGCGGGCACGATGTCCACCAGGTACCCGCGATCGGCAGTTGTAGAGCCAGGGACGTGGATCTCTGTGTGTAAACACACAGAGATCCAGTCCTGTCAGGGAGAGGAGACCGATGGTGTGTCCCTTGTACATAGGGACACTGATCTGTCATCTCCCCCCACAGTTAGAATCACTCCCTAAGGAACATATTTAACCCCTTGATCGCCCCCTAGTGTTAACCCCTTCCCTGCCAGTCACATTTATACAGTAATCAGTACATATTTATAGTTTGCTGTATAAATGTAAATGGTCCAAAAATAGTATCAAAAGTGTCTGATCTGTCCGCCACAATATCGCACTCCTGACAAAAATTGTAGATAACTGCCATTACTGGTAAAAAAAAAATTAAAAGAATTATAAAAAAGTCATAAATCTATCCCCTATTTTGTAGGCGCTATAACTTTTGCGCAAACCAATAACTATACGCTTTTTGCATTTTTTTTGTTACCAAAAATATGTAGAAGAATACATATCGGCCTAAACTGAGAAGAAAATACATTTTTTTTTTAAATTGGGATATTTATTATAGCAAAAAGTAAAAAATATTGTGGGTTTTTTTTCAAAATTGACACTCTGTTTTTGTTTCTAGCGCAAAAAATAATAACCACAGAGGTGATCAAATACCACCAAAAAAAAGCTCTATTTGTGGGGAAAAAAAGGACGTAAATTTTGTTTGGAAAACCACGTCGCACGACCGTGCAATTGTCATTCAAAGCGTGACAGTGCTGAAAATTGGCCTGGGCAGGAAGGGGTGAAAATTCCCAGTATTGTAAGTGGTTAAAGATACAGCCACTTGTTTACCATCATATGCAGCCACTTGTTTACCATCATATGCAGCCACTCGTGCCCATGAAATGCAGCCACTTGTACCCCATAAAATGCAGCCACTTGTGCCCCATGAAATGCAGCCACTTGTGCCCCATGAAATGCAGCCACTTGTGCCCCATGAAATGCAGCCACTTGTGCCCCATGAAATGCAGCCACTTGTGCCCAAATTCCGCCACTGTGGCCCCAGTCAGGTGCTTCAAAAATACACCACCACCACTAAAATTTAGGCTCCTGGTGTCTGAAAAGGGAATCGGATGCCTGAATAGGGGGTGGCAGCGTCGGCCATGGATAGATTCATGCAATTCATGAATCTATCCATTAGTCATAGAGGGGGTGGCTGGAGAGAGGGGGCGGCACCTGTGTGCCCTTAATGGACGTGCCGCCCCTGCCCCTCAGTATAAAGGGGTGCAAGTGAGTGCACATGTTACTCATAATGAGATTTTGCAGAATTTTGGTCAGGGAGGATCACGGCACTGGAGAGCAGGTGAGTGCTGTGCAAGTTACCCATAAAAGGTGAAAGAAATAATGCAGACAGGACCTGGTGAGGGTATTAGAGGAGACTAGACGGACACTGTACTAACTATAATAATAATAATAATATTTTTTATGGCAATAAACTATTTAACTGCAACTAACAAAAGCTGGTAATCGATTGTTTCGAGAGAAAAAAAAAAAGGAGCTTTAGCTAGCTCAACTGCCGTGACCCGGATTCGAACCGGGGTTGCTGCGGCCACAACACAGAGTACTAACCACTATACGATCACGGCTAGCTGTTTGGCTTGCTGGTAAAGGTCATTTCAAAAATCCCTCTGATCCCTCTTCTGATCTTAACCACTTGCTTACTGGGCACATATACCCCCCTCTGCCAAGGTGAAATTTCAGCTTTAACTGACAATTGCGCGGTCGTGCGACGTGGCCCCCAAACAAAATTGACGTCCTTTTTTCCCCACAAGCAGAGCTTTCTTTTGGTGGTATTTGATCACCTCTGCGGTTTTTATTTTTTGCGCTATAAACAAAAAAGAACGACAATTTTGAAAAAAAATACAATATTTTTTACTTGTTGCTATAATAAATATCCCAATTTTTTTTAAAAAAAACAACATTTTTTTTCAGTCTAGGCCTATACGTATTCTTCTACATTTTTTTGGTAAAAAAAAAAAATCGCAATAAGAAAAATTATAGCGCCTACAAAATAGGGGACAGAATTATTATTTTTTATTATTTTTTTTTACTAGTAATGTCGGCGATCTGCGATTTTTATTGGGACGGCGACATTATGGCGGTACATCGGACACTTTTGACACATTTTTGGCACCATTCACATTTATACTGCGATCAGTGCTATAAATATGCACTAATTACTGTATAAATGTGACTGGCATTGAAGGGGTTAACACTAGGGGGTGAGGAAGGTGTTAAATGTGTATACTGCTTAGTGTTCTAACTGTGGGGGAGGGGGGTGACTGGGGGAGGTGACCGATCTGTGTCCCTATGTACAAGAGACACAGATCGGTCTCCTCTCTCCCTGACAGAACGCTGTCTGTGAGAGCCGGCAATGAGAAATGATCTCATATGGCCGCACAGATCGCCTACCGAACGGCCACTCCGATTGGCCGTTCACGGCGATCTGTGATTGGCTGTGTCCAAGGAACACGGCCAGCACAGAGTTTCCCCGCTGCGCGCTCGGGGAACGAGCAAAGGGGCGGACGTCAATTGACGTCCACTTGGATTTTCAGGTCCGCTCTGTAGCCGTCATTCAGCTATAGCGCGGGCCTCAAGTGGTTAATATTTAGGATGTTTGTCAACAAGTCTGACTTGTCATGCGATTTGGAAGTGGTCAAATCTGATTTTGAAACTAATTCCTGCACTACTTTTTGAAAATTCCAGTGCTGAAATGCTACTTTGAAATCATGCTACTTCAAGTGAAATAGCACGATGTAACCACTTGCCGACCAGCCACCGTCATTATACTACGGCAGGTAGGCACGATCCGATGAACCATCATAGCTGTACTGCGGTCCCTTTAAGCGGTATAGCAGGCTTGCACATGCGCCCACTGCACTGTGGGGGTGCCGATGCGCGTGGCCGACGGTCATGATGACTGCCGGCCACGCGCGATCATGGGCACAGGAGGCAGAACAGGGACATGTGATTATAAACACACACACATCCCTGTTCTGTGAGGAGATGAAGGCAGATCGTGAGTTCCTACAAGCTAGGAACCACGATCTGTCTTTACCTCCAGTCACTTCCATCTCCTATACAATTAGAACACACACTAGGGAACACAGTATTTTGTAGACGCTATGACCTTTGCGCAAACCAATCAATATACTCTAATTGCGATTTTTTTTATTACCAAAAATATGTATAAGAAGACATATCGGCTTAAACTGAGGGAAAAAATTAGCTTTTTTAATTGAAAATTGGGGATATTTATTATAGCAAAAAGTACAAAATATTGTGTTTTTTTTTTTTTTCAAAATAGTCGCCAAAATTGTTTATAGTGCAAAAAATTAAAACCGCAGAGATGATCAAATACTAAGCTCTATTTGTGGGGGGAAAAAGGATGTAATTTTGTTTGGGTACAACATCGCACGACCACGCAATTGTCAGGTAAAACAACGCAGTGCCATATAGCAAAAAATGGCCTGGTCATTGAGCAACCATATCTTCCGGGGCTAAAGTGGTTAAAGTGACTGTAAAAAAAAAAAAAATGTTGGTCTTTTTTTTGTTTGTAAAAATAAAAAATCCAGCAGTGATTAAATACCACCAAAAGAAAGCTCTATTTGTGTGAATAAAATTATAAAAATGTCATTTGGGTAAAGTGTAGCATGACCGCGCAATTGTCAGGTAGGCAAGTGGTATAACAAAATAACAAACATGTCTATATTTACCGGCTCTGTGCAATGGAATTGCACAGAACAGCCGCAAACCTCCTCTATTTGGGTCCCCCAGCAGTCGCTCCTGACCCCTCCTTGCCTCTCCTCTCTGTCTAGTGCCCCCATGTGAAGCCGATTCCCCTGTGCTTCTCCTCGAGCCCCGCTGCAGCATTCATTGACACAGACAGCAGGACTCTGCACCCGTCCTGCCTCTGCTCACTCGTCATTGGCTTTGGTTGACAGCCCTGGGAGCCAATGGCTCTCGGTGCTCCAGCAAAGTCAGCGAGACCTGAATGTAAGAAGTAAGAAGACCTGCAGATGTGCACGGTGCTGGATCCAATGAGGGCTCAGGTAAGTGTGAGGGGGGATGCTGACACCTAAACCTTTTTCACCTTAATGCAAGGAATGTATTGGGGTAAAAAATGTTAAGGCTTTACAACTGCTTTAAATGTCGCAATCGGTGTGACCAGGGTGTAAGATACTGTTGCTTAGTTCTTTACCCTGAGATCCTGCCAGTAACAGTACTTCCTGTTTCAGGCTGACAATATTATACAACTGCCTTAATTGGTAATTAGTAGTTTCCATTTATCAGCAGGTGGAAACAACTTGGTTCTGTAATAGAGACTGTAGATATTATTGATGAACTAGATGCCTCTCTAAATACATCAGTAGATGGGAGTGATAATGGCACAAAATTTACAATAGCTATTAGCAGGCTTACTTAACCACTTCAGATCCGCGCTATAGTAAAAATACGTCTGCAGCGCGGACCTGAAGTGCCAAGTGGCCGTTTTTAAACGGCCTGTCGTTTCTCTGCTGGAAGCGCGTCCCCGCGATCGCGCTTCTGCAGAAAACTGTGTTGGCCGTGTCCCTCGGACACAGCCAATCACAGATCGTGCTGAATGGCCAATCACAGCGGCCATTCAGCATTCGATCTAGCCGTCCAATGAGAGATGATCTCGAATGTAAACAAATGAGATCATCTCTCATCGCCGGCTTTCTCTCCTTACACACAGACCGCGTGTGAGGAGAGAAAGCCTTTTACAGTGCAATCCATCCACAGTCTAAAAAAAAAAAACAGTGAGTGACATAACACTACCCACAGTCCCTGCCAGTGCCACCTTCCAGTGCCACCTTCCAGTGCCATCAGCCAGTGCCAGTGCATTTATCAGAGCCACCTGCCCCTGCCATCAGTGCCACCTGCCCCTGCCATCAGTGCCACCTGCCCCTGCCATCAGTGCCACCTGCCAAAAGTGCCACCTGCCAAAAGTGCCACCTGCCAAAAGTGCAATCTGCCAGTGCCACCTGCCCGTGCCACCTGCCCGTGCCATCTGCCCGTGCCATCAGTGCCGTCAGCCATCAGTGCCACCTGCCGCCAGTGCCACCTGCCCGTGCCACCTGCCCGTGCCATCTGCCCGTGCCATCAGTGCCGTCAGCCATCAGTGCCACCTGCCGCCAGTGCCACCTGCCCGTGCCACCTGCCCGTGCCACCTGCCCGTGCCATCAGTGCCGTCAGCCATCAGTGCCACCTGCCATCAGTGCCACCTGCCGCCAGTGCCACCTGCCGCCAGTGCCACCTGCCGCCAGTGCCATCTGCCCGTGCCGTCAGCCATCAGTGCCACCTGCCATCAGTGCCACCTGCCATCAGTGCTACCTGCCATCAGTGCCATCTGCCCGTGCCATCTGCCAGTCCCATTTGCCGTCAGTGCCACCTGTCAGTGTCATCAGTGCCACGTGCCATCTTTTGTCATGGCTAAAAGATCTTTTTCACTTACGGAGGCATACGAAATTATTGCGGCCGACGAGAGCAACGGGGAGCTCTGCGATTCGGATTCCTCCGCAAGGTCAGACGCCGGATCTGATGTTGACTATGAGCCGATAGTTAGCAGTGAAGAGGAAGAGGAGGAAGAGGAGGAAGAGGGGGAAGATGAGGAAGAGGAGGAAGAGGGGGAAGATGAGGAAGAGGAGGAAGAAGAGGAAGAAGAGGAGAAAGAGGAAGAAGAGGAAGAAGAGGAGGAAGAGGGTCCGCCCGCCAGACGAAGGCGTATTGCTAAGGAGGCAGTGCCATCCACCAGCACTGCTGTGCCATCCACCAGCACTGCTGTGCCATCCACCAGCACTGCTGTGCCATCCACCAGCACCGCTGTGCCATCCACCAGCACCGCTGTGCCATCCACCAGAACCGCAACACCTCGTCAAGCAAGGTCACGTACCAGTAGGTCCCATGCCAGCCTTCCCTATTCCCTTCAGTACCCCTTGTGGCTTCCTCCTAATTCAGGAGAAGCCAACATTCCCCCTTTCACTGCCCAGCCAGGAGTCCAAGTGGACACAGAAAATTTTGCCCCAATAGATTTTTTCAGTTTAATTTTTACTGAGGACTTGCTTTCCTCAATTGTTTCCCAGTCCAATCTCTATGCCCAACAATTTATTTCCAGTCACCCCACATCCTATTATGCCCGTCCCTTCCAATGGAGACCCCTTACAGTGGAAGAGTTTAAAATTTTTTTGGGCCTCGTATTCTGTATGGGACTAAACCACAAAAACGAAGTACGTTCATATTGGTCAAAACGCCCCATATACCACATGCCCGTCTTTTCCTCAAAAATGCCCAGGTCCAGATATCAAATGATTATGCGATTCCTACATTACAGTGACAATACCCAGTGCCCTCCCCGAGATGACCCAAATTTTGATAAACTTTATAAGATTCGGCCACTACTAGATTATTTTTCCCAAATTTTCCCCCAGTTGTTTACCCCGGACCAAAACATCTGTGTTGACGAGTCACTTGTCAAATTTTCTGGCAGGCTCGGCATAAAGCAATTTATGCCCTCCAAAAGGGCCCGCTATGGAGTGAAGCTCTACAAATTATGTGACCGTGCCACCGGATATACCTATGCCTTCAACATATATGAAGGAAAGGACAGCCAGCTACACCCCCCTAATTGCCCAGACTACATAGGAACCAGCGGGAAAATTGTTTGGCAACTCCTAAACCCGCTCATGGAGAAAGGCTACCACTTGTATGTGGACAATTTCTACACAAGTTTGCCCCTTTTCCGAAACTTGTATAGAAAGAAGACACCCGCATGCGGCACCGTACGGTCGAACCGGAAGGGCTTTCCTCAAAGCCTCGTCACCAAGAAGCTAAGAAAAGGGGAGACGGCGAGTGCACGCAATGAGGAAGTTCTGGCCGTGAAATGGAGGGACAAAAGGGATGTGTACGTGCTTTCTACCATCCACAACAATACATGCGTTACCATCAGAAGGAGGAATGGGCAAATCCAGAAACCTAAATGTATCCACGAATACAATAAGTTCATGGGGGGTGTCGATTTCAATGATCAAATGATCGAGCCCTACCTTTCCACAAGACGATCATACCAGTGGTATAAAAAAGTTTCAATTTACTTATTCAATTTGGCCATATACAACACGTACGTATTATATCGAAAATCCACTCCAAGACCCAAATCCTACCTTTACTTCCAGGAGGAAATCACCACTGCCCTTTTATACACCAGCAACCCACCAGCAACCATTCGATCCGATGTGGTAAGCCGACTCTACGAGCGCCACTTCCCAGATAAAATCCCTCCCGGACCAACAGGCCGAAATTCCCAAAAAAAATGCCGGGTGTGCTCCAAAGATGGAGTGAGAAGAGACACCCGTTTTTATTGTGCCCAATGCCCTTCCCAACCAGGCCTCTGCATAGACGGCTGTTTCCGCCGTTATCATTCCTTACTAAATTATTAGTCACTTCCTGCCATTTACCTTTACACCCCTTATGCCTCTGCTTGCTCTGTATTTGACCCTGGCTTGTTATTTGACCACGATTCTGCCTACCGATTTTGTTTATACCTCTGCCTGATATGGAACTGACCCTGGACTGTTATTTGACCACGCTTATGCCTACCGATTCTGTTTATACCTCTGCCTGATCTGGAACTGACCCTGGACCGTTTGACCATTCTTTTTGCCTGCCTCTTGGACTGATCTTTTACCCTGCCAGTGGACTAGTGGGATTCAAAGCACAGGGGTCTCACATGTGAGGGGCTCCAGAATTGTTTTTCTGGATGAAGAAAACTATTGTTTTTGTTTTCTCATTCTAGATTAGGGTCTGGTTGCCCGGAGGCTTCAAAGAGATTTGGGTGGGAGAAGCCTCTACCCCTGTCCCCATTCTGTCCTGAACGAGGCCCTACTTCTGCCTGCTGCCTGTAGGACCTATGCCATCATGCCTGTTGCCTGGACAATTGCATTTTCTTTTGCTGACCAAGTCCCTGCCTGCTGCCTGGACCAGTGCTATCGTCCCGTGGACAACTGCGCTACTAAAACCACAGGTACATTTTTTGTTTACCCTTTGCTTAGCATAATGTATTTTGGTGTGTAATTCTTGTCATGTGTAAGCTATGTGTCCCTAGAACACCGGTTGGTCTTCCTTGCATGTTGGGCCTCTGTATGTGGTCAGGCTGTGAAAAAGTCCCACACATGTGGTATCGCCATACTCAGGAGGAGCAGCAGAATGTATTTTGGGGTGTAATTTTTGCTATGTACAGGCTATGTGTTGGCAATATCTTATAAATGGACAACTTTGCATAAAAAAATTGCGTTTTCATTTTTTTTCCACATTTTCCAGAAACGTTTGGAAAAAAATGAATCGTTCAAAAGACTCATTATGCCTCATAGATTATATGTTGGGGTGTTAGCTTTCCAAAATGGGGTCACTTTGTGGGCATTTCCATTGTCCAGGTGCTCTAGGGCCTTCAAAAGTGTAATAGGTAGTCAACAAGTTAGATGTGTAATTTATGCTCCTAGAACACCTGATGGTGCTCCCTGCATATTGGGGCTCTGTATGTGGCCAGGCTGTGAAAAAGTCCCACACATGTGGTATCGCCATACTCAGGGGGAGTAGCAGAATGTATTTTGGGGTGTAATTTTTGCTATGTACAGGCTATGTGTTGGCAATATCTTATAAATGGACAACTTTGCGTAAAAAAAATGCGTTTTCATTTTTTTCCCACATTTTCCAAAAACGTTTGGAAAAAAATGAATCGTTCAAAAGACTCATTATGCCTCATAGATTATACGTTGGGGTGTTAGCTTTCCAAAATGGGGTCACTTTGTGGGCATTTCCATTGTCCAGGTGCTCCAGGGCCTTCAAAAGTGTAATAGGTAGTCAACAAGTTAGATGTGTAATTTATGTTCCTAGAACACCTGATGGTGCTCCCTGCATATTGGGGCTCTGTATGTGGTCAGGCTGTGAAAAAGTCCCACACATGTGGTATCGCCATACTCAGGAGGAGTAGCAGAATGTATTTTTGGGTGTCATTTGTGGTATACACATGCCATGTGAGAGAAATAACCTATTACAATGACAATTTTGTGAGGGGGAAAAAAAAAATAAAAAAAATATTCATTTTGCAAAGAATTGTGGGAAAAAATTACAACCTCAAAAACCTCATCATGCATCTTACTAAATACCTTGGAATGTCTACTTTCTAAAAAGGGGTCATTTGGGGGGTATTTGTACTTTCCTGGCGTGTTCAGGGCCCCAAGAAATGAGATAGGCACCGGTACAACAGGTGTGATATTTTTTTTATGATTTGCACCATAGCTTGTAGACTCTCTAACTTTCACAAAGAGCAAATAATATCCACTAATTTGGGTTATTTTTACCAAAGACATGTAGCAGTATAAATTGTGGCCAAAATTTATGAAGAAAAATTAATATTTTGCTAAATTTTATCGCATAAACTAAGAAAAATTCATTTTTTTTCAAAATTTTCCGCCTTTTTTCATTTATAGCGCAAAAAATAAAAAGTCGAGAGGTGATCAAATACCACCAAAAGAAAGCTCTGTTTCTATGAAAAAAAGGACAAAAAATTAATTTGGATACAATGTTGTATGACTGAGTAATTAACATTCAAAGTGTGAGAGTGCTGAAAGCTGAAAATTGCTCCGGGAACGAAGGTGGTTTAAGTGCCCAGTAAGCAAGTGGTTAAAGCAGACCTTCAGTAATTTGTTCATATTTCCATCTATTAACCACTTCCAGACCTTAGGTGTTTTTCAGATTCGGTGTTTGCAAGACTAAAACATTTTTTTCTGCTAGAAAATTACTTAAAACCCCCAAACATTATATATTTTTTTTTTCTAACACCCTAGAGAATAAAATAGTGGTCATTCCAATACTTTTTGTCACACCGTATTTGCGCAGCGGTCTTACAAGCGCACTTTTTTTGGAAAAAATTCACTTTTTTGAATTAAAAAATAAGACAACAATAAATTTGGCCCAATTGTTTTATATATTTTGAAAGATAATGTTACGCCGAGTAAAATGATGCCCAACATGTCACGCTTAAAAATTGCGCCCGCTCGTGGCATGGCGTCAAACTTTTACCCTTAAAAATCTTGATAGGCGACGTTTAAAAAATTCTACAGGTTGCATTTTTTGAGTTACAGAGTAGGCCTAAGGCTAAAATTATTGCTCTCGCTCTAACGATCGCGGCGATACCTCACTTGTGTGGTTTGAATACCGTTTTCATATGTCGGCGCTACTCGCGTATGCGTTCGCTTCTACGCGCGAGCTCGTCGGGACGGGGCGCTTTAAAAAAATTTTTTTTTGCTTTTCGCATTTATTTTTATTTATTTAAGAATTTTTAACACTGAAAAAAATAAAAAATAAAAAATTATCACTTTTATTCCTATTACAAGGAATGTAAACATCCCTTGTAATAGAAAAAAGCATGACAGGTCCTCTTAAATATGAGATCTGGGGTCAAAAAGACCTCAGATCTCATATTTGGGCTTAAATGCAAAAAATAGAAAAAAAATAAAAAATGTCATTTTTTCAAATGACCAAAAAAAAAATTTGTCTCTTTAAGAGGCTGGGCGGGACTGACGTTTTGACGTCACTTCCGCCCAGCCGAGCTATGGGGACGGGCGAAGGAGATTTTTCCTTCAGTCCCGTCCCCGCTCACCAGCCGACAGCATCCGATCGCCTCCGCCGCTACCGACGGCTCCGGTAAGCGGCGGAGGGCACGGGAGAGCGGCGGGAGGGGGGGGGGCCCCTCTCCCGCCACCGATAACGGCGATCTCGCGGTGAATCCGCCGCGGAGACCGCCATTATCGGATTCCAGACCGCGCACCCTAAAGATGGATACCTCGGTTGTGACAGCAGCTGCTGCCGTTACCGAGATATCCGTCTTTAAAAATAGGACGTACATCGTCGTGCGCAGGTCTGGAAGTGGTTAAATCTTCTGCCCTTGTTGTTTTAACTTTGGATAGTAAAACTTTTTTTTTCTGCCACTTCCTGGGCTTATGACATCATGCACAGCTCTCTCTCTCTCTCACTCTCCTGAGAGTTTGCCAGGAAAGATGGGGGTATGAGTCATAAGAGGGACAATGAGAGCTGCAGAGCTGGAGGTGTGACTCTGTGTGTCTGTGTAAATCCAGGAAGTGAACAGGCAACAGCTTCAGCTGCCCACAGTTAAAATGGATGTAGCCAGACTCAGTAGAGGGAGATTTCTGCAGCATATTTGGCTAGTACATAATCACAGTATATATAAAATAAAATGCAAAGTGGTCGGAAGGGAGGCTTCAGAATGGCAAAGATGTTTTTATTACAAATGATGTGAGCAGGCTGCAGTTCCTCTTTACCACTTCAGCCCCAGAAGATTTGGCTGCTCAATGACCAGGCCATTCTTTGCGATTCGGCACTGTCAATTGCACAGTTTGTACCCAAACAAAATTGACGTCCCTTTTTCCCCCCACAAAAAAATGTCCTCAGTTTAGGTCGATATGTGTTCTTCTACATATTTTTGGTAAAAATAATTTTTAGTACTTTACCTGTACACAGTATTTTACAACATGAATGTTAACTCTGGAGAGGTAAGTTGTTTAAAAGGCTCCTATTCTTATGTCACATTGCAGCAGAAGCAGAGCTTTTTTTCTCAGAAAATAGGTGCAGGAACTCAACCACGACCCCGTTCAGATTTCAAAAACATTAGGGGGGTCTTAAAGGGGCATTAAATAACAGGATTGCATTACATACAGAGTGCAGAGTTCAGGGGGTTACATACAGAGTGCAGAGCTGTCATTTGTAAACACAGAAACCAGACTTCTGTGTTTACAAGTAATTGTGGTGAGCAGGCACCAAAGGGTCTGAGCCAGAGATGGTGGAACTGAGTTCCCCCAAGTTCCCCTTGAAAAAAAGCCCCGAGCAGAAGCATTATAGAGAATTGAACCCCTTAACGCCCGCTGCACGACTATTTACGTCCGCACAATGGCACGGACAGGCAGAAGGACTAATATATACGTCCTTGCCTTCTAGCGGGTGGGAGGTCCGATCGGGGCCCCCCCCCCACTGCGTGCGGCGTGCGGATTCCCTCGGGGAGCGATCCGGGACGACGGCGCGGCTATTCGTTTATAGCAGCTCCGTCGCGATCGCTCCCCAGGGCTGAAGAACGGGGAGAGCCGTATGTAAACACGGCTTCCCCATGCTTCACTGTGGCGGTGCATCGATCGTGTCATCCCCTTTATAGGGGAGACACAATCGATGATGTCAGACCTACAGCCACACCCCCCTACTGTTGTAAACACACACTAGGTGAAGCCTAACACGTTCAGCGCCCCCTGTGGTTAACTCCCAAACTGCAACTGTCATTTTCACAATAAAGAATGCAATTTAAATGCATTTTTTGCTGTGAAAATGACAATGGTCCCAAAAATGTGTCAAAATTGTCCGAAGTGTCCGCCATAATGTCGCAGTCACGAAAAAAAAAAAAAAAAAAATCGCTGATCGCCGCCAATAGTAGTAAAAAAAAAAAAATTAATAAAAATGCAAAAAAACTATCCCCTATTTTGTAAACGCTATAAATTTTGCGCAAACCAATCGATAAACACTTATTGCGATTTTTTTAACCAAAAATAGGTAGAAGAATACGTATCGGCCTAAACCGAGGACAAAAAATGTTTTTATATATGTTTTTGGGGGATATTTATTATAGCAAAAAGTAAAAAATATTGAATTTTTTTCAAAATTGTCGCTCTGTTTTTGTTTATAGCGCAAAAAAACGCAGAGGTGATTAAATACCACCAAAAGAAAGCTCTGTTTGTGGGGGAAAAAGGACGCCAATTTTGTTTGGGAGCCACGTCGCACGACCGCGCAATTGTCTGTTAAAGCGACGCAGTGCCGAATTGTAAAAACGCCTTTGGGCATTTAGCAGCATATTGGTCCGGGGCTTAAGTGGTTAAGGAGCCCTATCTAACTTGCCTCCAAATAACCAGCCAGCCAAACAGAGCCAGCCGTGATCGTATAGTGGTTAGTACTCTGTGTTGTGGCCGCAGCAACCCCGGTTCGAATCCGGGTCACGGCAGTTGACATTTTTACTCTAATTTTGTTATTAGTATGGTGAGTGTGTCTGAACTTTAATAAAAAAAGAAACAAACAAAGCTCCAGTGAAAGCGCTATAGTCTCTAAATGAATCAGTTCGCTGGGAACTGTGAAGACATAAGGAGAGAACAAAGCGCACGGCTTCCTTGTGCAATACAGTTTTATTGAGTAAATAAAGGATTAATAACAAGTTGCACTCACAAGAGTATTGTAAAGCTGAGCATTCATGTAGGTATTCTTAGGCAGCATATGGAGTGAGATCCTCTGTACGGTGGGAGAGCGGAGGCTGAGAGGAGTGGAATCCATCATGCAGCAGCCAACAGGCTTCACCCAAGCCATTTGTTTAGACCAGGATCCCTATTCCACGGTGAGGCAGATCCCGCCTCTTTGATCACATGACTACAGGCTGTGCCAGCTGACAGGGCGCTCTAGATTTGACAGGCCAACGCGTTTCAGGTCAGCCCAGTCCTCTCTGAGAGGTCTTTTTATCAAGTGTGGGTGGTGTCGGCATAATTAACCCTAAAGGTGTCAGCCAATGGACAATCATGGTATACACACAGGCATAGTTAATGAGGGAACTAATAGGTGTCAGAAAACGATGTTTAATACATTTTAAACCTTTTTGATCCTTTGATGGCTATCATGTTTCTCCAGCAGAGTAACAAACATGCAGCAACATAAAAACAACTCGGTTATACTTGATACACCAATACTGAATGTATTTTATAAAAAGTTGTATAGTATAAAAGTTTAAAAATGGGTTTGCAAAAGTTTTTTGCATACATTTACTTTATATTATCATAAATGAATTGTTTGTATAAAAAAAATCAAAAATGATTTGTATTAAAACGGGAAGATTCATTTAACTTATAATAAAGGATAATACAATATATATCATAGTCTACTAATACCATATGAGCTACAGTTCATTTTGATATTAGTATTATTATTATAATAATATGAACCTTATGGACTCCATGTGTGGGATGGATTTACACACGTGTAAAAGCCAAAGATTATTTAAAAAAAAAATGTTAATGTTAATTAATATTTTTGTTATTAATCTTATGTACTTTTAATGAACATTGTATATAAATGTATCGAGAGTTCCTATAAAGGTAATTTTTAAGAAATATGTTTTTCCCGTAGTCTTAGAGCAGAGGTCTCTAAACTGCGGCCCTGGGGCCAGATGCAGCCCTTTGCTTGCCTTTATCTGGCCCTTGGGGCACCATTCCATCCACTGACACCAACAATGGGGCATATGGAGCACTATCAAAAGGGCACAATACCTTCAATTAATACCAACGATTGGCTACTATTCCTCCCACTGACACCAACGATTGGCTACTATTCCTCCCACTGACACCAACGATGGGCCACTATTCCTCCCACTGACAGCAACAATGGGCCACTATTTCTCTCACTGACAGCAACGATGGGCCACTATTTCTCCCACTGACACAAACGATGGGCCACTATTTCTCCCACTGACACAAACGATGGGCCACTATTTCTCCCACTGACAGCAACAATGGGCCACTATTCCTCCCACTGACAGCAACAATGGGCCACTTTTTCTCCCACTGACACCAACGATGGGCCACTATTTCTCTTGCTGGCAGCAACGATTGGGCAGAATTCTTTCCATTAACACCAACAATGGGGCACTATTCTATTCACTATTCATACCTCCAGGGCATGGTTTACTCCCACTGGACACCAGGACATTTTCTACTCCCACTGGCCCCCCTAAAGTCTGAAGGACAGTAAACTGGCCCTTTGCTCAAAAAGTTTGGAGACCCCTGTCTTAGAGGAAGAACTTTAATCGTATAGCCGTGTGCGGTCATCCCCAAAAAAGCATGTGTGTGGCTAACCACACATATGACACTCACCGCCAATTTACAGGATGTTAACGGATCTGCTATGGCATGTGATGGTAGGCGGATCACTGAATAATAAACACGTGTATATGCATGTATAGGTCAGCAGAGAAAGAAAGGTATAAATAGAGAGAATCTGAAATGCATTTGTCCTGGCAACCCTAGAGTGCCCCCTGTCAGCTGGCATAGCCTGGAGTCATGTGAATCATGGAGGCGGGATCTGCTTCACCATGGACTCTGGATCCTGGTCTGAACGAACGACTCGCTCAAAGCTTGTTGGCTGCTGCATGCTGGATTCCACCCCTCTCAGCCTCCGCTCTCCTACCATCCAGAGAATCCCGCTCCATATACTGCCTAGGAGTACCTACATGAATGCTCAGCTTTACAATACTCTTGTGAGTGAAACTTGTTATCATCCCTTTATTTACTCAATAAAACTGTATTGCACAAGGAGCCTGTGCGCTTTGTTCTCTCCTTATGTCTTCACAGTTCCCAGTGTCCTTCTGGCAGATGGAGCTCCATGGTCCTAGGCAATAGCTTTGTTTAACTCTTTGTTTGGCGGATTATACACTGCATTATCTTTATGGAGAGCGCTTGTTTTATATTTGGGGTCATTTAGAGATTATAGCGCTCCAGTGTGAAAGCACTCAGGCTTAAAGCGGTTGTAAACCCGCATATACATTTTTTTTTTGTTTTAACCCTGCAAGGCAAAAGCCATAATGAGCTAGTATGCACCGCATATTAGCTCATTATGAAATACTTACCTCGGAACGAGGTAGGGAACTTACCTGGTCCACGCCGAGCCGAGTGTGTCTTCCGGGTATCGCCGCTCCAGCGCTATGATTGGCTGGAGCGGCGATGACGTCACTCCCACGCATGCGCGCGGGAGATTTCAATCCGGCATGGGTCGGCGTGGGCCGGCCCTTCAGCCGAGGATCCCCCCTGTGCATGCGCCGCTGCAATCAGAGGCGCATTGCGAGGGGAATATCTCCTAAACCGTACAGGTTTAGGAGATATTCTTTATACCTACAGGTAAGCCTTATTATAGGCTTACCTGTAGGAAAAGGTCAAAAATGTGCGTTTACAATCACTTTAAAAAAAAAAAATTGCAAGCTCAACTGCCGTGACCCGGATTCGAACCGGGGTTGCTGCGGCCACAACACAGAGTACTAACCACTATACGATCACGGCTAGCTGTTTGGCTAGCTGGTTGAGAGGCGGCTGTTTAGGGCTCTTTAAATCCTGTAACCCTTTCATGACTAAGCCTATTTCTGAACTTTAGTGTTTACGAGTTAAAATCTGTATTTTTTGCTAGAAAATTACTTAAAACCCCCCAAACTATATATATATATATATATATATATATATATATATATATATATATAATTTATTTTTTGCAGAGAATAAAAAATTGTTGCAATATTTTATGTCACACAGTATTTGTGCAGCAGAGTTTTAAACGCACATTTTTGGGAAAAAGGACACTTTCATGAATTAAAAAAAAAAAAACAGTAAAGTTAGCCCAATTTGATATTATGCCGAGTAAATAGAAAATAGATACCAAACATGTCACGCTTTATAATTGCACGCATCTCGTGGAATGGCGACAAACTACGGTACCTAGAAATCTCCATAGGCGAAGATTTAATTTTTTTTTACGGTTACCAGGTTAGAGTTACAGAGCAGGTCTAGTGCTAGAATTATTGCTCTCACTCTGACGATCATGGCAATACCTCACATGTGTGATTTGAACACCGTTTACATATGCAGGCGTGACTTCCGTATGAGTTTTCTTTGCTGCGCGAGCTCGCGGAGACTGGATCCGTCGGCCCCGGATGTTGAGCATAGAGATTTCCAGCAGACCAGATGGTCGCCAGAGTCTCTATGATCGTCGGAGGCCAGGCACGATGTTATGATGTCACGCCCGGCCTCTGCATTCAAAAAAACGACGCTGGTTTCTGCTGTGAAGTAGTGATCGTTTTTTATTTTTTTTTATTTTAGTCTTCCCAGCCTAGAGGTGAGATGTGGGGTCTTATTGACCCCATATCTCACTGTAAAGAGGTCCTGTCATGCCATATTCCTATTACAAGGGATGTTTACATTCCTTGTAATAGGAATAAAAGAGATCAAAATTTTAATTTATTTTTTTAAAGTGTCAAACCTATTTTTTTTTAAAGTAAAATTAACCATTATATATATATTTTTTAAAGTGCCCCTGTCCCCGTGTGCTCGCACGCAGAAGTGAACGCATATATAAGTCCCGCCAACATATGAAAACGGTGTTCAAACCACACGTGTGAGGTGTTGCCGCGAACGATAGAGCGAGAGCAATAATTCTAGCACTAGACCTCCTCTGTAACTAAAAAAATGTAACCAGTGAAAAAAATGTAAAGCATCGCCTATGGGGATTTCTAAGTACCGAAGTTTGGCGCCATTCCACAAGTGTGTGCAATTTTGAAGCGTGACATGTTAGGTATCTATTTACTCGGTGTAACATAATCTTTCACATTATGTAAAAAAATTGGGCTAACTTTACCGGTTTTTTTTTTAAAGCATGAACGTTTTTTTTTCCAAAAGAAACGCGTTTTAAAAATTTCTGCGCAAATACTGTGCAAGATAAAAAGTTGCAATGACCTCCATTGTATTCTCTAGGGTCTCTGCTAAAAAAAAAAAAAAAAACATATATAATGTTTGGGGTTCTATGTAATTTTCTAGCAAAAAAAATTATGATTTTTACATGTAGGAGCGAAGTGTCAGAATTGGTCTGGTTGTTAAGTGGTTAAAGTGAATTCAGCTTTACATGAGCAAATGGTTTACTTCATATCTTCATTGAAAATATAGCGGTCCATACATTGCACTCCCCGGATGGATAAAAATGGCGGACTCTAATTCTGACAGACTTTTCACCTCAGAACTTTACCTCAGGACACTTCTCCTGCACATCACTTTCCTGTCACAAATTGGTACTCCTGTCCTGCCATCTTCAGCCCACTAGGCCTTACTCTAAATAAGTCCCAGCAGTTTCTGTAATTGATTGTACTTGGTGGCATATGACTGCGTAGTTACTAGGCCCGGGGCCTGCAGAACCCCTCCCAGGGGGGCCTAGTAGTTTAACAGCTCTGTACTTGGTGATGGACTACTGATCCCAGCCCAGATAGTCCTACTTGCAAATCCTGCACCCTCGGGGCGACATTGATTTGACACATTTCCTCACAGTCTCTCTCCCTCCTCTGATCCAGGACTCCTCATCACTGGCCTTGTAATGACAAAGCTCCCTCACAGACTCCCTGTGGTACACTCACCAACCTACTTCCTGCCCCAGGTCCTTGATGGAGGATTTTATCTGGACGTACATTCCAACAGCCTCTAGCCAATCTCCCAGGCTACTTCACTGGGCCTCACCCCCCCCCCCCCCCAGATGGGGGTGGGGTCCCTGCACTGTTTAGTACTCCATCCTTCACTTCTCCCGGCCGACAACTGCCTCCTAGTGGCATGTTACCTCAGCTTATATAGGAGGCCCGCCCCCTGTCCTAGTTGGAGATTGGTCAGATTTCCCACACAAGCTGCCTGCCACTCCAGTCCCAGGCCCTTCCCCCTACTCTGTACATTCTCCCCAGAGACAGGGGAGACACCTCAGAACTAGAGCACAGGTGGCCACACCCACTGCTACACTGAACACTCCCAGTCCCAGATCAAAACAAACAGGCCTGCATAGAGCACAGGCCTGCCTAAATTTGCCTGTACTGATACCTAAAACCTAGAAAACACAATTCTAGTACCTACCAATAGGTAGTGGGTGCTACATTTACATTGTAGCAAAGTGTAATTTCTTAATTTCTTCTGTGTTGTCACATGAAAAGATATAATAAAATATTAAAAAAAATGTGAGGGGTGTATTCACTTTTGTGAGATACTGTGTGTGTATATATATATATATATATATATATATATATATATATATATATATATATATAAATAACACGTTGGGCATCTATTTACTTTTCACTTAAAGCGGATGTGGCATGAAAAAAAAATATTAAAAGCCAGCAGCTACAAATACTGCAGCTGCTGACTTTTAATATTAGGACACTTACCTGTCCTGGAGTCCAGCGCCGTCCGCAGTAGAGGACGAGCGATCGCTCGTCACTCTGCTGCTCCCCCCGCCATCATCAGTAAAGGGGACCAGGAACATAAAGCGCTCCGGCTTCACTACCCGGTTCCCTACGGCACATGCGCGAGTTGTGCTACGCCGCTGATTGGCTCCCGCTGTGCTCTGGGAGCCGAGTGTTCCCAGAGCACAACGGGGGGAGGACGGGAGGTGACGTTCTGCCCGCAGTTTACCCGGAACTGTGTGTCCGGAAGTGGGTGCAAATACCTGTCTTTAGACAGGTATCTGCACCCCCCTCCCCCCTGAAAGGTGTCAAATGTGACACCGGAGGGGGGGGAGGGTTTCCGATCAGCGTGAGTTCCACTTTAGGGTGGAGCTCCGCTTTAACCTCATCTTTTATATTTTACTAAAAACATGGGCAATATATTGTGCTTTTGTGTACTAAAAGTATCTGACTTACCCTTCATTTGCTGAAGTTATGGATAGGGGTATAGGAATCACTGACCTTATGCTTATGGAACTCTCAGGTTGACGTTAGGAATATTATACCGTGGAACCTTGGATTACCAGCATAATCCATTCCAGGAGAATGCTCATAATCCAAAGTACTCGCATATCAAAGTGATTTTTCCCCATTGAAGTCAATGGAAACTAAAATAATTTGTTCCGCATTGACTTCAATGGTATACAATACCGCAGGGCTCAAAATTTCAAGTTCTGAACTACTAGCCAGGCCTCAAGAGTTACTCGCCACCAGTTGCCCCACCTAATTCATACACTGCCCTGTGCCTAATTGCACCCGTAAACACGCCCTCGTAGATTATCTCATGGAATGACAATGTTTTATGCAGAATCAAGTTACAAAATTAAATATTACCAACAACAACTTTAACAAAATGGGACAGGGCACTGGGGGCAGACCAAAGGGACAGGGCACTGGGGGCAGACCAAAGGGACAGGGCACTGGGGGCAGACCAGAGGGACAGGGCACTGGGGGCAGACCAGAGGGACAGGGCACTGGGGGCAGACCAGAGGGACAGGGCACTGGGGGCAGACCAGAGGGACAGGGCACTATAACTGGGTCTCTTACCCATTCTCTTGCTGTCTCCTCTGCAACTCTTATCCATCCTCTCTCTCTCTCTCCCATTCATCTCATCATCAGGAGCCTGTGTGTGCGGCTCCACATTTGCATGTCCCCACTTCCCCCTTTTATTCAGGCTGGCAGAGAAGAGAGGAGCTGCAGCACAGCAGGAGGGAGTACATTCCAGCACTGAAATCCACACAACTGCACAGCCATTGACACCATAGCACAGCGCACACTGACAGCGCACAGCACACATTGAGACCAGTCTGTTCACAGTGCTCAGGCTAAACTGTTGGACACTTACATAGAGCACAAGGAGAAGAAAACTGCACAAACTAGAAGGCTGCCGCTCTCATGTCAGGGCAACTTTCTGTGAGTGCTGCACCGGAGTGGTAATTTTTGCAATCCTCCACCTCACTCATTACTTTCTGCTCTGCAGCTACATTGGTCAGGCCCGGGGGAGGGGGCCAGGCTCAGAGAGGTCATACTGTTAGGTCCCATGGCTTAATGAGAATTGTAAGGAGAGCACCTGTGTACTGCTCTGCCTGTGCGCGGCTCACCAGACTACTTTTCCCGAGCATGCACCTTTCCTCTTCGGCCGCCAATCTTATCTGGACTCTTAGTGTAGGCACAGATTGGAGGGAGATTGGTCATGCAGCCCTGTCATCACTCTCCCCCAGCTTAAATCCACTCGCCAAATGCTAGTAGGCGAGAGGAAATTTTGAGGGCTGCAATACCGCATGCGGCCAGCAGGGGGCGCCGGAGAGCTGGGTAATCACTCTGAAAGGGCCGACCTCGGCTGAACTCTGAAGACTTTGGAAACACCCAGGAACGGAGTATTTTTGAGATTTTCCAAGCATTTCCAAGCTTGGCTCCAGAGTCCCCCACCTCAGGCCAAACGCGGTATTGCACATCGATTTGGCTTGAATCCTGCTCGTTTTGCGAGACAACACTCGCAAACCGAGTCAGGTTTTTTTTAAATACAGTGCTCATATTGCGAAACGCTTATTAACTGCGTTACTCGCAATCCAAAGTTCCACTGTATGTGTACTCTGAAACATTTTACCTGCTCTGGGACTAAGTCCCCCGATTTATGCTGATTTCATGTTGATTTCTTTGTACTATGTCTATGTCTCTAATGCTTTGACAATGTAATGCTGATTTGTATTTCAATAAACATCTCTGTTAAAAAAAAAAGTAACTGTAATGTGTTTTTACTAGGGCTGCGGAAATTAACGATTAATTGTTCGATTAATCGTTAATTTCTTTGATCGACTAAAATATTTTTGATCGACGATCCGCGGAGTGAGCTCCGCGGTCTCGCCCATAGGAAAGACCGCGGCTTCGGCCTAGCTCCGGAGCCGCGGCCATCTTGGTCCACCCGGCAGCAGCCAAGTAGCGGCGCGCTGACGTCATCATCACCCGCCCGCCTGCTTGTATTATCTTCCCTTGCGCACGTGTCCATCAGCTACTCTGCGGACCGATCTTTAGGTAAGAGAGGAGGACAACCATCCTTTATATTAAAGCATGGGGGCATATGTGTTTGTAAAGCCTGGGGGGCATCTGTGTATATAAAGCATGGCGGCATATGTGTATGTTAAGCATGGGGGCATATGTGTATGTAAAGCATGGGGGCAAATGTGTATGTAAAGCATGGGGGCAAATGTGTATGTAAAGCATGGGGGCAAATGTGTATGTAAAGCATGGGGGCAAATGTGTATGTAAAGCATGGGGGCAAATGTGTATGTAAAGCATGGGGGCAAATGTGTATGTAAAGCATGGGGGCAAATGTAATATACACATCTGCCCCCATGCTTTAATATACACATCTGCCCCCATGCTTTAATATACACATCTGCCCCCATACTGCAAGAATATACATATTTGCCCCCATGCTTTACATGCACATTTGCCCCCATGCTTTGCATACACATTTGCCCCCATGCTTTGCATACACATTTGCCCCCATGCTTTACATACACATTTGCCCCCATGCTTTACATACACATTTGCCCCCATGCTTTACATACACATTTGCCCCCATGCTTTACATACACATTTGCCCCCATGCTTTAATATACACATTTGCCCCCATGCTGCTGTAATGTACACATCTGCCCCCATGCTGCTGTAATGTACACATCTGCCCCCATGCTGCTGTAATGTACACATCTGCCCCCATGCTGCTGTAATGTACACATCTGCCCCCATGCTGCTGTAATGTACACATCTGCCCCCATGCTGCTGTAATGTACACATGGGGGCAGATGTGTATATTCTTGCAGTATGGGGGCAGATGTGTATATTACAGCATGGGGCAAATGTGTATAATCTTACAGCATCGGGGCAAATGTGTATAATCTTACAGCATCGGGGCAAATGTGTATATTCTTGCGTTAATTAATCGAAATTAGTCGATTAATCGATTAAAAAAAAAAACGATTAATCGAACACAAAAATTTTAATCAGTAACAGCCCTAGTTTTTACTGATTATTTTGCACTTGTTAAATCATCGTACAAATATGTGACAAAGAAAACTACCACTGTTTTATTCTGCAGTGTCTCTGCTTTCAGAAAATTATATAATGTTCAGGGGTTTTAACTAGTCCTCAGGGCTAAAATATTTTTTTTAAATGTGCAAAAAAAGTCCATTAAATTCATTGGCCCATATTCAAGATGCACTTGCGCCCGCGCAACCATAGGTTGCGCGGCGCAAGGGCTTACTTGCTCCGGTGTAACGAGTGCTCCTGATTCAGGAACCTCGTTACACCGACTGCAGCCTAGGATGTGACAGACATAAGCCTCCTTTTGCCTTCACATCCCAGGCTGCATTCTTGCGTTGGCCGCTAGGGGGCGTGGCCATTGTGATCGGCGTATAGTATGCAAATTGCATACTACCACCGATTCACAAAAGTTGCGCGGGCCCTGCGCACGCAAGGTACGGAGTTTCCGTACGGCCACTTTAGCATAAGGCTGCTCCTGCTAATAGCAGGCGCAGCCAATGCTAAAGTATAGCTGCGCTTCCCGCTCGTGAAATTTAAATTTCACGTCGTTTACGTAAGTGAACCGTGAATGGCGCTGGACGCCATTCACGTTCACTTAGAAGCAAATGACGTCCTTGCGACGTCATTTGCCGCAATGCACGTCGGGAAAGTTTCCCGACGGAGCATGCGCTGTTCGCTCGGCGCGGGAGCGCGCCTAATTTAAATGATTCCCGCCCCCGGCGGGATCATTTACATTAGGCGCCCTTACGCAGGGCTATTTATCATATCGCCCGCGCAATTTACGGAGCAACTGCTCCGTGAATCGCGGGCAAATCGCAATATTTGCGTGGGCGCAGAGAAATTTTTTTGCTCTTTGCCCACGCAAATATTGCGCGATTCTACCTGAATCTGGGCCATTCTGTTCACTTTGGGCAGCGCATCACGTACTTATCTCATAGGAATGAAAAACATACATAGATTTTGTTTATTTACTTGTGGCCATGTTTTTGAAGCTATAGGGAAATTAGGGTTTAGCTTCCTTCTATGAATTTCAGTTATCTGATATTCTTATCTTATATTCAATAAGGGAGTTTATTTATTACTGTGGCATAGGATTTAGGTGTGTTGGACATATGCAGCAAACCTAGAACAAGCAAAGGTGACCAAAATGCAGCTAAAGGACCTTGCCCCTTTTTGCGATTCGGCACTGTGTCGCTTTAGCTGACAATTGCGCGGTCGTGCGACGTGGCTCCCAAACAAAATTGGCGTCCTTTTTTCCCCACAAATAGAGCTTTCTTTTGGTGGTATTTGATCACCTCTGCGGTTTCTATTTTTTGCGCTATAAACAAAAATAGAGAGACAATTTTGAAAAAAATGCAATATTTTTTACTTATTGCTATAATAAATATCCCCCAAAAAATATATAAAAAAAAATTTGTTTTACTCAGTTTAGGCCGATACGTATTCTTCTACCTATTTTTGGTAAAAAAAAAATCGCAATAGGCGTTTATCGGTTGTCAAACTTTATAGCGTTTACAAAATAGGGGATAGTTTTATTGCATTTTTATAATTTTTTTTTTTTTAATACTAATGGATCAGTTGCAATTTTTTTTTTGTGTTTAACAGTATTAGCACAACTTTCATTAAAATCTATAACTCCAGTTTAAAAAAATTCCAATTCATTTTAGTGTACACAAACAAATTATTTTTACACATTTTCTGTAAAATGTTGAGGAAATAGATACCAGTTATATCAAGCTTTAAAATTGAATGCGCATAAAAGTTAGGGAAAAAAAATTTGAGAATGTTTCCGCCCGGTTTCGAACCGGGGACCTTTCGCGTGTGAGGCGAACGTGATAACCACTACACTACGGAAACTCACATAAGGACCTCCCCCAGGATATGCTTTTTGTACTCTATCTCCATGTATGTCTAACAAGCTCTGTAAGTATCTGTTTCTCTCTTAGGTTGTTCATTAACCGCTTAAAGACCCGCCCATAGATGATTGACAGCTACAAGGCAGTTCGTTAACTCTGGGAGCGTGCAAGACCCTGCCATACTCTGCAATACCCTGCACTACCCTGCAATACCGAGCCATACTCTGCAATACTCGGCCATGCTCGGCCACGCTCGGCCATGCTCGGCCACGCTCGGCCATACTTTGCCATATGTCCCCCCCCCCTCCCGTCGCCCTCCGTTGCTTCTACCGACTCACTGCTACGATCAAAGCCAGGATTGTTTTTTTATTTTATTTCAGGCTTCCCAGCCTAGAGGTAAGATATGGGGTCTTATTCACTGTAAATAGGACCTGTCATGCCATATTCCTATTACAAGAGATGTTTACATTCCTTGTAATAGGAAAAAAAGTAATCAAAAAAATTTTTGGGGAGAAAAACGCGTCAAACTAAAATAAATAAAGTAAAATGAACAATAAAAAAAACAATTTTTTTTTAAAGCGCCCCTGTCCCCGTGTGCTCGCATACAGAAGCGAATGCATATGTAAGTCCCGCCCACATATGAAAACGGTGTTCAAAACACACGTGAGGTATCACTGCGAACGTTAGAGCGAGAGCAATAATTTTGGCCCTAGACCTCCTCTGTAACTAAAAACATGTAACCAGCAAAAATATTTAATAGGGATTTTCAAGTTGCGAAGTTTGGCGCCCTTCCACGAGCGTGTGCAATTTTGAAGGGCGACATGTTGGGTATCAAATTACTCGGCGTAACTTCATCTTTTACATTATGCAAAAACATTGGGCTAACTTTACTGTTTTTTTTTTTAAAGCACAAAACCGTTTTTTTTTTTCAAAAAAAGAAAACGTTCGAGAAATTGCTGCGCAAATACCGTGCAAAATAAAAAGTTACAATGATTGCCATTGAATTCTTCAGGGTCTTTGCTAAAAAAAAAACATATATAATGTTTTGAGGTTCTATGTAATTTTCTAGCAAATAAATTGTGATTTTTCCATGTAGGAGAGAAATGTCAGAATTGGCCTGGGTGCTCCAGAACGCTTGAAGGTGCTCCCTGCTTGTTGGGCCTCTGTATGTGGCCACGCTGTGTAAAAGTTTCACACATGTGGTATCGCCATACTCGGTAGTAATAGCAGAATGTGTTTTGGGGTGTAATTTGTAGAATGCATATGCTGTGTGTGAGTAACAACCTGCTAATATGACAATTTTGTGGGGAAAAAATAAGAAAAAAATCTTGATTTTGCAAAGAATTGCGGGAAAAAATTACAACTTCAAAAAACTCACAATGCCTCTTTCTAAATACCTTGGAATGTCTTCTTTCCAAAAAGGGGTCATTTGGGGGGTATTTGTACTTTTCTGGCATGTTAGGGTCTCAAGAAATGAGTACTTCAGGTGTAATCAATTTTCAGATATTGGCACCATAGCTTGTGGACTCTATAACTTTCACAAAAGATACCAAAGATATGTAGCAGTATACATTTTGGCCAAAATGTATGAAGAAAAATTACTAATTTGCTAAATTTTATAACAGAAACAAAGAAAAAATCATTTTTTACAGAATTTTCAGTCATTTTTAATGTTATAGCGCAAAAAAAAAAAAAAAAAAAAAACGGTGATTAAATACCACCAAAGAAAGCTCTATTTGTGTGAAAAAAATTACAACATTTTCATTTGGGTACAGTGTTGTATGAGTAATTGTCATTCAAAATGTGAGAGCACCGAAAGCTGGAAATTGGTCTGGTTATTAAGGGTTTTTAAGTGCCCAGTTGTCAAGTGGTTTAACATAGAGGTGTGTATACATAAATATATATCCTTCAGCGTATTAGCTTTTAATGTACTTGTGTCTATTGTTTACCATGATACCCTAAATATATGCTTTTATTCTACTTTCCCTTTATATGGTATATTCATCTTTTTCATATATGGTGAATGTTATCATTTTTTTTTTTTTTATGAAAGAACCACTTATAAATGCCTCCATATATTTTGTGTTTCAACCCTGATGAAAGGGTCCTTAAAACACCTGAAACTCATTGACTTTTTATGTTACATGATACGAAATAAAAACTTCTCTGGATTCATGAGTCTGGTGTTTTTCCCCACGTGCTTCTACTTTTCCTTTCTTAGGTTCTATCATCTTACACAATTTTGTACAGACAATAATTTTGTTTTTCTGACATAAAGTGGAAAAAAATAGCAAATTGTTATCCCCATAGGATTTTTTCACCCCTAATTTACAAATCTGGTAAGATGGTAAAAGTTTGGAGAGATGCACAAATAGGTGATATATGAAAGCAATGGAATGAGAAACATTGTGATGCGTGTGGGAAAAACATTTTCTACATTTCTTCAAAATCAAAAACCATTATACCATAAATATTGGTATATTACCTCAATGTAAAGTACTGGTACCTTTAACATTTTTATTTTCAAACCCTTTGTAGTACAATCCAAGGGTATCTACTTATAACAATTTAAATACCGTATATACTCAGTATAAGCCTAGTTTTTCAGACCTTTTTTAGGGCTGAAAATACCCCTCTTGGCTTATACTCAAGTGTCCCGTCCCGTTCTGTGATAGGTGTTTGACACTGTGTTCAGTGTTCCGCCTATCACGGACCTTCTCTTGTCTGAAGATTAAAGAACGTCCGTGATTGACGGAAAACTGAACACAGTGTCTGCTGGTAAACTGAGTGCGAGGATGAAAGAATGTCCGTGATAGGCGGAACACCGAACACAGTGTCAAACGCCTATCATGGAACGGGACCAGGAGGAAGCCACGAGTTTTAAAAAATGGACGCCCACAGCGCAGCCTGTGAAGAATTTCAGGTACGCTGCAATGTGCACAGTGAGGCTGTAATGGGCACAGTGAGGTTGTAATGGGCACAGTGAGGTTGGGCACAGTAAGGCGTGCAAATGGGCACAGTGAGGCATGCAAATGGGCATTGTTGACCCTCTTTCCGCTTACAGTAGCTGCTGCATTCTCACCCTAGGCTTATACTCGAGTCAATAAGTTTTCCCAGTTTTTTTGTGGTAAAATTAGGTGCCTCAGCTTATACTTGGGCCGGCTTATACTCGAGTGTATATACAGTAACTAATGTATAAATAAATAAAAAATATATATATATATATATAACTGATTTCCTAGAAAACTAACAATGCTGTGTGATGCCAGTGTAATGAGTGCACCTTATAATAAATGTTTAATTGCAAAATTATATATATTTTTAAATATTTAAAAAAATATTTTAAGCATCTAAGCATTGTTGGCTATTTAGAATATGGTAGTTTTAGAGGACAACATAGGATTTCATATTATTTATCGCTTCTGGGTTACCATAGCGGTGACCCAATCAAAGCCGATCCCGATGACGTACCAGGTACGTGATTTGGGGACAAGTGGTTGATGTAGAAGTAGGAACAATGACGGGGAGCATTAAAAAACTAATAATATTTGGGGACAGGAACTCGGCTTTAAATCCTTCTTTTAAGTGTCAGTATAATGGAGGTCTTATCCTGTTTTTTCAGTGTGGAGAATTGATGATTGGCAACAAAAGCCTATATCATTCTTCATACTTTACAGATATGAAGCTCCTCCAACTTAGGAGCAGGTGAGTTCTCTCTTTAGCAATCCTGTGTTGGTTTGCCGCCAGAGCCACGATCTCTAGTTGACATGACAGAGCAAGGTGAAGGAAATAATGCAGATAAGCCCTGCTGGGGGTATTAGAGAGGTTTGGATACACACTGTATTAATTCTGAAAAAAAATCTTCATCTTTGGTTTGTGAAAATCAATGAATTACCTGCAACAGACAATTTGTACTAATATATTAACCACTTCTGGGCTGCCGCACGCCGATATACGTTGGCTGTTTGAAGAGGGATATCTCTGTTATGGCAGCAGCTAGCTGCCATAACCCAGGTATCCTCGTCTTCAGCCGGCAGTCCGGTTTCTGATAATGGTAGTCTCTGCGGCAGATTCGCCGCAAGATCACGGTGGGAGAATGCCCCCTCCCGTCGCTCTCTTGTGCCAGATCCGTCGGCAGTGGCGGAGACGATCGGGTCCTTATGGTGTTTGGGTATGGAGACGAGTGAGGGGAAGATGGCCCCCACCTGTCTCCATACCATAGCAGGGCGGAAGCGACGTCAAAACGTCTTAAAGGGCCATTTATTTATTTATTTGTTTTTTTCAAATGACAACATTTGTTTGTTTTTTATTGCATTTTAGTGTAAATATGAGATCTGAGGTCTTTTTGACCCCAGATCTCATTTAAGAGGACCTGTCATGCTTTTTTTCTATTACATCTCTTGTAATGGGAATAAAAGTGACACCATTTTTTTTTAAAAGAACAGTGTAATAAAAAAAAGGTAAAATAAATAATAATAAAAAATAAATTCCCATCCCGCAGAGTTCGCGCGCAGAAGCGAATGCCTACGTGAGTAGCGCCCGCATATGAAAACGGTGTTCAAGCCACACATGTGAGGTATCGCTGCGATCGGTAGAGAGAGAGAAATAATTCTAGCCCTAGACCTCCTCTATAACTCAAAACATGCAACCTCTAGAATTTTTTAAATGTCCCCTATGGAGATTTTAAAGGGTAAAAGTTTGTCGCCATTCCACGAGCGGGCGCAAATTTGAAGCGTGACATGTTTGGTATCAATTTACTCGGCGTAACATTATCTTTCATAATATAAAAAACAATTGGGCTAACTTTACTGTTGTCTTATTTTTTAATTCAAAAAAGTGTATTTTTTCACAGAAAAGGGCTCTTGTAAGACCTTTGCGCAAATAGAGTGTGACATATAGTATTTTAACGACCGCCATTTTATTCTCTAGGGTGTTAGAATTTGTGGGTTCTAAGTAATTTTCTAGCAAAAAAAATGTTTTTAACTTGTAGCAGCAAATCTCAGAAAGAGGCTGGGTCCTTAAGTGGTTAAGAAAAAAAAATTGCAAGCTCAACTGCCGTGACCCGGATTCGAACCGGGGTTGCTGCGGCCACAACACAGAGTACTAACCACTATACGATCACGGCTAGCTGTTTGGCTAGCTGATTAAAAGCTTGCTGCCTAGGGCTCTTTAAATCCTTTAAAATGATGTCATCGCTTCTTCTGCTTAAAGCGGGGGTTCACCCTAAAACAAAGTATTGGTACTCGTAAAAAAATGGCATTGGTGCAATCCTAGTTTTTACAGTGTGAGCATTAGCGTTGAAAAGACATGTTAAAGTGGAGGTTCCCCCTAAAAACAAGTATATACCATTCAATCCAGCATACTGCCGACATGTACAGTATGCTGGGTTTTTTTCCGGTTTACATACCGTAGTATAGGTATTTCTTCCCCCGACTTGCCGCGGGACTGGCCGTTCCTATTCGAGACTAAGTGATTGACGTATGACAAAAGCTTGCCCCTCGGCGCAAAAGGCGCGTCACCAGTTTCCGAACGTCGGTGTGCAGGCGCAGTATAGCGCCGACTCGCAGTTCGGCTTGTTTCGGAAACTGGTGACGCGCATTATGCGCCGGGGGGCAAGCTTTTGTCATACGTCAATCACTTAGTCTCGAATAGGAACGCCCAGTCCCGCGGGATTCACTACCCGGAAGCCTGGGCGAAGAAATACCTATACTACAGTATGTAAACCGAAAATAAAAAAAGAAAACAGCATACTGTACATGTTGGCAGTATGCTGGATTGAATGGTATAGACTTGTTTTTAGGGGGAACCTCCGCTTTAACATGTCTTTTCAACGCTAATGCTCACACTGTAAAAACTAGGATTGCACCAATACCATTTTTTTACGAGTACCAATACTTTGTTAGGACTCGCCTATACCAATTACCGATACCTACCGCAACTGTTATGTTTACACTTCAGCTGTCAACATTGGTACATACAAAGCATTGAAACATTATTTACAATCAAAGTAAATGTATTTTTTTAAACTTTGCGTTTATTTCTTTATGTGAAACGTCTTAATATATGTTACAGGTGTAAAAATATTAACGAACAAAGCAAACAAAAAAAGTTTTAAATATTGATAGTTTATAAGATAGAAGTGAACAAAGAAATGGTCTGGAAAATAAAAATTACACGGAGAAGGGGAATAAGAAGTGAATTAAGTCTGATTAGAGTAAATTAAGGGTTAATAAGGGGTTAAACAGAGGATCGTTTAATAAAAAACTTTTTTTTTTTGCGGTTTTTATTTTTGTGCTAAAAACAAAAAAAGGCTGACAATTTTGAAGAAATAAAACTGATGGGCACTGATAGGCAGCACTGATGAGGAGCTACTGGCATTAATCAGTGGCAACTGAAAGGCACTGACAGGCATTACTGATGGGGCACTGATTGCCACTGGCAGGCGTTTTTTCTGGGGCACAGGCTGGCAGGTGATGGGCACATCTGATGGGGGCTGCACTAATAAGCAATGTGCTGCTTATCAGCGCAGACCGCCCCTCTGAGAGGGAGAGCCATCGATCGGCTCTCCCTGTCAGCGCGAACCCAGGAAAGCCACTTACCGGCACTTCCTGGTTCATGCGATTATGAGCTGATCACGTGGTAAGAAGGCTCTGTCAGAGGCTCCATACCATGATCGAAGTTGTGGTGTGTCAAACTGACACACAGCACCTCTGAGCGCCATGCTGCGCGCCCCTGCGGGCGCGCTCTGGCTTGTTATCCTGATCACGTCATATGACGTCCAATCAGGATAACTAAACCACTTTGGCGCCGTCATATTGCTATTACACTTAAACCCCAAAATATTATATATTTTCTAAATACAAAAGACCTATAGGATAAAATGATGGCAGTTGCAATTTTCTTTTTATGTCTCACAGTATTAGCACAACTTTCTATCAAATCTTTAACTTCAGTTAAAAAAAACTCCAATTCGTTTCAGTGTACACAGACAAATTTAGTTATTTTTTCAAATGTTATATAAAATGTACAGGGAAATACATAGAAGTTATAACAAGCCTTAAAATTACGTGTGCCTAAAAGCTAAGAAAAAAAGTATTTGGAATGTTTCCGCCCGGTTTCGAACCGGGGACCTTTCGCGTGTGAGGCGAACGTGATAACCACTACACTACGGAAACTCACATGAAGACCTCCCCTAGGATAGCTGGAGACTTTTTGGACTCTACATCTTTGTATGTCTAACAAGCTCTGTAAGTATTTGTTTTTCTTCTAGGTTGTTCATTAACCACTTGCTTACTGGGCGCATATACCCCCCTCCTGCCCAGGTGAAATTTCAGCTTCTGGCACTGCGTCGCTTTAACTGACAATTGCGCGGTCGTTCGACGTGGCTCCCAAATTGATATCCTTTTTCCCCCACAAGTAGAGCTTTCTTTTAGTGGTATTTGATCGCCTGTGTGTTTTTTATTTTTTGCGCTATAAACAAAAAAGAGCGACAATTTTGAAAATAAATACAATATTTTTTACTTGTTGCTATAATAAATAGCCCAATTAAAAAAAAAAAAAAATTCTCAGTCTAGGCCGATACGTATTCTACATATTTTTGGTAAAAAAAAAATCGCAATAAGCGACTGGTTTGCGCAAAAGTTATAGCGCCTACAAAATAGGGGACAGAATTGTTTTTTTTTTTTTTTTTTTACTGGTAATGGCGGCGATCTGCGATTTTTATTGGGACGGCAACATTATGGCGGACACATCGGCACATTTTTGGCGCCATTCACATTTATACTGCGATCAGTGCTATAAATATGCACTAATTACTGTATAAATGTGACTGGCATTGAAGGGGTTAACACTAAGGGGTGAGGAAGGGGTTAAATATGTTCCCTGTATAGTGTTCTAACTGTAGGTGGAGGGGGGTGACTGGGGGAGGTGACCGATCTGTGTCCCTATGTACAAGGGACACAGATCGGTCTCCTCTCCAGAGACAGGACGCTGTCTCTGTGTGAGCCGGCAATTGGCCGCACAGATCTCATTGGCCGCACAGATCGCATAGCAAACGGCCACTCTGATCGCCGCGATCTGTGATTGGCTGTGTCCAAGGGACACGGCCAACACAGAGCCAAAAGGGGCGGACGTCAATGGACGTCCAGTTGGATTTTCAGGTCCGCGCTGTAGCCGTCATTCGGCTATAGCGCGGGCCTCAGGTGGTTAAACAGAGGAATATATATATATTATTTAAATTGTTATAAGTAGATAAAAGTGCAGCCAGGTATCCCCTCCCTTGGATTATATTACAAAGGGTTTGAACAAAAAAAATTAACTTTACATTGAAGCAATATACCAATATTTATGGTATAATGGTTTTTGATTTTCAAATTTTTTATTCTTTTTTATTTTTTATTGTTTCTCATTCCATTGCTTTCAAATGTCACCCAGTTTGTGCATTCTCTCCAACTTTTACCATCTTACCATATTTGTAAATTAGTGAACATTTTTTCCTATGGGGATAACAATTTGCATTTTTTCCCTCACTTTATATCAGCAAAACAAAATGATTGTCTGTACAGAATTGCGTAAGATGATAGAACCTGCGAGAGAAATATGGAAAAGTTTGGGGAAAAACACCAGACTCATGAACTGATATCCAGAGAAGTTTTTATTTAGCATCATGCTACATAAAAAGTCAATGAGTTTCAGGGGTTTCAAGGCCCCCTTCATCAGGGCTGAAAGACAAATTATATAGAGGCATTTATAAGTGGTTCTTTCATAAAATTATAAGATTCACCATATATGAAAAAAATGATATACCATAAAAAGGGAAAATTGATTAAAAGCATATATTTAGAGTATTATGGTAAACAATAGAGACACAAGTACATTAAAAGCTAATATGTTGAAGGAAAACTGATTTCCTAGAAAATCAACAATCCTGTGTGATGCCAGTATAATGAGTGCACCCTATAATAAATAATTAATTGCAATATTATATATAGATATAAAAAAAAAAAAAATTAAGAATCTAAGCATTGTTGGCTATTTAGAATATGGTAGTATAGAGGACAACAGAGGATTTCCTATCATTCATCGCTTCTGGGTTACCATAGCGGTGACCCAATCAAAGGCGATCCCAGCTTTCTTTGGGTCTCCGACTAGCCGGCTGACGTGCTCCGGTCTCTTCTCGCTGCTTGTAATAACAACCGAGTGGCTGGTTAGCCTCTCTGTAGTTATTACAAGAGAGCTGTTGGCTATAAAAAAAACAGTACCGGGGTGATCACCCAGGTACAACCACTTGAAGTCAAATGACGTACCAGGTACGTGATTTGGGGACAAGTGGTTAATGTAGAAGTAGGGACAAAGATGGGGAGCGTTAAAAAAAAGAAGAAGATATTTGGGGAACTCGGCCTTAAATCCTTCATTAACATGTCAGTATAATGGAGGTCTTATCCTTTTTTTTCAGTGTGGAGAATTGTTGATCGGCAACAAAAGCCTATGGCCCAGATTCAAAGAGATTTGCTCTTTTTTTGCGGAGGCACAGGGCAAACGATTTTGCCCTGCGCCCCCGCAAATTTGCCCGGCAAAATTGCCCGGCGTAAGCACGCGCAATGTAAATGATCATTTAAATTAGGCGCGTTCCCGCGCCGATCGTAAAGCGCATGCTCCGTCGGGAAACTTTCCCGACGTGCATTGCGGCAAATGACGTCGCAAGGACGTCATTTGCTTCCCAAAGTGAACGTGAATGGCGTCCAGCACCATTCACGATTCACTTACGCAAACGACGTAAAATTTGAACGTCGCGACGCGGGAACGACGGGTATCCTTAGCATTGGCTGTGCCTGCTATTAGCAGGAGCAGCCTTACGCTAAGCACGCCGTACAGAAATGACGTAACTTGCGTACGCAGGGCCCGCGCAACAATTGTGAATCGGTGTTAGTATGCAATTTGCATACTATACGCTGATCACAATGGGAGCGCCCCCTAGTGGTCAACGCAAGAATGCAGCCTAAAATCTGCGTGGCATAAGAGCCTTATGCCACGCAGATTTTAGGCTGCAGTCGGCGTTACGATGTTCCTGAATCAGGAGCATTCGTAGCGCCGGAGCAAGTAAGCAATTGCGCTGCGTAACCTATGGTTACACAGGCGCAATTGCTTCTTGAACCTGGGCCTATGTCATTCTTCATACTTTACAGATATGAAGCTCCTCCACCTTAGGAGCAGGTGAGTTCTCTCTTTAGCAATCCTGTGTTGGTTTGCCACCAGAGCCAGGATCTCTAGTTGACATGACAGCGCAAGGTGAAGGAAATAATGCAGATAAGCCCTGCTGGGGGTATTAGAGAGGTTTGGATACACACTGTATTAAGTGTGAAAAAAAAAAATCTTCATTGTTGGTTTGTAAATAATCAACTAATTAACTGCAACAGACAATTTGTACTAATATATTAAGAAAAAAAAATTTGCAAGCTCAACTGCCGTGACCCGGATTCGAACCGGGGTTGCTGCGGCCACAACACAGAGTACTAACCACTATACGATCACGGCTAGCTGTTTGGCTAGCTGATTAAGAGAGGGCTGTTTAGGGCTTAGGGCTTTTAAAATGATGTCATCGCTTCTTCTGCTTAACACTTCTTTTCAACAATAATACTCACTCATGAGTGCCAATACCTTTTTAGGACTCGCCTATACCAATTACTGATACCTACCGCAACTGTTATGTTAACAGTTCAACTGTCAGCATTGGTACAAATAATTAAAAAGTTATTTACAAATGAAATAAATGTATTTTTTTTTAAATGTTGTGCGTGTTTTCAACGTGAAACATGTTATATTATGTTACAGGTGTAAAAATATTAACAAACAAAAAAAGTCTTAATTATTAATAGTTTCTAAAATAGAAGTGAAAAAAAATCAGCAGAAAAGTAAAAATTAATTGGAGAAGGAGAATAAGAGTTTTAAAGGCAGAAGTTTTTTTTATCTTAATGCAACTGAAAAAATTAGCAACTGATAATTAAAGATTTTTTTTAAACATTTCAGCTGTCAGTGGGGGAATCGTGGTGACAGCTGAAAGAACCGAGCCTGAAAATATTGGGCCAAATCCACAAATATCGGGCGCAACTTAAATCTTCCGATTTAAGTTACACCGCCGCAAAATTTCTCCCTAAGTGCCCGATCCACAAAGCACTTACCTTGAAATTTGCGGCGGTGTAACTTAAATGTGTCCGGCGCAAGGCGTGCCGAATCTAATGGGGCGAGTCCCATTTAAATTAGGCGCGCTCCCGCGCCGGACGTACTGCGCATGCTCAGTCGGGTAACTTACCCGACGTGCATTGCGCTAACTGACGTCGTTTCGACGTCATTTGCTTAGACGTTAACGTAAATGGCGTCCAGCGCCATTCACGAACGTCTTACGCAAACGACGTAGAATTTAAATTTTGACGCGGGAACGACGGCCATACTTAACAAGGAAACTAGGGCTCAGCCATAGTTTTACGCGGCGTAACTCGACGTAAACAACGTAGATTTAGAGCGACGGGCCCGTCGGAACGTTCGTGGATCGCCGTAAGTGTTCATTTGCATATTCTAGGCCGGCCGCAATGACCTCGCCACCTAGCGGCCGGCCTAGAATTGCATCCTTAAGATCCGACAGTGTAATTCGATTACACATGTCGGATCTTCTGCCTATCTATGGTAAACTGATTCTGTGGATCAGTTCCATAGATAGAAACAGGGATACGAAGGCGTATCAGTAGATACGCCGGCGTATCCCTTTTGTGGATTACCCCCATTGTTTTCAGGCATCGGATCATTTGATAGTAAAAACATTGTGCATTAAAGAGGTAAACCACCAAAAAATATGTAATCCCAAAAGGAGATATTTATCTTAATGCAGCTTTTTACTAGAAATGCTATGGGGTCCTTGAGAGGAGATAAGTTGTATACAGATCTCCTACCTACCCTGACCACCAATGTATTGGTCATTTCTACACTGTCTACCAATGCAAGGGTCACCTCCACACTAACCACCAATGCAAGGGTCACCTCTACACTAATCACCAATGTAAGGGTCACCTCTACACTAACCACCAATAGAAGGGGTCAACTCTACACTAACCACCAATAGAAGGGTCACCTCTACACTAACCACCAATAGAAGGGTCCTCTAGGGTGGGCATGGCTGGCAGCTGCCGCTGCTGTCCTCTAGGGTGGACATGGCTGGCAGCTGCCGCTGCTGTCCTCTAGGGTGGACATGGCTGGCGGCTGCCGCTGTCCTCTATGGTGGGTATGGCTGGCGGCTGCCGCTGTCCTCTTGAGTGGGCATGACTGGTGTCTGCTGCTGTCCTCTAGGGTGGGCATGGCTGGCGGCTGCTGCTGTCTTCCAGGGCGGGTATAGCTGGCGGCTGCTGCTGTCCTCTAGGGTGGGCATGGCTGGCAGCTGCTTCTGTCCTCTAGGGTGAGCATGGCTGGCGGCTGCTGCTGTCCCCAAGGCAGGGGGGACAGCCAGCCAGCCATACCCACATGTGGCCCACAGGCCAGCATCTAAACACCCCTGACATAATGTGACAGGGAGGTGAAATGGGCCCCTGGAGCATAGGCCCAGCACTATGCTGCCTGCACACTACAAGTCCCAGCATGGTCAGAACTTACAGGTGGCGGAGGCAGGGGAAAAATTAGGCCAGGAGAGATCAGTGGAGCAAGGGGTGAGGAGACCAGCAAGAAGGGGGCGGGGCCTGATCGCAGGAGGGGCGTGGCCTGATCGTGGAGGTGCACGAATAAGGACAGGAGGGGGTTGGGAGGCAGTGTCATTCTAAAGCCCCATACACACTATCAGTTTTCCTGCTGGTTTTCTCTTCAGGTTTACCAAAACCATGTAGTACAAGGACCTGCCTGATTGCATTCAAATTGAATCTCTTGAGGTTTGACCTCATATTAGATGGTTTTGGTAAACCTGAAGAGAAAACCATCAGGAAAACTGATAGTGTGTATGGGGCTTAAGCAAGAGAACGGCCCCTTAGCAGATGACCTGCCTCCTTCACTCAGCGGCCTGTTCCAATGGCACTTGTGGGGAGGGGGGTGGTCTGTCACATAACATACCAGCCCATCATGCTGCGCTGCTTCTAACAAAGTTTCTGGGACTTAATCTGTGTGCAGTGCAGTATACAATTCCACCCTAGCACTGCCAGTAGCTTCGCTCTAGGTCTGACCGGCCCTGATTGGGCCCCATGTGCATCTGGGGCCCCTGGGCTGTGCCCAGGTGTGCCCACTGGATAAGACGGCCCTTTGTAAGTGGCCTAATAGCAAAAGCCTGCAGCTACAGTATTTAAAGCTGCTGACTTTAATTTTTTTTTTGAGGGGGCGGAACTTCCATTTAAAGCCACTCACACACAACCATCCTGGCTGCAATAGCTGTTATCTCTCCATCCATGGCCATGAATGGGCAGAGTGGCATTACCGGGAGGGGAGAGAGCCAGCCAAAGACTGCGACAGGCTTCTCTTGCAGCCATGGCCAAAGAAGAGCCCACCCACTGCCCAGGATACAGATGAAACGCGTTGGTGTTGTGGCCTGGCCGGAGACCAGGCTGAGGTTGCCATTCCATTCACTGCAGTAGGACACCATAAATGTGCGACTTCCAGAGGTTACCCTTCCTTTCTTGAACCTTTGCAGGAGCCAGGACCGGCTCCATCCCCTGTCAGCAGCTGTGGATGCACCGTTCACATACCCCCTCCCTATCAAGTCTGAGCGGTCCACACATTTTTCCCAGGTCCAGGATACAGAGACACTGTGATTGGCTGCAGTGCAGCCTGGGAAAGGAAATTATGGAGGGATTTAGAGGCCAGTTTCTATTAGCCTAGGTTCACACTGCTGCGAATTCAAAATCGCGGTAAAATGCGCGATTTTACCACGATTTTGCCGCGATTTCGGCCGCAATTTAATGTAAGTCCCGAAATCGCAAAAAGTAGTACAGGAACTACTTTTTGAAATCGCAGATGCGGCGTCGCACTGATTAGGACAGTGCCATTGTCGACAATTGCAGCCGATTTGAGATGCGATTTGACATGTCAAATCGCATCTCAAATCGTTCCAAATCGTACCCAGTGTGAACCAGGGCTTAAGTGGAGAACTGTATGGGACTACAAGTCCAAGGGGGATGGTGTGCTGGAGAGAAGAGGAAAAGGGAGAAGCCAGGGTTTGGGATTAGATTACGATTAATTAATTTACAAAATACCCTTTTCCTTGATCTGTGAAATTTTTCTATACTTTTATATTTTAACCCTGTTTTGTTTTGTTTACAGTTATTATTATACAGGATTTTTATAGTGCCAAAAGTTTGCTTAGCGTTTTACAATATAAAGGGAGACAATATAATTCAGTACAAGAAGGTTGAGATAATTCTGCTTATAACAGTTTACAGTCTACCAACAGGTTAAGGATTTCTTCTAATCCTATTTGTCAGGATATGACTTAAAGTTCACTTATCCTTTAAATTGTTCAGATCTATCAGAGGCCATGTATTTGTTGGACTTACTTTTTATCATGTGACATTTTCTATATAAGGTTTAAGGAGTAGCTAGTGGTTTTAGATCTGTAAAGTCATGTACCTGCTCACACTTCCGTACATGAAGATCATCCGCGTGAGAAGATGGCAGCGTATAAACTTTACCGGACTCTTTGGCTTTTAACTCTTTATGGTAAGAACATTTTCTTCCCTTCGCTCTGTGCAGCACATAAAATTTTTATCTTTTGGCAGAATTAAAAAAAAAAAAAATATATATATATATATATATATACACATACAGTATATATATTATCCTGTGCTCACATTTCTGAAAATATAGAAGAAACACATTCCCAATAGTTAAAACTATGAGTTTGTCATATCGTTTTTACTGTAACATAGGATTTAATTATGTTAGGCATCTCCACCATACCTACAGCAAGCAACGGTCTGCCTTTAACCCCTTTGCTGCCAGAGCCTTATTTTTTTGTTTATTTATTTAGCAATTTTCACACCCATGCTTAAATGCATATTTTTTTTTATATCAAAATGCACTTAAACGGCAAAATATTATTTTCTAAACGCAAAGGATCCATAGAATACAGTTATGGTAGTTTTTTATGTTGTGCAATATTAAACGGTTAACGACTGGCTCCTGCACATATACGTTGGCAGGATGGCACGTGTATATTTATGTCACTTTAAAATTCCCGCCGCGTGGGCGAGAGCCCCTGCCGCGAGCTCTGTGACCATGCCCGCGGGACCCGCGGACTCGATGTTCGCTGGTGTCACGCGATTGGGGTCACAGAGCTGCAGAACGGGGAGAGGCAAGTGTAAACAAGCATCTCCCCTTTCTGCCTAGTGACACTGTCACTGATCATCTGCTCCCTCTCATCGGGAACAGCGATCAGTGACATGTCACTCGTAGCCACACCCCCTAACAGTTAAAATCACCTCCTAGGAAACACTTAACCCCTTCCTAGCCCCCTAGTGGTTAACCCCTTCACTGCCAGTCACATTTACACAGTAATCAGTGCATATTTATAGCACTGATCGCTGTATAATTGTGAATGGTCCCAAAATAGCGCCAAAAGTGTCCGCCATAATGTCTCAGTCATGATAAAAATCGCAGATCGCCACCATAACAAGTAGAAAAAAAATTATAATAAAAATGCCATAAAACTACCCCTATTTTGTAGATGCTATAACTTTTGCGCAAACCAATCAGTATACGCTTATTGCGATTTTTTACCAAAAATATGTAGAAAATTACGTATCGGCCTAAACTGTGGACATTTTTTTATTTGTTTTAATAGAATGCACAATAAAATTCCAAATTTTCTGTAAAACATCAAAAGTGAGACTGAGTTGAGAAATAGATACCAAATATAAAAATCATGTATGTCAGGAAACCGATGACAAATTACGAACACAGAATTTCCATAGCTGATGCTTTAAAAATTGACAGCTCTTTCATTTTGAGTTACCTGTAAATATGGGTCCTGAATTATTTTTCTCACTTTAGCGTGCATGGCAATACCTAAAATCTGATATAATGAAAACAATTTTTTTTTTTCAAATATTTTATTTCCAACAGAAAGGCAGTTCCATGTCAACAAGACACTAATAAAGAAACAGCAGTATACCAGTAGACATAGCATAAGTACATCCAGGCAATGGGTAGAATTGAGACACCAAAATGGAACATTGAGCATTTAGACTGTACCTATGAGAGATAAACAACCCCCCATGTCCATATAGGACTGGGAATTATCGTAGCACTGGATACACTAAGAAACAAGGACCACCCAACTAATTTTAAATATATACGTAGAATAGAGACAAGTAGAATAATAGACAAGAGAGACCAGGCGGTTCAGAGGGAGGGGGTGGGGAGAGGGAAAGAGTGTATGCAACACAAGTGTGTATGCAACACAAGTTTGAGTCGAAAAAAAATCCACGGTTTTCTTGTCGGAATTTCCGATCGCGTGTACGCGGCATAACTAACCACGTCCTCCCAAAAATACACAATCCTTTGATCCCCGAAAACCAGGAGAACATTCATCAAGCTCTTATACGAGCAATAGCAGGTTTTAGGTATAATCCAGACACCAAAATGGAACATTGAACATTTAGACTACCTATGAGAGATAAACAACCCCCATGTCCATATAGGACTGGGAATTATCATAGCACTGGATACACTAAGAAACAAGGACCACCCAACTAATTTTAAATATATGTGAAGAAGAAGAAAAAGAAGCGTAGAAGGATAGACAAGAGAGACCAGGCGGTCCAGAGGGAGGGGGTGGGGAGAGGGAAAGAGATAATTTTTTTTATTAATTACCCTGTTTCCCTGAAAATAAAACCTACCCCTAAAATAAGACCTAGCGTAGTTTTCCAGGAGGACTGCAATATAAGCCCTACCCTGAAAATAAGCCATAGTTTAAAATCCTATAACCCACTCTATTACAGTAGTACACAATGTACAATGTGTGTGTTTCTGTAACATAAATGCAGGGAAGAGTGCTCCGGCAGGTCACAAAAGCGCAGAGCGGCGCTATAATGAAGGTATTTGGCACAAATATATTACAGAAATACACACATTGTACATTATATACTACAGTAATAGAGTGGATTACAAGATTTTACAAGCATTTTAACTAAGTTCACACTGGGGATTCCTAACAGGCAGGTCGAGAGAGGGGAAGAGAAGACAGCACATTACATGGTAAGACCTACCCCAAAAATAAGCCCTACTGTGTCTTTTGTTGCCAAAATTAATATAAGACCCGGGCTTATTTTCGGGGAAACACGGTATATTAAAAGACTTGTAGTATATCTCAGCGGAGGAACGAACAATCAGCACTCTATTCATCAAAAAGAGCCTTCCCTTCCTCGGAGAAGACAAACATATTCCACAACATCCAAGTTTTAGAGTATTGTTCACGCTTATGCTGTGCTGTGAAAATTAAGTTCAAAATTGTTTTTCATCTGATGGGACCCCATAGGTTTAACATTTGACCCTCAGTTCCATTGTAATCTCTTCTTTTTCAGTCTGTAAGGTTTAAAAGAAATAAAACAAAAGTATGTGTCCTCAATCTACATATATACTTTCTGAATCTAGGCATGGACCAGGCAAGCATACAACTAAAAGGATTCTATGACCTGATCAACACCACAGCCGGAACTTCTGTACTGTTGCCCACAACGTATTTTATCCACAAAGACGGCTGGAATGGCTTCAACCCATCATTTAAGTGGCAGCATAATGGAGGTCTTATCCTGTTCTTCAGTGGGGAGAATTGTTCATTGACTTCTGAGGGATTTTTTCAGAATTGCTCAGGAAAGCCCTATGGGAGGGGGGAAAGGATCAGAGATATTTCATTCTTTCCTGAGAATGCCTCCATCATTCTTCATAATGTGCAGAAACCTGACTCTGGATTGTATAAACTACAAAGCAGATACTCTAATGACACGGTCCGAATTACACTTTTTGTAACTGGATATGAAACTATGGGTAAAGTATCCTCCTTCTGTAATAATTCTTCTCGATCTACTTTTATTTCCAGAAAAGGACAAGCAAGGGGTAAAATACCTCCCTTGGCTACTTGTTTTATAAATGACACCTGGCATGGAGAGAAGGCCACTGCCATGTTCCAGTGCTGTGTAAACATTGTAACCATACTGTACATTATGAGTGTACGTAGCTACAAAGCTGTTAGGTTGAAATTACTCATTTGTATGAACACTTAGTGATAAGCCAAACTGGGTTAAGCTCCGCAGGGGTTCACCAAACTTCAAAGAAATTTGGATGCCGAACCCAAACTCCCTCCAAAATCCATGACATCCAATACCGATATGTCATTCAGTAAGTATGAGATCCGTGAGGAGATCGAGGGGGTGAGTTGAGAAGATATATCTGGGTGTTATCGGCTATAGGTTATATGTGACCTTGTGTATAGTAGGTAAGCTGTACAGTTTGACCGGTCCCTTGCCCTAGGCCTCGTACACACGATAGGATAGCCAGAGGACAACGGTCGGAAGGACCGTTTTCATCAGTCCAAACCAATCGTGTGTAGGCCCCATAGGTTATTTAACCTTAGGTTAAAAAAATGAGAACTTGCTTCAAAATTTAACCTATGGACTGGTAACCGATAGGTCAAAACCGATCGTTAGTATGCAAAAGCATCGGTTAAAAACCTGCGCATGCTCAGAATCAAGTCGACGCATGCTTGGAAGCATTGAACTTCGTTTTTTTTCAGCACGTTGTTGTGTTTTACGTCACCGCATTCTGACACAATCGTTTTTTTAACTGATGGTGTGTACGCACGACGGACCATCAGTCAGCTTCATAGGTTAACCTAAGACAATGGTCCTTCAGACCGTTGTCCTCTGGCTCTGGCTATCCTATCGTGCGTACGAGGCCTTAGGCTCTGTTACTAGACCTGAAGGTTTATTTTGCAATAGATTCTGGAACCTTGGTCATTAGAGCTTGTATTATTATTAATATATTTTTTTGGCATAACTGCATATGGGCCTTAGCTGCACTTCATTTTCTGTGCCAACGGAGGTAAGATATTTGAGATCTTGTATGGATTTGACCCCCAGGCATTCTATTCTGTAATTATATTACATATATGGAAGCTTTGTGGCCTTGTAACCATGATGATTTACTGTACTATGTTCTCAGTATGTTGTTATTTTTATTCAGAATTTCAAAGAAAGATTGAAAATGAAAATACATAAATGGTGAACCTCAGCTGGCATGGATGGACAGTAAATGATGATCTTCAGAATTTTTTTTTTGACCAAAACTTATTTTATTTTGCAGATCAAGGTCCTTACATTAACTTTATCCTGATGACAGTATTGGTTCCAGCTGCAAAGGTTATTTTCACTGCATTGTTTTTATATTTTATGGTGAGTTTGGTCTTATGCTCCTTTAACTTATAGGTAATTCAATAAAAACAGAACTATTTATATAGAAGCTGGTCTAAGGGGCATTTTTATATAAAAAAAAAACTGATGGATTTGGACACACCTGTATGCCTAGGTTCATCTGCATTCACCACGGTTTTTAGCAGGAGATGTAAACGTGGGGATGGATGCTGGTGTGTGCAAATGAGATTTTAGGCCATCATTTTAATTAGTGCTGCAGTGAATGTGGAATTAGATGATAAAAAAAGGAATTGATAATGGCAGGTCTCCAAGAATTGGCTTTTCAAAGTCATTTGTGTTGGTGGGGCAGGGGCCTGTTGATGGAAGGTGTATTTTAAAACAGAGGAAAACTATAAGGCCATATATTACAGATGCAGTGTGATATCCCCAAAACAGAGTACGCAGCTCGCTAGAATTTCATAGCCTAGTCTGTACAACATTCACGTATTTTAATTCTTTGCATTGCAAGTGTAATGGCCATAACGTAACAGCAAGGCAGGAAGGCCGACATTTCTAAGAACAGCAAATTGATGGACAGAGATGATTTGGCGATATCACAAACGAAAGCAATTTGTCGGGAAGTAAAATACATGTGTGAGAAGCCTTTCTCTATCTCAGGGGATGCATTCTAGAGCCAAGTAGGCTGTACCTCCCCTTGCAGTGAAGCCGAGTTACTTCAGCTTCCTATCCAAGGACTAGCATGGAGCCCGGAAGTCCGAGAATGGCTTTAATTGGAGGAACCTGTTACAAGTTGTAGGCCTCATGACTAATTAATAGGATACCATATATACTTGAGTATAAGCCAAGTTTTTCAGCACATTATTTGGTTCTGAAAATGCCCCCCTCGGCTTATACTCAAGTCACCTTTTTGCGCCTGATCTCCCGGACTTGGGGGACCCGGTACCGGCCAGAGGTCCCCTGGACCCCAAACTTGGCACACATATAGCCCCACTCTTCCTCTACAAGTGTGCAAAGTTTGTTGTCCGGGGGACCTATGGCCGGGGGGGGGGGAACAGATTTTTCAAAGTCAGGCACCCCTTCCATAGACTCATGTTAAATGGTCATTTCTCCAGTAACTTTGGAGACCCAGTACCAGCCGGTCGTAGCACCGGAGGTCCCCTGGACCCCAATCTTGGCACACATATAGCCCCATTTCTCCTCTACAAGTGTGCAAAGTTTGCTGTCTGGAGGACCTACGGCCAGGGGGCACCAATTTTTCAAATCCGGGCACCCCTTCTATATACTCCAATGTTAAATGTAAGTCTAGTCATGGGCACAGTGAGACATGGGCACAGTGAGGCATGCACATGGACACAGTGAGGCATGTAGATGGACACCCTAGGCTTATACTGGAGTCAATAAGTTTTCCCATTTTTTTGTGGTAAAATTAGGTGCCTCGGCTTATACTCGAGTATATACGGTAATTCCTGCTAAAAGTTACAAAAGGTGTTTTGACTTACAGTGGAGAAAAAAATGACAAAATTAAATAAAATGAACGCTGTGATCATGTGTGTTGAGTACAATTTAAACATAATGTAAACTTTTTATTGTAATAGCCATTTCGTTTTTTTCCTCTCAACATGTCAATAAAAGGGTTATATCTCTTTTATACAGCCACATCTTATGAAATAAAATGTAGCCGGTCTACGCTCATCTATTATACATTCATCGGACTGTTCCAGGTCCCGAATCTAGATCATCTTTTTTTGTAATGTCTGGTACATTAGGACACCAAAGAAAAAAAAAATGTGCCACCAAATCCTGAAAGACAAAATATTTGCCTGGTCTCCAGGGCTGGTGCAAGGATTTTTGACACCCTAGGCAAAGCCTCATTTTGCAGCTTCCTTGGCTCCACCCCTATCAAATGCAGCCTCCCCAGCGCCTATCAATGGAGCCTCACCAGCGCCTATCAATGGAGCCTCACCAGCGCCTATCAATGGAGCCTCACCAGCGCCTTTCAATGGAGCCTCACCAGCGCCTATCAATGGAGCATCCCCAGCGCCCAGCATAAAATGCAGCCTACCAGCACCCATCAAATGGCGCCACGCAGGCGCCCATCAAATGCAGCCTCACCAGCGTCCATCAAATGCAGTCTCACCAGCACCCATCAATGCAACCTACCAGAACCCATCAAATGCAGCCTTACCAGCGCCCATCAAATTCAGCCTTACCAGCGCCCATCGAATGCAGCCTCACCAGCGCCCATCAATGCAACCTCACCAGCGCCCATCAGATGCAGCCTTTACTAGTGCCCATCAAGACAGCCTCACCTGTGCCCATCAAATCAGCCTCACCAGCGCCCATCAAATGCAGCCTCACTAGTGCCCATCAATAACGGCCTCGCCAGCGCCCATCAATGAATGTTTACATGCTTCCATTCATTCGAGAGTCAGGACACAGACACAGTCAGCTGCCACTGCACCTCTGTCACTATGTGCGAATGGAGTCCTGGTTGCCTGCTGATGGTAAGACTTAGTTGCTTGCTGCAGAGTGCCTAGTTTGCCTAGTGGTGGCACCGGCCCTGCTGGTCTTAATAGACCATCTACAATCTTTGCCTGGTCTCAATAGACCACCTACAACCTTTGGAAGAATGCACACAGGACAGTACAGATGGGATCTATCACTCAAACCCAACTGCCAGTCAAATTTCTGAGAAAATCTTTAGAGGAAATGCTTCAGTGATCAGTGTGATGTCCCCCACAAGAGTGAACAGCTAGCTAGGATCTCATAGCTTAGTCTGTACAACTTGAAGGGCCCTTTCAGACCATGAAATTATTGCAACACATTCTAAAACACACAAGTTAAAGTTATGTTAAACCCTAATTGTTTAACCTCTTCCTGCCGACCTGGCTGATATATGCAGCCTCCTGGTGGGTGGGTTTTAATATAGAGTGGCCAAATATATGTGGCCCTAGGTAAACACTTTACTGTGCTGAGAGCACACTCCCAGCACGGTAAGAAAGCTCCCAATGCATACTTGCGTTCAGGAGTTTCCCAATTATGTTACCGCTGTGACCTGCAATCACATGATCGGAATGCCACTTCCCGGTATTTACATTCACTTAAAGGGCCGGGAGACAGCGGTAGTATGGGGTCAAAGCAGGGGTCCCATCATGACTCTGCCTGACAGAGTCATGCTTGTAACTCTCAGCCTTGCAATGCCTCATGGGACTTGTAGTTCTTCAACAGCTGGAGGGCCGCCAGTTTGAGACCCCTGGGTTTCCCTATAGTCTGCTCAGTAAATTCGTTTTTTTTTTTTCCTCCTCTCAGTAAAATGATGAAACCAACACTAGAGTTTGGAAACATTTCCACAGTGCAATTTCTGCTAAAAGCAAAGCTGAAATTTTTTTTTTTGAATCAAAAAGCAAGTTTATTGTATACAGATAGGAATACAATCATATAATTGTACACAGACAGATCAACATTATTTGCAGTTTACAGGGAAGAATCAGGATATAATCCTATATCCAACATATCCATAAACAGTACAATCATGAGAAAATGTTATACTTTACAGTACTGCATGTCATATGTAGCATCACCCTGGGAAACGTAATCTGACTGTGTGCAGATGCATCCGACTGCAATCTCAGGAGGTAAAAGAAAGTGAAACAAACTAAAGTTGGAAGGAAAGGGAGGAGGGTAAATAAGAGAGAAGGAGGAAAAGAAAAGAGAAGAAGAGGAAAGAAAAAGAAAGAAAAAGAAAGAGAAAGAAAGAAAAAGAAAGAAAGAAAGAAAGAGAAAGAAAGCTGTGGACCTCTATCATATTCCCCGTGCCTTTTTAGGTTCTCCAATAAATGATGTAGCATGTTCCTCTCTCTCTCCCCACCCGCAGCGCCATCACACTCCCATTCACTAGAGTAAGCTACTCTATCCCTGTAGCAATCTGTCTCTCACCAATTGCAAGGGACCCAGTCCCGGTACATCCAGCCATGGCTGCCACATAGAGTAGAACTTTTTTAAGGCACCCCGGTGTTGATATGTTAGTTTCTCACGTATTAAAATACTGTTAGCCTGTTTCACCCATTGTGCACCCGTTGGTACCCTAGGGGTGATCCATAGTTTAGCAATCTCCTTGCGGGCAAGATAAAGCAGTCGTAGCACTGCAGTATGGCCATTTGGTGACAGGTCAGGTAGTTCCAAGGCACCAAGGAGGCAGACCATTGGGTCAGTAAGAACTGGTATCTGAAACACCTGAGCTATAGTATCCAGAACAAATTTCCAATACCGAAATAGTTTGGGGCACTTCCACATCATGTGCAGCAGATCTCCATTTTGTGCAGTGCATTTAGGGCACAAGGGGGTGTCTCTAAAGCCCCACTTGTGTAGTCTAGCCGGGGTCCTGTACACCCTGTGTAGTAGATATAAGTGGGACAGTCTCTGGGAAGCAGAGACTGAGACTAAGGGGGCAGATGTCAGACACAACTCCCAGGTTTCCCCGTCTATAGGTCCCAAGTCACGCTCCCACCCACGTCTACAAGGAAGTTTACTAGCATCATGTGTATGTTGAAGTAGCCTTGCATAAACCCGTGAGATCATGCCATTTCTATCCTCCGTGGAGAGCACATCTCTCATCAACGGGTGTGCTGTCACAACTAACGGGGAGAGTCTACTCTCGCACTGTACTGCGTGTCTCAACTGTAGATATTGATAGAATTGAGTGTTATGTAAGCCAAAGTCCTCTTTCATGGCAGCAAAAGTTTTAAAGACATTACCAGAGAACAACTGGGTGACGTAATGTATCCCAAGCATTTCCCATGAGCCGAAGCCCTTCAGAATAAAGAGTTCCCCCAGGTATTTATTTCTCCAGATTGGAGTGAACTGGCAGATTGATTTAAGTTTAAAAATACTTCTCACATACTTCCATAGTTTGTTCAATAGGCCTATTGTGGGAAGAGTATCAGGGAACTGGGTAAGACCAGCCTCCAGATACACCAGAGCCGGGAGAGCCGAATCCACTGGGACCATCAGTGACCTAATCGGGTCAGAGCTATCTACCACTCCCCAGTTACCAAGATGTTGGAGTTGCGAGGCTATAAAATAGAATCTAGAGTGTGGGACTGCTAGACCCCCCTGGTCTTTTGTGAGCTGCAGTGAGTGTAGGCTAATACGAGGTGATTTACCCCCCCAAATTAATTCCCTAAACTGAGAGTCTATCCGAGTAAACCATCTATGAGTGATCCAGATTGGGGAATTGTGAAAGATGTATAGGAGCTGAGGCGCCCATACCATCTTAATGAGGTTGACCCTACCAGTCACAGATAGTGGTAACTTCCTCCAGGCCGAACATTTTAGGCGGAGTTTCTGTAGCAATGGGGACAGATTTTTGTCTAGGTAGTTAAGCGGGAATGGCGTGACTTGTATGCCCAAATATCGAAATTCATCCACCACAGCAATGTCCCTTGCGCACTCAGGCAATGGACCCGGCAGGGGATCTAAGGGCATAAGAACAGATTTGTTCCAATTTATAGTGAAACCCGAGAGCTGACCGAAGCCAGCAATCAGGTTCATGACATTTTGTAAAGAGCTGTCTGTGTCTCCCAGGTATATCAGAGTGTCATCAGCGTAAAGGGAAACCACATCTTTCCTAGGCCCTCTCTGAAACCCCACTATGTCCTGCATGTGCCTGATATGTATGGCCAATGGTTCGAGAGCCAGGGCAAACAGCAGGGGCGACAAAGGGCACCCCTGCCGAGTGCCCCTAGCGAGATGAAAGGGTTCTGATACTTCCCCATTGACGCGCATTCTCGCCGTCGGGGAGCTATACAGGAGCTGAACCCATTTCAAAAATGTGGGCCCCACCCCAAACCGAGTCAGGACCTCCCAAAGATAGGGCCATTCTACGCTGTCGAACGCCTTGGCGGCGTCCAACGATAGAACCGCCCTGTTACCCACATTATCTGGGGGGATTTGTAAGTTCAGGAAGAGTCTGCGCAGATTCTGTGAGGTAGACCTCGTTGGAATAAACCCAGACTGATCCCTGTGAATCACCTTTTGTATACATTTCGCCAACCTGCTAGCCAGAGCCCTGGCCAACAGCTTGACATCACATGTCAGAAGCGAAATTGGCCTATAGGAGTCCGGTGACAAAGGTTCCTTACCGGGCTTCAGCAGAACCACCACAAGGGCTTCATTCATGGATGGGGGGAGGAAACCTGTGTCAAGTGCATGGTTATAGACCTTGAGTAAAGCAGGGAGGAGTTGGGTAGCATATCTTTTGTATACCTCAGATGGTAACCCGTCCGCCCCTGGGGCTCGGCCGTTTTTCGAGTGTGCCAGTGCTTCTAGTAATTCCTCCTCAGTCAGAGGGGCATTAAGTAGAGCAACATCTGAGGCAGACAAAGACGGAATGGGGTATTTGTCTAGGAACGAGTGGATTTCGTCCTGAGTGGGGTTAACTTTGGAGGAATAGACATCCTGAAAAAAAAGTTTAAAGGCCTCTATAACTTCTTTAGTTGAGTGGCAAGGGGACCCCGCATGATTCGTGATCGACGCAATGTAAGATGATGACTGTTGTGATCTAGCAAGTAATGCTAACATATGGCCTGTGTTTTCACCCTCTTCAAAGTGACTCTGTTGTAGGAAAAAACGTTTATTTTCAGCTAACTGCATGGACAGGTCTTTAAGTAAGGTTTGAGTCGCTAACCACGATCTTCTATTATCGTCTGTGGGGTCTGCAATATATTTGGCTTCAGAGGATCGTACCTCCTCCAACACTGACATTTCCCATTGCTTTGTAGACGTTTTAACCTTGGAGATTTCCCTAATAAATTGGCCTCTTAGGAAGGCTTTGGTCGTATCCCATACCACGTCTAATGCTGCAGTGTTCAAGTTTCGTTCAAGAAAATTTGTGAGGAGTTCCGGGATAGGGTCAGGATCTGGGATAAGTGATAGCCAAAAGGGGTTGAGCTTCCAGAGGGTGTTACCCCTGCGGGCCCCACACCTGATGTCTATCGAAAGTGGGGAATGGTCCGATACCTGTCTGGGGTGATATTGGGAAGACTCCAACATTGGTAAAAGCAGATCATTCCCCAAACCTAGGTCAATTCTGGATAGACATCCAATAGAGGCAGACTGGCAGGAGTAAACTTTGGCCTCTGGATTATAGACCCTCCAAACATCTGTGAGACCCATTTCCGCCAGTAAACGGGCAAACGGAGTAGGCCCACTCCCTCCCTGCCCCCCCACCCCTCCCTGCGCAGACATCCTATCCCTAGCAGTATCTAGACAATTATTAAAATCCCCGATCACTAATACAGGTATACCCGTAAAGCGGGCCATGAAGTCAGTCAATATCTTCAATATGCTAGATGAAAAGGGAGGGGGAATATAAATTCCAGCCAAAATGCATTTAGTACCGTGTATACAACATAAGATAAAAATATACCTTCCATCCGGATCAATTTGCGTTTTCAGGGCAGTGAACTGTGTGCCCTGCTTGACCAGGATACTCACCCCCCTCGAGTACACTGAGAAGGTGGAATGAAATTGGTGGCTAAATTGCCTTACCGCAAATTGGGGCGTGGAGGTCGGGGGGAGGTGAGTCTCCTGCAGACAAATAATATCAGCAGCTATCCGCCTGATCGTGCGAAGCACGGCCAGGCGTTTAACCGGGTTGTTTAATCCCCTTACATTCCAGGACATAAATCTAGTCAGTGCAGCCATTGTAGTATAGGAACAGGTAAAACATGTATGGGAATGATAGTACTACAGTGCTGAGTAGCAGGACAGTAGTGCAGACCGGCAAGGAGAACATGGACCCGGACAGTGCATGCGATACGTGCGACATTGGTAGCAGGAATAAGGCAGAGGACATCATATAATAGGTACTTGAGGTAGTCACAAGAGAGAGGACAAATTCAGGGCGTGATCGGAACATGACGGGTAGAGATGGTCCCACAGCAAGGGTGTCCAGTAGGTGGAAAGATAGTAGAAGGGAGAACAAGGTCATATAACCATAGGCCAACATGGCCAAACTTATGTGCCCGTAGGCGAGGTGGGGCCTAAGCCAGATCCACATGGGGGCAACAGTGGAAGTGCACCAAAGCGTTCAAACTTCTCAACAGCTAAAACGAATAGCCCAATTAGTGGAGTGTGGATTAAGCATCAGCAGCTTCTCCGCCTTGGAATAAGAGCAAACAGGTATTTATCAGTGGCAATTGAATCGGTGTATTACCCATCCTGTTGAGCGCGGCGTTGGATACGACCATCACGGAGTGAGCGTTCCTCTCTGTCCAGCCATTGTGCGGCTGAAGACGGAAGGTCAAAGAAGTGAACGGAGCCCAGCGCTTCTACCCTTAATTTGGAGGGATATAGCATAGCATACTTTATGTCCAGAGCCCTGAGACGGCGTTTAATGTCTATAAACTTAGCACGTTGCTTTTGTAACTCAGCAGAGAAGTCAGGGAAACAGGAGATTTTTGCATTATCTATCTTCATGGCTTCAGGTTTGAGCCTGGCATTGCGTAGTATAGCATCCCTATCTTTATAATGGAGCAGTTTGAACAGAAAGGGTCTTGGAGGGGCCCCCGGTGGCAGAGGCCGGGAAGGCACTCTATGTGCTCTCTCAACTGAGAATAATGGAGTGAAAGCCTCTTTGCCAAAAGCAGTCACCAGCCAATTTTCAATAAACTCGACAGGGTTCTTTCCTTCAGCTCTTTCAGGCAAACCCACCAGTCTCACGTTATTCCTTCTCATTCTGTTCTCTAATTCCTCTAAACGGGATGAATGCTGAGTAAGGAGATGGTTGTTGTATGAGAGATCCCTTTGCATGGGGGCCATGTCATCCTCTATGGAGCTTATCCTGCCTTCTACAGCAGAGGTTCTTTCCCTCAATTTTTGTGCATCTTGCCTCAGAAATGTTATTTCAGCCTTAACCCCTTTGATGTCAGCAGTCAGGGCAGTTAGGGATGTATTGCATGTGTTAATAGCTGCAAAAATGTCTCTGAGTGAGGGCTCACTATCAGAAGCAGGACTGGGGAGAGACTGTGGCCTAGTGGGGTTGCCATTAGGTGTACTCACGTCACTCCATGTGAATTCCGGGCCTCCGCCATCCTCCAGGGGGACAGTATCGTCCGCATCGGATGAACCCCCGGACCTCTCGTTCTGCCTCTCTGGGTAAGCGCCGGGATCTGTAGCCAGTACTCTGGAAAAGAGCCTCTCCGCTCCATCCCTGTGCTTTTCTCTGGCTGTGCGGGGGGCCTGCGCGCCATCTTGGATCGCCATGCTGTCTGCGGTCCGGGCCGTAGTTTGCTTCCTATTCGCCGACATCCTCCTCGGATCTAGGAACGGAGGGCACCGGGGTGATCAGGGCTCTGTTCTGCAGCGATCGGGCTCCAAAACCAGGCAGGACGGGTGATGGTAAGGATGGATGTCAGGAGATTCGGCGGAGCGAGCTGAAAGTGCGTCCGGTTACATCAGCTGCCTGGCCACGCCCCAGCAAAGCTGAAATTTGAAAATATGAGAAGAAATATTATTTTCCAAATGCTACAAGTATGACAAAACACATCCTGGCATTCCAGAGGTGCCCTAAAGTCTTTAAAATATACTTTATGAAAAGAAATGATGAGGATCATTAATAAGGATCATAATAGCAGCATCTTCAAGTAAGGAAGTGTTATGCCGCGTACACACGATTGGAATTTCTGACAAGAAAAGTTTGATGTGAGCTTTTGGTTGGAAATTCCGACCGTGTGTAGGCCCCATCGACTTTTCTGTCGGAAATGCCAATCCTCTGTATGAAATTCCGACGCGCAAAAAAACATGCATGCTCAGAATCAATTTGACCCATGCTCGGAATCATTGAACTTAATTTTCCTCGGCTCGTAGTGTTGTACGTCACCGCGTTCTTGACAGTCGGAATTTTGTGTGACTGTGTATATGCAACACAAGATGGGTTTCCCTATAGTCTGCTCAGTAAATAGTTGTTTCTTTTCCTCCTCTCAGTAAAATGGTGAGACCAACATCTAGAGTTTGGAAACATTTCCACAGTGCAAATCCTGCTGAAAGCAAAGCTGAAATTTGAAAATATCGTGAGAAGAAATATTCTTTTCCAAATGCTACAAGTATGACAAAACACATCCTGGCATTCCAGTGGTGCCCTAAAGTCATTAAAATATACTTTACGAAATTAAATTAAATGATGAGGATCATAATAATAAGGATCATAATAGCAGCATCTTCAGAAAAAGGAAGGGTTATGCCGCGTACACACGATCGGAATTTCCAACAAGAAAAGTTCGATGTGAGCTCTTGGTCAGAAATTCCAACCGTGTGTAGGCCCCATTGGACTTTTTCTGTCAAAAATTCCGATCGTCTGTATGCAATTCCGACGTGCAAAAAAACATGCATGCCCGTAATCAATTCGACGCATGCTCGGAATCATTGAACTTTATTTTTCTCGGCTCGTTGTAGTGTTATACGTCACCGCGTTCTTGACAGTAGGAATTTCGTGTGACAGTGTATATGCAACACAAGTTTGAGCCAAAACCCCGTCTGAAAAAAATCCACGGTTTTCTTGTTGGAATTTCCGATCGTGTGTACGCGGCATAACTAACCACGGGCCTCCCAAAAATACACAATCCCTTGATCCCTGAAAACCAGGAGAACATTCATCAAGCTCTTATACAAGCAATATATGCTTCTAGATAAGCATTGTCAATAGCTGAAAATGTATATTGCCAGGAATTTAATTATTGGGGGTGGGTGACTTGTTCTCATGTACAGTTGAAATGTTCTTAACATATACACAGGAAAAAGAAATCTCGCGCCAAATGAATTACACTAAATTATATACTTGATAAATCAAGTGACTAACTGAGTGAAGCTGCTCCCAAATAAAATCAGGTGACTAACTTGCATATATTGTATAGTGAGGTGAGGGGCGCTATATCAAAATAGTGGATGCGTGTCACAATGTGCGTTTGAGTAGTACACAGTGTAACTGTGTACCCAAATCTATGTGAAAAACCAAACAGATTATAGTCTAAACTCTATAAGTACAATAGTGCCAAATGCTGTGGAAAATAAATAAAATATAAAAAAAAAAAAAAAAAAAAAAAAAAATTTTTTTTTTTTTTTTTTAAATAAATGTCCAGCAAATAAATAGTTAAGTGCAAAATGGATCCAGTGTTGTATCAAGTCCAGGTGCAAAATGCAAATAATCCAATCCCAAATCGCAGGGAAAAGTGCAAATGCTAAAGTGCTTGTGAATCTTCAAAATAGCCAAAGTGCGAGAAAGTAGTGATCCGCCTTCGCCTATAGGTCACCAGAATAATAATGGATGGCTCCTTACCATACGGTGTTGACCAGATTACTTAAAATATGGTCGATCAGGCTTGTTTTAAATGAGGATCAGCAGGGTCTCATTGGGTTCCAATGTCAGCGATTGCAGCAAATGGTGTACCAAGAAAGGAGAAGAGATACCACCATAGTGTAAAACCATTTAATATACAAAAGTTAAAATTACAATGCCAAATGGCCTCTTACTGTTGCTGGTGCCCGTTCCCGGCACTGAGGCTGTAGGTGGTGGGGATAGTAAGACAAGATAAGAGATGGCCGCGTCCTGGTCCACTAGCGTGCGTTCCAACGCTAGTTGTCCATCAACCAGTGAGACCGGAAGTGCGTGGCTATGCGTGTGCGCTCGGATACCGCCTCGACGTCACGTTTCAGTTAAACCGTCTTCAGGAAGCGTCTGAAGACGGTTTAACTGAAACGTGACGTCGAGGCGGTATCCGAGCGCACACGCATAGCCACGCACTTCCGGTCTCACTGGTTGATGGACAACTAGCGTTGGAACGCACGCTAGTGGACCAGGACGCGGCCATCTCTTATCTTGTCTTACTATCCCCACCACCTACAGCCTCAGTGCCGGGAACGGGCACCAGCAACAGTAAGAGGCCATTTGGCATTGTAATTTTAACTTTTGTATATTAAATGGTTTTACACTATGGTGGTATCTCTTCTCCTTTCTTGGTACACCATTTGCTGCAATCGCTGACATTGGAACCCAATGAGACCCTGCTGATCCTCATTTAAAACAAGCCTGATCGACCATATTTTAAGTAATCTGGTCAACACCGTGTGGTAAGGAGCCATCCATTATTATTCTGGTGACCTATAGGTGAAGGCGGATCACTTCTTTCTCGCACTTTGGCTATTTTGAAGATTCACAAGCACTTTAGCATTTGCACTTTTCCCTGCGATTTGGGATTGGATTATTTGCATTTTGCACCTGGACTTGATACAACACTGGATCCATTTTGCACTTAACTATTTATTTGCTGGACATTTATTTAAAAAAAAAAAAAAAAAAAATTTTTTTTTTTTTTTTTTTATATTTTATTTATTTTCCACAGCATTTGGCACTATTGTACTTATAGAGTTTAGACTATAATCTGTTTGGTTTTTCACATAGATTTGGGTACACAGTTACACTGTGTACTACTCAAACGCACATTGTGACACGCATCCACTATTTTGATATAGCGCCCCTCACCTCACTATACAATCTTAACATATACAGTTCATGTTATTCCATTTGAAATAAAAAAATACAACTTTAAAAAGCAGGTTTTGTTTATTTACTGAATAATTTTATTTCTAGCATAATACTTGTATATACACTGCATTTACCTTCCCAGTGTAACAAAACTATTCCACACTGATTATTTTTTCAGAAGTTTTATTTTTTCCGATTTTTTTTTTTTTTACATGGCTTCAAAATGTACAGACATTTCACATCTCTAGTGAGGTTAGTTGAAAAGTAGGCATTGTAGATGGGAATAGAGGACCGGCCTGGGAAAAGATAGCAGGCAGATGCAGGGTGGGACAAACAAGGCAGAATGGGAAAAAAATTCAAAGACCTCAAAGAAAAGTGAAAAAACACCACAAAAACTTCAGAAATCTGCACCAAGCAAATCAGTACAATCCAGGCAAAACCCTGGTGAGGCAAATCCATTTACTCCCCTCTATATGCAATTAAAAAAAAATTGACTTAAAGTGGAGGTTCACCCAAAAACTTAATTTTTAACATTAGATTGAGGCTCGTTTTGTCAAGGGGAATCGGGTGTTTTCCCCCTGACAAATTTGATTGACAGGCTTCCGACGGTCGCATACATCGCGTCACGATTTTCCGAAAGTAGCCGAACGTCGGTGCGCAGGCGCCGTATAGAGCCGCACCAACGTTCGGCTTCTTTCGGCTACTCGTGACGCGATGTATGCGACCGTCGGAAGCCTGTCAATCAAATAGGAACGCCCAGTCCCGAAGACCATACCCAGAAGCGGCGGAGAAGATCTCTCTCTAAAACGGTAAGTACTGCTTTGATTTAAAAAAAAAACCACCCGATTCCCCTTGACAAAACAAGCCTCAATCTAATGTTAAACATTTTTTTCGGGTAAACTCCCGCTTTCAAGGGGTTGTAAACCCTTATGTTTTTTCACCTTAATGCATCCTATGCATTAAGGTGAAAAACGTTTGTCACCGACTAGCCCCCCCCCCTGTTTTACTCACCTGACTCCTGTATTCCCCTGCCGGAGACGCGCTCATTGCCCGTTGTTTCGGCTGTTAATTGGATAGATTGATAGCAGCGCAGCCATTGGCTCCCGCTGCTAATTAAAGCCAATCATGCGGGCGCCGAGGGGCGGGGTGGAGTCCTACATTCGCAATCTATGGATGCTGAATGCTGGACTCGGGAGCGACATGCAAAATTCCTTTTGTCAAAAAATGCTTTCCTTTCACCTAGCAATATTTTAACCTTTGTGTACACTGTCTGGCACATTCTCTGTGCACTGCAATCAGTGTAATCAGGTGTGAGGGATGTTGCAATTCCTGCGCGCATTGCAGGATTTACAACATTGTTGGCCACCCAATGACTGAAAAAGGATCACCAAGAGACCAGAAAGAATTGATAGAGGAGATGACAGCGGCAGGAGATGTAGCATGACAGCTGCCTGGACACATCATTACTAAGGACAGCACAAGTTTTTTATTGGTGTGCTATAATCTGCAGGTATGCTGTGCAAACCTGCAGATTGTGGCAAATGCTCATCGCACCAAACGTCACTTTCACTTTAAATAACAAGCAACACGTTTGATGAAAGCCTTTACGAGAACATTTTAACCACACAAACAGAATAGATGTATGGGCTTTTGCTGATAATAACAAAAGTGTAGTTGTCAGTTTGAAAACCACATCCTGACTAGTAGGAAGCCATTTTAATAATGCTGAAGGTACCACCTTAGCAACGCACCATGATAATGTACTTGTAATTATAAACATGTAGCAAAGCCAAGCCAATTAATACATTTCCTATACAAATGATAACGTATATCTAGAGCCAAATCCTTTTTGTTTTAGTTATAAAGGGATTGGTGAATATCTAAAATTGCTACAAGCTTCTTTTTTTTTTTTTTTTGCTGTGTCCCATTGGAGGGGTTTTCCTTCACTTCCTGTCTTGAGGCTCAACACAACAGGAAGTTACACTATTTTTCAGAAGGAAGGGAACTCCCCTTTTAGACAGTTGTCACTGGGGCAGGTGACTAGATTCCTCTCTTTTCCCGTGACAGTTTTGGATTTCTGTTTCAGTCCTGGTGATAATGATTATCAGGATGAATCTTCCTGCTGATTGTAAAAAAACAAACAGGGGTTCTACTTCTAACCATTCCCTACTCCATCCAGAGGGAAAACAAAAATTGACTTTAGATACTTTGAATATCTGCAGCCAAAAAGTGATTCTATTAAAGTATTCGTTCAGTTACATACAGGTCAGTTCAGCTTGGCATATCTGGATCCTACATTTTTTTCCTGTTCTTCTTTGCCAAATTGTTCTAATTGTGTCAATTTGGACGAGGACTGTGTTGGTGAACTGCAATTTCCTAAGTTTTGTATCTTCAATGTGTTAAAGTGCAAAGACAAACAAAACCCCTATTTAGTCTGGTCATGTATATATTAAAACACTTTGTGTATGTAGCATCCTCTACCTAGGTAGGTGCTAGGAGGTGAGATTTTTGGCGAGTACAGGTACATTTAGACAGGCCTAGCTAGAAGCTAGGCCTGTTTGTCTTGATCTGTGTGGGCTGGGAGTATCTCAGAGTAGGTTGGCGACTCACAGATAGCATCGCTTCTCGGTTACCGCCCTTTGGCTTCTAGACGAGAGGAGGGGAAGAGCGGTGGAGCCGTCTCAGGGAGCCCTGACCAATCTCCATTTAGGATTGGCAGGGGGCAGACCTCCTTGATATACCCAGGGTCAGCCCAGGTGGGGGGTTGTTGTCAGGTGGAAGAACCGAGGATGGAGTGCTGGGCTGTCGGGGGCTTTTGAGGATGCACCCAGGGGGGTGACCGTGGGCCTGGGTGCAGGAAGGATCCCTTCAAGAACGTATGAAGGATCTGGACAGGAGGCACAGAGAGGAGTCAGAGGACAGCAGGAGCTAGTACTGCTGGGCAAGACTTCAGGAGGGAATCACTGATGTATGGTCGGTCGGTGACAGACACAGTCGGGAGGACTGGTGATGCACGCTGGAGAAGACTGGGAGTGTGCAGTCTGGGATGGGTGCGGAGCAAAAGACTGATGTCACGGGCAGCTGCAGCCAGGAGGGCTGGCAGGGGCTGAAGAGGGATTACTGGGAGCAGTAGTCCACCATAGGACAAGTAGCACAAAATATACATTTTTTTTTGCTACACAAAAAGGGACCTACATGGTCCTACAAATGGCAATTTCTAGGGCCTGGCCGAGTCAGTGTTGTGCATCTTTCTTAAGGCTTGGTTCACATTTATGCGGGTATCGCAATTACCACACCCAGACGCAGTGAAAACGCATTGCTGTGAGAAAATGCGCAGGGATGCCATTCATTCTGAATGGCTCCCGCACACATGTAAAAATGCAGCGCGGGTGCAGGAATTGCAGGGAAATTGCATGGGCAAAAGGACCATGAGATTTCCCCGTGTATTTCTAATAGAGATCCCCTGATTGCTTTGCTTTTACCATAATCTTCTGTTGAGATCTGATACTGTGGGTTCCAGCCTTATCAAATACCAAAGAACACACATTGTCACCGATAATTGGTACAGATTTTAAACATATCAAGCAACCTGCAGCCCTTTGACACTTTTTGTGCAACCCTTTGGGCCCCTGCAGACAATAATCTGTTTTCCTATTGTCCTGATATAGCAGTTGATTGCAATGTGTCTTCAGTCTTTGACTCTCGAAACATATCTCAGTCTACAACTCCTATAGCCAAGTCTCCTGCAGTCCCTGACCATCTCCTTGTGCCGTGCATGCAGTCTCTGGCCATCCCTTGTATCACGTGTCCAGTCTCTGGCCATCCCTTGTATCACGTGTCCAGTCTCTGGCCATCCCTTGTATCACGTGTCCAGTCTCTGGCCATCCCTTGTATCACGTGTCCAGTCTCTGGCCATCCCTTGTATCACGTGTCCAGTCTCTGGCCATCCCTTGTATCGTTCCCATAGTCCTTATTTCCTGTTGTGTGTCTGTTGTCTCAGAGACTGAATACTCATTTAATTTTATGTGTGGCCCTTTGGTGATGTCAGCCCTTTGAGGCTTCCATATCAAGAAAGTTGACCACTACTTGTCTAGCGGTTTATTAAAACCACTATAGATTTTTCTGCATCATACAAATGACAGTAGAAATTACAGTATTTAATTTTTATTTTAAACAAAATGCACAAATACCTGACCAAAACCAGGATTAACTTTCAATTTATACATTAGCCAATGTTTTATCTTTATTATGGCTGTTTTCTTTTCGTTTTTAATAAAAACAGGGAGAGAAAAAAAAAAAAGAAAAAAGAAAAAGGAAAACAATTCTCAGATCATTGGAATCTAAAGAACACAGTCTTTACGGTGACAAAGTAAAGTTTCACCAATCCGAGCAGTAAACGGTATATTCCATCATAGGAAAAAAAAGTGCAGCAAGGAGCCAGAGTTACTGGTAGTATAATTCCAGGTTCATTCCATCGTGGATTTCATCTAAACAGTTAATGTTAAGGGAAAAATATCCTACACAATGCAAAGTAATGCTTTATAAACAAAAATATGAAAAAATAAAACTAAAGAGGAAATATTAAAAGCAGAATCAGGCACTTCAACAGGGCTCTCCATCCACACCTTTCAGTCTGAAACAAATAAAGGGAAGTCGGAGCTGCAGACCAGGCTTCATATACATATCTCTGCTAATAATCTGTTTCGATCTGCTGTGATCATAAACCATGAATCTCTTCAGTTGGCTCTCACTTCCTATAGAACATAGGCACACCCCCAGACCACAGGGTTTCACATAGTGTCTAAGCAGCCTATCGTCACAAAAGCACTGTAAAGTATGTGTCTGTACTGAGGAACTGGGTATGTGCATAAGCCAGGCATAACTAAATGGTGGATCGCGATCTGGACCGAGTCAATGTCTGATCAGGACCCCTGTGACCCACCCTTCAGTAGTCGCTCTGCCCACAGCCATCCCCACTGCCAGAGCTAACAGCTGGAGGCAGGACAGCTCTGAACAGAGAGTGGGGGCTGCCCGAGTTAACAAGCAGGTGATTGGTTGTGAGGATGCAGGGCAGTCATCACACAAACATGCGATTTGGACCTCTACTGGAAGAATATTTTACTGACTGGACAAATTTAATTTAATACCCCAGGCATGGGCAATTATTGAAGCTCCATGAACACAGCACATGGTAGGGATAGTAGCCGTTAATACTCACCCTTTTGCCTCCACCTATATGTGTTGGGCAGTCATAAAGGGGCTAAACAAACTCAAAAACAAAAAAAGCAGACTAGGAGATTTACATTCATATTCCCAGCTGAAGGTTCTCAATATTTGGAGTTCTTTATCAAATTCTTTTAGTATTTATAATAACTCATAACAAGTTTAGTTCATATCAACTTGTATATAAATTTATAAAATGCATTATGAATTTAAAATCATAGGGCCTAATCCTCAAAAACCCGGCGCAACGTAACTTTTGGCATTTAAGTTACACCGCAGCAAAATCTCTACCTAAGTGCCCGATCCACAAAGCACTTACCTAGAAATTTTGAGCGGTGTAACTTAAATCCGTCCGGCGCAAGGCGTTTAATTTAATGGGGCGAGTCCCATTTAAATTAGGCGCGCTCCCGCGCCGGACGTACTACGCATGCTCCCGACGTGCTTTGCGCGGTTTTACGTTGCGCCGGGTTTTGAGAATCGCGACGGGCGTAAAAAAAAAAAAAAAAAAAAGCGACGCGGGATAGAAGGGTCTACTTTTACAAGGTGTAAACAGTTTAGGCCTTGTAAAAGCAGCCCTAATATTGCGACGGCAAACTTATACTTACGGAGAAAAAACAAAGCTGAAAAGCTTTGTGGATCTCCGTAAGTGCTAATTTGCATACCCGAAACGGCATTTCGACGAGAAATGCCCCCAGCGGCGGCTGCGGTACTGCATCCTAAGATCCGACAGTGTAAGTCCCTTACACATGTCGGATCTTCTGTCTATCTATGTGAAACGGATTCTGTGGATCAGTTCCATAGATAGAAACAGGGATACGCCGACGTATCAGTAGATACGCCGGCGTATCCCTTTTGTGGATTACCCCCATAGATCTCAAAATGGCTCAAATGTAACCAATGAGGATAATGTTAACAACAACAACAACTTAAGAATTGTAAGAAGCATATTGCATTACCAAATAAAGTGTTTTTTTTTTTATCCATTGTTAACAGTTGCTCCTGTTATGCAACTTAAAAGTCATTATTATTATTATTATTAATAATAATAATAATAGAATATTTTTAGAACAGTTTTCGCTTTATAATGAATTGTATGATTTTTCCTTGTCAAAAAAGGTTTATTGATTGCACAATAAAATGAAAGTACATTGTTACATATACAAGGAGATCACCGTATATAAAAGCTCTTTTGTTAAACAATATAAATATATGTAGGTACCATAGTATGTTTTGTTTGTGTTAAACTTCATCACACACAATTAACTGCTCTATGTTACAATATTCATACTAACATGATAAAGTTACAATATTCATACTAACATGATAAAGTAACTTTATCATGTTAGTATGAATATTGTAACTATTAATACCCAACAAAGGTTATCCTAAAAGACTTTGTATATATGTAAATCTACCATGTATTGATATAGATAAAACACATTTTATACATTAAACTTAAAAAGAAAAGAAAAACAAAAAAATAGGAGAAAAAAGGGGGGGGAGAGGGAAAGAATAGTGAGAGAGTACGTTCACAAGGTCGGTCCAGGTACCAGGGCGTGGTTCAGTAGAGTTATTCCATGTATAAATAGAAGTGTGGTTACACGGTTTTATTAAATAATCAGTTACCATGGCTGAAGGACTGAATCATTACAATTTGGGGGTAAATTAGTCTTTATCCATGGGTTCCACATTTTCTTGAATTTCAGTATATTGTTACCTTCAATAGCTGACATTTTAGCATGGGACATTGCAGAATTCATTCTGTTCTTAGTTTCAGCCAATGCCAGTATTGCTGATTGCCATGCTTTCGCCATTGTTTGCTTAACAGCGGTTAAAAGTTGAACAAAAAGCTTAAATTGGGAGAATGTAAGATGATGCGGTTTCAGATTAAAGTAATGCTATGGCAGGGTCTGGTGCTAGCGGCTTTTGGAACATTTTGTAGGCCAGTTCAAAGATTTTCCCCCAAAAGGATTGTGCTATTGGACATGTCCACCATATATGCAGGTGTGTACCTGTATCTGTACAGCGCCTCAAACAGAGGGCTGAATGATTGGAAGTGTATTTAGCCACTCTGGCAGGTACAAGATACCAGCGTGTAGGACTTTATCATTTGCTTCCGTAACATTGGGCGAGGAAGATTTAGTAGTTAACCATATTCTGGACCATTCTGTATCATCCAGTTTTCGTCCCAGATCTTCCTCCCACTTCTGGACATATGTTAATTTATCAGGTTTTGAATTGGTCAAAAGTTGTGTATGCAGAGATTATATCATTCCTTTAGCAAGTGGGTCATTTTGCACATTGATTCAAAAGTGGAAAGGTGAGGTAAGGGCGATTCAGCATTTGTGAGGGGTGCACAAAAGTTTTTTTATTTGTAGATATCTGAACAGTTCCGACTGCGGTAAACCATAGCTTTCCCTAAGTTCCAGGAAGTATCGGAATGACTTTAGGAGTGAAAAATTCATGGTGCATTAAGAGGTTGGCATTTGACCAGGCTTTAAATGATTTTGGGTAAATCCAAGCTGGGTAGAAGGCAGGATTTTTGATGAAGGATAAAGGGGGATTATGTTTTGATTGTAGTTGGTATTTTGTTTTCAGGCTGTCCCAAAGAGATGCAAAGTATTTAGTTATAGGGTTGCTTAGTGTACGATGGTCTTTAGGTTGGAGCCATAGTAAGTTAGAGATTGAGAGTGGGTCACATTCCAACGCTTCTTTTAGTACCCATAACAGGATTTCCTTTTTTATACGATTCTTGGTGATACTGGCCAGGTGGGCGGCTCTGTAGTAGCTGGCGAAATTGGGAAGACCCAGCCCTCTGTTGCTTCTAGGGACAAATAATGTATGTGCCGGTATGCGTGGTTTGATAGGGCCCCAGACAAATTGTGTTATTCTTTGTTGCACCAGTCTTAGATAATAAGGACAGGATAGAAATTGGTAATACTAGAAACAGGTATTATAGTTTAGGTAAAATGGTCATTTTAGTTGCATTTATTCTTCCTATCCAGTATAATGGGAGTTGCGACTATTGCTCTAATAAGGTCGTTATTTGTTTCAATAAGGGGGGGTAATTGGCTGAGAATAGATCTGTATGAGAGGCTGTTCGATGGATTCCTAAATATGGGATAGATTTGTCTGCCCATATAAAGGGGAGTGCAGCTTTTGCTGGTATCAATTCTGCATCAGTTAATGAGATATCGAGAGATAGGCATTTCTTGGGGTTAATGGCAAGGCCAGAGATTGATGCAAATCTACTTAACATGGGCAAAAGATTAGGGCCTGAAATGTGCGGGATGACAGGAAAAAGAAGGATATCGTCCGCGAATATGCAAAGTTTATGTTGCAGACCTACTTCAATGTCCGTAATTGTGAGGTTGGTCCTAATGAATTGAGCTAAGGGTTCTAAAATAAGAGCGAATAAGAGGGGGGGGGGGGTGGATAGTGGGCATCCCTGTCTTGATCCTCTTTCGATATTGAATGATTTGGATTAGTATCCTGCTTATTTTATGTATGCCTCAGGCTTATAATATAGTGCCGTTATCCATTTTATGAAATGCGGGCCAAATCCCAATTTTTGTAGAGTATTGCAGGTACGGCCGTGAAACCGTGTCGAATGCCCTCCAGTGATAGAAAGCAAGAAGGGATACAACGTTTTTTGGCGATATGTGCCATTAGCACTGCCCTGCACACGTTATCGCCCGCTTGTCTATGCGGCATAAAACCTACTTGATCTTTGTGTATTAAATTACATGTTATTTGGTTAAGGCGTTTTGCTAAAACTTTTGCTAACAGCTTAATATCTAAATTCAGCAAAAGAAATGGGGCGATAACCTGTGCAGGAGGTAGTGTCGGAATCATGCACACTATTGCCATCAAAGATTCTTGTTTGAAAGAGTGGTCATCTAACAATACATTAAATGCGTTGGCTAGGATAGGGGATGGAAGTTCTGTGAATGTGTGGTAATATAGGGCAGAATCACCATCCGGGTGGTCTTTTGGTTCTTCTAGGAGTGCTTTTTGATCATGAGATATGTTTGGTAAAGTGAAATTGGAAAAGAAGGATTCAGCTTTGATATCATTAAAATTTTGAGTTGATTTATATAATGATGCTAGATGTGTTTTGAATTTATGCGTTTTTAGCGGTATACGATTAAATATATATATGGAATATAAAAAATGTTTCCATAATAGCCAGGCTCAAAGTTACCAACCAATAGAGCACTAAACCAAATTAATTTGTCTAGCTGTATGCATTAAAAACAGAGGTTTAGTTGCATGTATTTGCAAATACCTGTGTGAGCTGCAGGCCGCGTCAAGGCACTCCGTGTACTGCAGTCCCAACTATGAATTTTAAAGTCTCCTAAATAGGAGCACAGGAGTGCTAATCAATAGATAGGGGACAGGTGATCACCTAAACCCGCCCCTACCTATAGTTGGTCTAGCAAAAAAGAGCACTGGAAAAACAAAAAAGAGATGCAAAAAAACTAAATACCACCAAACTAAGGTGTACGTTTATGAAACAGAGAAGAGCTGAGATCCTGATGATCATGGCTGATCTCTCAGGTGTGCCAGTTTATGAAGCTGAGATGAGATGTGGAGAACATGTTTTTCACTTCTCATCACAAGACACACCCTTCTGTCATTTACTTTTACACAGATGACCAGTTTATGAAGGTGAGATCTGAGGATCTCACTGGCTATCTCTGTAAAATATCTCTGTCCCAGATTCTCCAGCTCAGAGGTTGAGAATATGGGTGAGAAGCTGCTGTGATGTGAAGAAGGAGGTTTCTTTCCTCCTAATATCAGCAAAAGCAAGCTTAAAGATTGATATAAATAATAACTATATATGTTTATTTATGTATGTATGTATATAGGTGATTATATATATATTACACATTCACAGTATAGTTATAATGTATTTTCTTTTAGGACCCATTCACATCTGAGCAATGCCGAATTGTTGGCAGAATTGTGCAATTATTTCCACGTTTCCAAATTGCTCTAAAATTCTGTCAAAATACGCAATGCGTTTTTGGGTGCCATTCATTGTTAATGGCACCCCAAATGCAGTTAGCAAACATGCATTTTGCCACACATTTTGTCATTTGGCAAATACTCTAGCAACTTGCCAAAATGCGCATTGAAAAAATGCATAATGCAAAATGTACATTTTGGTGCTTTTTTTAACATGTATTTTGGCTCATTTCTTTACCTGCGTTTTGGAGTGCGTTCCAGAAACACATGCAAAATGCATGATATGCTTGCGGTGTCATTAATTGTTAATGGCATCCAAAAAGTGGCTAGCAAATGTGTGGTTTGCCAAAATACGCATAAAAAGCAAGTCAAAATGCACGTTAAAAAGGTGTCAAACTATATGCTAAAAAAAGCGCCAAAGTGTGCATTACAAACCATACCAAAATGCATCCTAAAATAACCTGTGCCAAAATGTGTGCTAAAGGACCAAAATGTGTGTTTAAAAAAATGCACAATAAAAAAACCTACGGCCAGATGTGTGTTAAAAAAATATGCCATGTTAAAAAAAATGCCAAAATATGCATAAATAATGCCAAAATTAGCAATTAAAAACACACATTTAAACAATGTGCCAAAATGTGTGTAAAACAACAGAGTTAAAAAAGCGCTTATTATTTTCATGTAATAACACAGTCTTTTTAACTTTGGTTTCACTTTTAAAACTCAGCTGCTCTGTAATCACACAGGTTTCTCAGGAGATCACAGGTAGCCCCTCCCTCTTCTACTCAGATCTCAGGTGTTCTCAGAGGAAAAACTTCTCATCTCATCTCCTTCTGAGAACAAATGTTCTCTGCTTCATAAACAGGGTGCCAGAGGAGAAGATTTTTTTCTGAGAACTGCTGAGAACTGAAATGAGATAAAATATCAATGTTTGATAAATGTACACCTAAAGGCGGACCTGGGTCAGCTAGTCAAAAAATGACAATGCATAATTAACTGTCGGTGGTATATCTGTTTAGGCACTTTATTCTACTCCTGAAACACATCTCCATCCCTGGATAGTGTTAAAAAAAGGGGGGGGATAGGGTTGGGACTTTACATGAGGCATATGATAGAACTACCACAGGCCTCCATCCCTGTAAATGGGGTGGAGGCCTGTGGAGATGCGTTTCAGGAGTGGAATAAAGTGCCTCCACATATCTACCACCGACAGTTAATTATGCATTGTCATTTGACTAGCTGACCCAGGTTGATGTAGTCCGCCTTTAGTTTGGTGGTATTTTGGTTTGGTAGGCATGTTTGGTTCCACTCTTGCATCTCTTGTTTTTCCAGTGCTCTTTTTTGCTAAACCAACTATAGGTAAAGGCGGGTTTAGGTGATCACCTGCCCCCTATCTTTTGACTAGCACTCCTGTGCTCCTATTTAGGAGACTTTAAAATGTAAAATTCATAGTTAGGACTGCAGTACACGGAGTGCCTCGACACGGCCTGCAGCTCACACAGGTATTTGCAAATACATGCAACTAAACCTCTGTTTTTAATGCATACAGCTAGACAAATTAATTTGGTTTAGTGCTCTATTGGTTGGTAACTTTGAGCCTGGCTATTATGGAAACATTTTTTATATTACATATATATATATATTTAATCGCAAACTGCTAAAAACGCATCTCATTTAAAGTCCCAAAACCTCCCCCCCTTCTATCCATTTACAAGGATGGAGGCCTGTGGTAGTTCTATCATATGCCTCATGTAAAGTTCCAACCCTAGCCCCCCTTTTTTTTAGTAATAATTATGTCTAGTGCGTTTATAGGTTTTATCTGCTGATTCTGTAAGAAATAAATCATATTCTATACGCGTTTTTTCCAATTGACATTTCGTGGTGGGTGGTGGATTGTTTTGAAATGAAATAGATGCAGCATTAAAGTATTTTTCTAGTTTTCGGGCAAGTGTTTTACGTTCCCTTTTGAACACTGCCACTTGTCTCTGTAGATTGCCTCGCAATACCGGTTTGTGGGCTTCCCAGAGTGTAAGGGGGGGATATATCTGGTGTGTTATTGTGCAACAAATATTCTTTTAAAGCCTGCTCAACTTTCTGGCATTGCAATAGGTGTTTTAGTATTATGTCCGGTAGATACCAAGTGGGATCGTGTGACTTTGTCATAGAGGAAGCTATGGTTGTAACTACCGCATTGTGGTCTGACCATGGGATGGGAAGTATATCAGATGCAAGTATCTCGGATATCATACCAATAGTCAAGAAAATATAGTCAATGCGGGTGATAGATTGATGAGAATGTGAATAGTAGGTTATCTTTTTTTTTATTGGATTGTTTTCTCTCCAAGTGTCAACCAAGTTGTTTTTGGAGAAGAGCTGAGAGAAAGACAATTTGGTCGAGGTATTGCGAGGTGTGTAGGGCGATTTGTCTAGAAATGGGAAGAGGAACTTGATTAGAATCTCCGACCATAATCACTGTTCCAATTATGTGTGTATTCACCACTTGCAAAAGAAGTGAGGAAGGAGGAAGGATTTTTGTTAGGGGCGTAGTATGAGACAATAGTAACTGCCATAATCGATCATATGTCCCCGAAGTATTATGTATCGTCCTTCTGGGTCTTTGATCTCTGATAATAAAGTGAAAGGGGTGGATCGGTGGAAAGCTATAAAAGAGTCCCCCTTTGTTTGGAATTTGCAGAGGCAGTAAAAATTAAAACGGGTAGAAAGGGGACATATATTTAGGCGTGGAATCATTGGTGAAGTGCGTTTTCTGTAGACATACGTTATGTGCCTTACGTGCATGAAAAGTGCGAAATGCTTTGGTCCTTTTTTGTGGTACGTTTAAACCCTGAACATTCAGGGAGAATACATTTATCAAAGCCATGGCAAATGATTATAAGGAGTGAACTTACCAAGAAGTATACAATTATGGAATGGTGGGGCAACCTGTGTGAACTTTAAGGGTATAATAGAAGAAAGAGATCTCGTAGTATCTGAAGTGCAGAGGAGGGAAAAAAAACAGATGCAAAAAAGGTTAACACAAATATTGCTTGGTTTGAGACAAGTAGGAATGCAAAACATTCGAGAAATTCAAAAAAGGCCCATGATAAGGTATGAGGGGAAAAAACGCCTACGTTGGACTCCCACATAATATGTGTGGGTGAACGAGGTAGACCAAAGAGGGGGCACGGGTCATCAACATGCAGGAAAAAACCCTATATTAAGGGCATCAATAAGATGCATATATTTCGGGTAGCAGGTAATTTTGAAAAAAAAAGTTACTATTCTAGGTATTCTCGTGTAGTTGCCTCAAGAATGTAACATATTTAGTTAACTGGTTCTACTATCTAAAAGGCACTTTAAACAATGGTATCAGAGGAACTTACTAACTGGGTTAAACCTGGAGTAATAGTTGGGATTTAAAAATTCTTAACTATTCCATATATGCTTCAATAATATGCCTAGGGCGGTTTCTTTCTATATTAACCATGTCCATATTCAAACTATTATATTGGACAGCACTATAAAGATTATCTTATCTTGGGGCAAGTATTAACCAATTGAGGCCACTTGGGGTAATGGGGTTATAAGAGGCTAGTGGTTAAAATAAAAAGGGATTGTCAGTCTACATTTGGATTGTATAATTGTAGATTGTTGATCTGTCACGGTTTCTGGAATTTCTCTTACGCGTAAATTGGATCTCCTGGCCCTACTTTCATAGTCCTCTAATGTAGATTGGAGTATTAAATTTTCCTCCTTTAAATTCTCAATTACAGTCATATTATCTTGTGTGTTCAGTTCTATTTTATCCATTTTTAGCTCCAATGCAGCAGTGCGGTTACCCAGCTCTCCGATTTCTTTAATGAGGCTGCTGGCTATCTGTTCAGAGGTCCGCTTTAAAGCCTTATGGAGCATTCTCTCAAACTAATGTAAAAGTGCTGGAGATGCTGTGGATATTTGTGAGGGGTTTTGCGAGGGAGATAGTTCGGGTCCTGAGTCAGCAGGGGAAATTAGCTGGGTTACTTTTTGCCTATGAGAACATACCGAGGCAGTGAATGAGGAGGGAGCAGCCTCCATTTTAGCTGCAGTGCGCCCCTGTTAAGTCTTTTGTGAGGAGAGTTTTTGATTTGCCATGGTTCCCTCCTAACACCATTGTGGTGGCCTAAAATAATATCTGCCTGTTCCCTGGTACAAGGGGGTGCTGAGGGATACCTTTTTGTCCCTTATTAAAGTGTTTTTTCCCCTCTGTGGAGCAGAGCTCTAGCTCTCCGTGTCTGTCCTGCTAGACTCCGTGTGGCTCCTCAAATTGTATGATTTTTATACAGAAGTTGATTTTCAAGATCTTCTTGATTGTATATGAGCCTTGTTTGGCTGTACTTTTCCTTTGGATCAGAGGAGTGCAGATAGGTTTTGCACTCCTATGACCCGCTTTCAGCAGACAGCGGGCCCGCTGATGGCTGTCGTCTCAGAGCCGGTCTAGGCTTCGGAAAGATTGCGACCATATGTTCGGGATCCAACCAAAGGCCTGGAGTGGATCCCAGCGAACTGATAAGAGCCTGATCCAGCAGCTCTCGCCCCCTCCACAGGCCAGTGCTCCACTGAGCGCGTTGGAGAGTGGGGTTGCCGGCAGAGAGCCAGTGACTGACAGTCACCAGCTCTCTGCTCAGGGAGCTATGACAGATCGCTCGCTTTTCAGCCTCATGCCGCATACACACAATCATTTTTCAGCATAAAAAAAAAAAAAAAAAAAAAAACTTTTTCAGCATGTCTAAAAAACAAAAGTTTTCCCGACTTCATCATTAAAACGATGTCGCCTACACACCATCGTTTTTAAAAAATGATCTAGCAAAGCGTGGTGATGTACAACGGCACTTTAAAGGGCAAGTTCCACTCGCTTTTGGGCTGCTTTAGCTGATTCCGTGTTAGTAAAAGACGATTCGCGCTTTTTTGTCTGTTACAGCGTGATGAATGTGCTTACTCCATTATGAACGGTAGTTTTACCAGAACGAGCGCTCCTGTCTCATAACTTGCTTCTGAGCATGCGCGGGTTTTTTTCTTCGTTTTAGCCCACACACGATCATTTTTTACAACCCGAAAAACGACATAGTTTAAAACGTCGTTAAAAAATGCAGCATGTTAAAAAAAAAAATGTTGTCGTTTTTCAGAACCTGAAAAATTATGTGAAGCCCACACATGATCATTTTAAATGACGTTTTTGAAAAACAACGTTTTTTTCTCCCATGCTGAAAAATGATCCTGTGTACGCGGCATTAGAGCCAGCAGGGGACAAATGTAGCATCGGACTGATACAGTATCCATCTAGGCAAGTATGATTAAAAAAAAATAAAAAAATTAAATAATTCCCATACTTCCACTACTTTGAAGTCCCCGTCTGACCCACCTTAAACGGGAAGCAAAAGCCAGATAGGCTCCAATTTTCGAAGCAACAAGTTGGCCGTAAATGTCCTTCACATGCTATACTCCCCTGACTCTCCAACAACCAAAGGTTTGACGTATTTGTACTTAATCTATACAACATTATGTATAAAAGGATACAGTCACCGAGTGTCACGTGGTCCTTAAAAATCGTGTACCTGAAATGAAGATTTTAACAAGTATAAGATATGACATTTTAAAATACAATTTTTTCTAGGTCCCAGCATATACATTATATACATGATGTTTCCCTGTGCTCACCATTTCTTTAGCACTATTTTGTCCCACCGTGTGCCTGTCTGAGCTGCAATGAGTTTCTTCAGATCCTTGATGGAGTCTTCTGAGCTGGGCAGGAAGTCAAGGAGTCACTGGAACCAATTGTTTCAAAGCCACAGACTGCTGCATCACATCTTTATTGAAAAAAACTTTAGCAAAAAAAAAAAACCCCCCCACAACCTCATTATTCTGAAGTGCTGCTTGTATGGAACTTACATCACACAGCAGAATATTACCAGTTTTCCACCAAGCTAGACCAGGGTTTTCATTACACAGAAATGAAAATTCTGGACCGAAACCGAAGATTGCAGGATGCACTAGGCTGAAAACCCAAAATGGACAGTTTAAAAAAATAAATACAATTTGTATTCTATTTGACTTTTTAATTAATAGTTTTTGAAGAGCTTTTGCACCCTAAAATGCATTTACATTCAAGATGATGCTGCTATAAGACCAACAAACAGCACAAAACAGATTATTGCGCACACATGCAAAATGACATTTATCCTGCAAGGCTATTTAAAAAACCATAACATAAAAATAAAATAAAAAAATACAGGGTTTTTATCACACTATATGGTCATATAGTGCCAAGCCCACTTACTCCGCTGGAGCACCCCTCCCCCTCCTCATTACCTCTTATTAGTGGCCACCAGTGCATAGGAGGAATCCCTTCAGTTCTCCCACATAGAGGAGTTTGTGTCCCATGGATGAGACGCAGGTTCTTTCATTCTATTACTAGGGTAGGACCCACTAATTCGGGGTACTGTGTCCCAGTAAGTGGGCTTAGCACTATATGACCATATAGTGTGACCAAACCCCCGTATGTTTTTAATATGTTCAGGTTCTTTTAAATAGCCTTGCAGGATAAATGTAATTATTGCATGTGTGCGCTATAATTTGTTTTGAGCTGTGATTAGCTGTCACATGACAGAAACATACCAATCAAACAATGACTGGGAGCTGTCCATGGCAGTGAGCATAGGGAACATGATCATATTGACTGATGCAAATATACAGCAATGTTTCTCAACTCCAGTCCTCAAGTACCAGCAACAGGTCATGTTTTCAGGCTTTCCATTATTTTGCACAGGTGATTTGATCAGTTTCACTGCCTTAGTAATTACCACAGTTGTTTCATCTGACCTGTTGGGGGTACTTGAGAAACATTGATATATTATATAGCATACGAGTGAAAGTGCTGTGTAAACTGATGGTGCTATACAAAACACCTATAATAAATTAGGGCTGTGGAAATTAACTATTAATTCCTCGATTAATCTTAAATTTTTTTGATCGATCAAAATTCTTTTGATTGGTACTCACCTCTCGGCCGGCTTCCGGGCCTTCAGGGAGTTCCGTCGGAGATCCGGTGACGTCATGGACACCGGCGGGGCTTGCTGTGTCTTCATATCTGCATGCCGGCGGGACCTTACTATCTGCCACGCGCAAGGGCTGTTACACTTCCCTCTATCAACCTGGGATTCTACAGCCATCCACTGGGAGTTGTGATAGTTCCCTTCACGGTACATCTACATGCCGACAGACTGATGTTAACCTCTCCTCATCTGGATTCAGCAGTGGTATCGTTGTACACATTTTTATACCAGTATCATACTTGGCTACATGTTTTTATGACTGCTTTTGCTACCGTATGGTATTATGCGCACCATTTTTACAGTTAATATAGCTACATCGATTTTATCTCCAGTGCAATATTTATTTTGTTACCTAATAATGCTATTTCCCATCGAGTGCTGCCTTTGTGTGTTTTTTGTATCCTGCTATCCATTTTTCCAGTGGTTGGTAGCTGCACTGGGAATAAGCCTGCAAGGAGAACAGCTAAAAGTAGTTGGGTTGCGTTATAATTAATCGAAATTAGTCGATTAATCGAACACAAACATTTTAATCAGTAACAGCCCTATAATAAATATTTATGCCCAGCCAGTAGGCTGAACCCCCCCACAAATGTGGTGGATGGAGGAATCCCCTCTCCAAACCAAGACAATGGGGGTTATTTACGAAAGGCAAATCCACTTTGCACTACAAGTGAAAAGTGCACTTGGAAGTGCAGTTGCTGTAGATCCAAGGGGGACATGCAAAGAAAAGAAAAGAAAACCGCATTTTAGCTTGCACATGATTGGATGATAAAATCAGCAGAGCTTCCCCCTCATTTCAGATCTACCCCTCAGATTTACAGCGACTGCACTTCCAAGTGCACCTTCAGTGCAATTTCAAGTGCACTTTGCACTTGTAGTGCAAAGCAGATTTGCCTTTTGTAAATAATCCCCATTGTGTTCCGACAGCAGCACCTGCCACTGACAGAATACACGGATCAGTGGTTGCAGCTGCCAATTATTGGAAATTTACCAATAATTCTCTTTGACAGAAGTCAATTAAACAATTAGAAGTGGAATGTGGAAACAGAATGTGAAATAATTTGTATTACATATTTAGAAGATTCTACAAAGGAGTACTAGTGCAGTTAATACTACACGTGACATCAGCAGCTGTAATTTTGTCACTGGCATCTAATGTCTTAGGCATAACAGCAGTTAAGAGGTTAAACCTTAGATGGTGGAAAGGGTTCTGTACTGTTACAGCAGTAAACATTTCAGGTGCCTACTAAGGATGAGCTCCGGCGTGTTCGCATTGAACACGTGAGGAGCCTGCCAGGAAGACGGCACCCGCGCTGCGCTAATCACAGCCAGGCAGACATTTCCCGATGCTCGGCTGCAGAGATCGGGAAATGTCTGCCTGGCTGTGATTAGCGCAGCGCGGGTGCCGACTTCCTGGCGGGCTCCTCACGTGTTCAATGCGAACACGCCGGAGCTCATCCTTAGTACCTACGCATGAAAACATCAATTGCGATATGGAACGCATATGAAATGCGTTACATATTGCTGTGCACGCCGGAGTGTAGAGGTCGACCGAAATGGGTTTTTCTCTGGCCGATGCCGATATTTAGAAATCGCGGCGGCCGATATATGATGCCGATTTATTTTATTCCCCCCCCCCCCCCTTCAACTCATAAAATCTAACAGTTAGTCCCCTTTGGGGGTTTTTTTCAGGTGCTTTTGGGTTAAAAATAGCACCTGTAAAGTGCCTGCAAAAACGGCTCCGCTGCAGTCTCAGTGTAAAAGCCCGAGTGCTTTCACACTGAGGCGGTGCGCTGGCAGGATGTTAAAAAAAAAGTCCTGTAAGCAGCATCTTTGGAGCGGTGTATACCGCTCCTCCACCACTCCTGCCCATCGAAATGAATGGCACCGCTGCCAAAGAGCCTGCAAAGCGCTTCTGCAGTGGCGCTACACAAGAGCATTTAACCCCTTCATCGGCCGCTAGCTGGGATATAAGCGCCCCGCTAGCAGCCAAATAGCGTTACTAGAATGACAGTCCAGTGTGAAAGCAGCAGAGTTCCGCTGAATTTTTTTTTAAAGTCAGCAGTAGGGTTGTACCACTTTTTTAGGCCCGAGTACAAGTAACGATACTTTTTTTCCATGTACTCGCCGATACCGATACTTTTTTTAATGCCAAGTGTCAGTTCGACTGATGGGCACTGATAGGTGGCACCAACTGATGGGTGGTGATAGATGGCACTGACTGATGGGCACTGATAGATGGCACCTATTAGCACTGGCACTGACAGGTGGCACTGATAGGCGGCAGTTATGGGCACTGATGGCACTAACAGGTGGCTGGCACTGATAGGCGGCAGTTATGGGCACTGATAGGCAGTGTTGTAAGTAACGGCGTTTAAATAAACGCCGTTACCTAACGATGCCCCTTTTGAGGGCAACGAGTAATCTAGCCGATTACTCTTCCCCTCGCGGTAACGCTGGGCCCATTACTTGGGCCGCGTTACCGCAATTACATGTAGTACCTGTGTGTGTGTCGGACTCGGCGGCCATCCATTATTAAAGTGGAGTTCCACCCTTTTTTTTATGTTTGTCTGTGCTGCATGCTCTAATCTCATAGTGTTCAGAACGGACACATTTTATTTAATTTGTTGCTTGTAAATACCTTTATTTTGTAGTCCTTCATTACTTCCTCCTCCTTATTTGCCTAGGCTATGTGCAAGGGTTTCTGGGATAGGCATCATGTTTCCCAGTAGTCCTTGCAAACCTGACTGAAACCTATTACATTGCTTGTGCACTGAGCATGTGCGAGATATGCAAAGCTGAAATCCAGGAAGTCATACAGTCTGGCTTCATGATGCCCACACTTAAGATGGCCACCGTCTATTTCTAGATTATAAACGATCTAAATGCTGTAACAACCTAACAAAACGGACCTTAGTTTACAGACTAACTTTACTAGAATACATTAAGCTTGTGTATTACAGGGGTATTTATATTTAAAAAGTGAAATTGTGGGTGGAACTCCCCTTTAAAAAAGCGCTCCTCCTCCTCTGACTGTTCCGTGGACCGCGATAGGCGGAACAGTCATTTTCCCAGCAGAGCCTCCGTTTACTGTTCAGCCTATCACGGATACCTTCTCATCCTGGTGTCAGCTGCTCTCTCCCCAATATTACATTTAGACAATGCTGCTTTTATTATGAGGTGGGGGAGGAGCAGCTTCAGGTAAACATTATGGTCCTAGTGGAGTGGGCTCTCAAAGCTAGTTACAGAGAGCTACGGAACTGGAGAGCTGGCACTTATTCTGACCACGCTTTCATAGCTCAGCAGCCATGATAAACGTGCACACAGCATCCGCCTCTGGAGACCGGATCGACTGCAGAAAGGGCAAGAACATCGATTTTTGCTTTACAGGGTTAAATAGATTAGGTTTAGAATGTGGCAGAGAGCAGGTTTAGAGTTTGCTTTTGACTGAACTTACACTTTAAAGTAAATTTACCTGCAAAAAATAAATATTTATTGTTTTTTCTTTAAAAGATGAACTTATCCTTTAACAGAGCGGACGCCGGAGCTTGATTTGGCTGAACATCATGCGATTGTACTGAGCACTCAAGTGCTTTCCTGTGCTTAGCCCCCCCCCCCCTCCCCCAAAAAAAAACCTTTAAAAAAAAAGGTACAAGATGTAGCAGCATAGTGCTTTTGCTTTGTCAATTGCCCCCTATCTATCTCCTACAGCACCTGGTTGATCCTGCCTGGTCCTGACTTCCCCTCTGAGAGCTGACCACGTTTATCATGGCTGCTGAGCTATGAAAGCGTGGTCAGAATAAGTGCCAACGTTATTATTCCAGCTCTCCAGTTCCGTAGCTCTCTGTAACTAGCTTTGAGAGCCCACTCCACTAGGACCATAATGTTTACCTGAAGCTGCTCCTCCCCCACCTCATAATAAAAGCAGCATTGTCTAAATGCAATATTGGGGAGAGAGCAGCTGACACCAATGGGCGCTGCACGGACACAAGCTCAGAGAGCAGATTCCTCATCTGATGTATCTTAGATACGTCAGAGGGGATCTGTGGCCCCTCCTACTTGGCTCCATTAGCTCGGGATAAGGAAAGCAGGAAGGACACGTGGCCGTTAAAAAAAGAAAAAAAAAAAAAAAAACCACACACACACAGTAGGTTAATCGCCTACAGACGATGTTCAAACTATTGGGGACATTTGAGTTTACAACCACTTTAGGACAGCCCGACACCCAATCATTGCGCTTCACTCTTCACAGTGCAATGTTAAAAACACTAAAAGTTTAAATCACCATAAAGCCCCTTTAGTTTTTAAAGGCCCCAGATATTCCTAAAAGCACCTCAGATTTAAATAAGGTTTTGGTTACACTTTTTTTTTTAGCAAGAACAAATAGATTGGGACCCTGATTTAGTCCCTTGGACAAGTAGTTTTGTGTCCACACCCCCGGGAGGTGAATTAGCTGCAGAGAGCTGACAAGGGGAAGAGCAACTGCCATTCTCCTGGGTAGACAATTGTCAGCTCAAAAACATAAGTAGAAAGTAGATGTGTGAACTGACAGGATGAACAGGTATACTCTTTTTTTTTTTTTTATTCTCTACATAAGAGAAAAAAAAAAAAAAAAAAAGTATAACAAGAAACCCGATATATAAATACATAGAATTCGTTGAGATTGAAATTTTGGACAGGAATCCCATTTCAAATAACGACTTTGATAAGGATACTTGCATTTTACCCGGACTTTCTTTCCCAAACGGTCATTACACACCACCTCAATCATCGTGAGACCTAGCAATGGGGGGAAAAAAAAGAAAAGATACTGAATAATCAAATGCAGAGACAGAAAAAAGCAAAGACACACCAATCCAGAAGATATTGGATTAACCCTGTACTCCCCCTGTCTAAGTTCCGCACATGATCAGGACTAAGGAGCTTCCATACCTCAAGTCCCCCCCCCCCCCAAAATATGTACACGTAGGATTACATCATCAATGCTCAGGCAATGCACTGACACCTTTGCTGCCGTTGTGCAATGTGTTGGGTGTCCAGTGTATTCCTGCACCTTGAAGGAGGGTTGGGCTCCCTCCAGTCATCTGCCCTTCATCTATCCATCAGAATACATGCGCCCCCACTGTGGAGACTCTCCAAATTTAAAGTTGGGGTCTGCAGGATACAGGGTGCCTTGGCGGGGGCCTTCAGAATATGCATGCATTTGCAAATGTGTGCAACTAAACCCCTGTGTTTAATGTATACTGTTAGACAGGGTAATTCGGTTGGTCGCAGGCTAGTTGGTAAGTTGAGCTTGGAAATTCTTTCGTTTTTGATTACATCATCAATGCTCATTGCCTAAACCCGGTAAAAATGTAAAAGTAAAGATGCCGAGCATGCTAATGTGTTTACATATGACATCATCCAGAGTCTTATAATCCAACAGAGGGAAGTTAGCGGTGGATAGCACCAGCCCGTTCACGCAAACTGATATTCCCATTCCTAGCCCCTGTCTGAACTGTATGTGTAAACCTAAATACAGGGTTAACCTCCTCCTCCTCCTTCTGACGGTTGGCTCTTGGGAGGTGATCACATGCCCCCCCCCCCCCCCCAATGCATGTTGGTTGTTCTTACTAGAGAACCTGTTGCGTTACCTTGAATGGGCAAGAATATGAATTACCTTGAAAGCGAGGAGCCAGGACCTTGACACTACTCTGACCCTTTGTTTCCTGAAGCCCCTGTGTTGGGCACTTTCACACTGGTTCGCTTCAAAACTGCCAGTAAAACGCCTATGCATTAATGGAGCATTTTTTGCAGCGCTTGCGGTGCAGTTTTTAATGGACGCGTTACTCAGAAAAACTGCACCAAAACTGCTTAGGTCCCTTTCACACGTGTCGACTTTTCCTTCGACTTTGGACATCAGAGTCACATGACAAGTCATGCCCCATGATTCGCAATAACCATTGAGATATGTGCGACTTCAAGTCGCACCAAATTCAAAGTAGTCCCTGTTCTAGTTTGGTGCGATTTTGATACGAGTTGAGGTCCATGGACCTGAAGTTCCCTAAAAAACGCAGCAAAATCGCAGCTGCAGAATTGCGCGACTTTCAAATCATGACACTGTGAAAGGGGCCTTAGTGGGGACGTTTTTGAGGCGGTTCCCATTCATTTCAATCGAGAGGAGCGTTTTTTTTTTATCTCCCCAAACATGCTCCAAAGATGCTGCAAGCAGGATTTTTTTCACCGCAATGGAAGCACACTGCCTCAGTGTGAAAACATTTGTTGATTTTAAAAGGGAAGAATTTTTGGAGCTTTACAGGTGCTTGTTTTTAATGCAAAAGCGCTTGAAAAAACTCCTCAGTGGGAAAGGGCCCACTGGGGTTGATTTATTAAAACTGGGGAGTGCAAAATCTAATGCAGCTCTGCATAGAAACCAATCAGCTTCCAAGTTTATTTTTGTCAAGCACAAGCTGACCTTAGAAGCCGATTGGCTACCATGCAGAGCTGAACCAGATTTTGCACTCTACAGTTTTAGTAAATCAACCCAATTGACAGGTATCATCAAAAAATCATCACTTCAAGGCTTATAGTTTTGAAATGGTCTAATGGTCCATTGAAGAGAGAAAAGTATTACACAGAATATTGGGTAGAATTAAAGAGAGTCTGAGCCTACTCCTGATACACACAGCACACATAAGCTGCAAGCCGTATATCCACAAAATACTCCATAATGTGGAACTATACTCACCTCCTCTTCAGCACCGTTTTATCCTCAGCTCCCTCACCTGCTGCCGACATCTTTTGCCAGTCTTCTTCTGTATACCTATCTTTGGCTGCGCTGGGATGACATCACTCCTGTGCATGCACAGTTCATTCATTCATCTCAGCAGAAACCAAAGCAAGCATCTCAACCTCAGTACAAAGGATCAATATATTTTTTTGTAAATGTAACTTTTATTACATATGCTTTTCTGTACACAGAACAAAGACACTGCTGAGCATGCGCAGCTCAGATTACATTCCAACACAATGTCTGTGTACCAAGATGACTGCAGTCCTGCACATGCACTGGAGTGATGTCATCCTACTGCTGGTCAATCAAGACAGTTGCAGGCTGGCACATGGAAGAGGCCAGGGAGAAGATGCCAGTGAGGAACATCACAAGTATTGGATTGTTGAAGCAGAGGTAAGTATTTTGGAGTTTTTTTATTTCGCTTTAAAGCAGTAGTAAGGTCTGCTTTTTTATTTATACCTACAGGTAAGCTTAGATTAACGTAATTTCAAAGTCGTTTTTTTTCTTAAAAATAGCAAACACATTATACTTACCTGCTCTGTGTAGCGATTTTGCACAGAGCAGCTCAGATCTGCCTCTTCTTGGGTCTCTCTTCGGCTCTCCTGGTTCCTCCCTCCTGTTAAGTGCCTCCACAGCAAGCAGCTTGCTATGGGGGCACCTGAGCCGAGCCGCAGCTCCCGGTGTCCATTTAGACACAGAGGTGCGGCATGGCCACGCTTTCTCTCTCTCTCTCCTCATTGGCTCACCGAATTTGATTGACAGCAGCAGGAGCCAATGGCATCACTGCCAATGGGGAAAGAGAGTCTTGGGCAGAATGCTTTCTGCCTTAATACATTAAGATAAGAAACGTTCTGACTTTACAACTATTTTAAAGGGGTTGTAAACCCTCAGGGTTTTTCACCTTAAAAAGGAGTTGTAAAGGAATTTTTTTTTTTTTTGCTGAAATGACTGTTTACAGGGTATAGCAGGGGTTGACAAATTTGCTTGGAATCTAGGAGCCAGGTAAAAAAGTTAGGAGCCAGAAAACGCGCCCCGTCCCGACGAGCTTGCGCGCAGAAAGCGAACACATACGTGACCAGCGCCCCCATATGTAAACGGTGTTCAAACCACACACGTGAGGTATCGCCGCGATTGGTAGAGCGAGAGCAATAATTCTAGCCCTAGACCTCCTCTGTAACTCAAAACATGCAACCTGTAGATTTTTTTTAAACGTCGCCTATGAAGATTTTAAAGGGTAAAAGTTTGTCTGCATTCCACGAGCGGACGCAATTTTGAAGCATGACATGTTGGGTATGAATTTATTCGGCGTAACACTATCTTTCATAATATTAAAAAAAAAATGGAGATAACTTTACTATTGTCTTATTTTTTAATTAAAAAAAGTGTAATTTTTTCACCAAAAAAGTGCGCTTGTAAGACCGCTGCGCAAATACGGCATGACAGAAAGTATTGCAACGTTTGCCATTTTATTCTCTAGGGTGTTAGGATAAAAAATATATATAATGTTTGGGGGTTCTAATTAGAGGGAAGAAGATGGCAGTGAAAATAGTGAAAAATGACATTAGAATTGCTGTTTAACTTGTAATGCTTAACTTGTAATACCAACGGCCACCACCAGATGGCGCCAGCTCACATCTGGTGGTAATAACGTGTAATACCAACGGCTCACCACCAGATGGCCCCAGCTCAAAAAAAAAACAAAAAAAAAAAAAAAATTTTTTTTTTTTTTGCCCCCCCTTCCAAGCCAAGTCGCCAGGGCCCCATTTCTAGTCGCCATGGCGACCTGGCGCCCGGGATTTGTCGAGCCCTGGGGTATAGAGACATAATAGTTAACTGATTGCTTTTAAAAATGATTTAAAATAGATAAAAATCAATCATATAATGTACCTGCACTTTCAGTTTCGTTTTTCATCTAGTTTCATGTTTGTGTGAAGGACAGAGACACAGAGCCAATACAGGGCAGTGTTTGTTTTTAAAATGAAAGTGATTGGTTCTGAGGGGTTTTAGACACACAGTAATCACACCTCCTTGATTAGAGACCACAGAGAGAAGCTCCCAGTACTTTTTTTCATAAAGAAACAGACAAGCAGGAAGTGTGCAGAACAGAGAAGGATTACAGCAAAAACGAACAATGAGGACATCAAACCAGGACTGCATTAGTGTAAAGGAAGCTATTTAGCTAAAAAAAAAAAAAAAAATCCTTTAGTGACCCTTTAATGCATTCTATGCATTAGGGTGAAAAACCTCCTGTGCTGCAGCTGCCCCCAAGAGCCCCCCCTTTTAATTAACTGAACCCAATTTTTCCAATGGCAGGGACGAGGATACCAGCTCCAGCCAGTATCTCGGGTCCTCATTGGATAGGTTGATAGCAGCCAGTGGCACCCACCGCTGTTAATGAAATCCAATGATGCGGGGGCGCCATGTCCTGCTTTCTGTGTCAATGGACGCAGCAGCAGGACACAAGTTCTCCCAGGGAAAGCGCTTCTCAGTGGGGGCACTCAAGAAGAGGAGGAGCCAAGAGCTCAGTGGAGGGCCCCCAAAAATGGAGGATCGGGGCCACTCTGTGCAAAACCCATGCACAGGAGGCAAGTATGACATGTTTGCTATTCAGAAAAAAAAAACAGACTTTACAACCCCTTTAACCACTTAAGGACCACCTCCTGCACATTTACGTCGGCAGAATGGCACAAGCATGTACAGGTACGTCCTCTTTAAGTGCCCAGCCGTGGGTCGCGGGCTCGCGCCCACGACCCGGTCCGAAGCAGCGGGACCCTATCGCCGCTGGAGTCCCGTGATCGGTCCCCGGAGCTGAAGAACAGGGAGAGCTGTGTGTAAACACAGCTTCCCCGTTCTTCACTGTGGCGCCGTCATCGATCGTGTGATCCCTTTTATAGGGAAACACAATCGATGACGTCACACCTACAGCCACACCCCCCTACAGTTAGAAACACAAATGAGGTCACACATAACCCCTTCAGCGCCCCCTTGTGGTTAACTCCCAAACTGCAATTGTCATTTTCACAGTAAACAATGCATTTTTAATGCATTTTTTGCTGTGAAAATGACAATGGTCCCAAAAATGTGTAAAAAATTTCCGAAGTGTCCCCCATAATGTCGCAGTTACGAAGAAAAAAAAAAAAATAAAAAAAAAAATCGCTGATCGCTGCCATTAGTAGTAAAAAAATAAAAATATATATATAAAAATGCAATAAAACTATCCCCTATTTTGTAAACACTATAAATTTTGCGCAAACCAATCGATAAACGCTTTTTGCGATTTTTGTTTTTTTACCAAAAATAGGTAGAAGAATACGTATCGGCCTAAACTGAGGGGGAAAAAAATGTTTTTATATATTTTGGGGGGATATTTATTATAGCAAAAAGTAAAAAATATTGCATTTTTTTTTCAAAATTGTCGCTCGATTTTTGTTTATAGAGCAAAAAAAATAAAACGCAGAGGTGATCAAATAACACCAAAAGAAAGCTCTATTTGTGGGAAAAAAAGGACGCCAATTTTGTTTAGGAGCCACGTCGCACGACCGCGCAATTGTCAGTTAAAGCGACGCAGTGCCGAATCGCAAAAACTGGCCAGGTCCTTTACCTGCCTAAAGGTCCGGGTCTTAAGTGGTTAATATCTCCTAAATGTGCTTGGTTTAGGAGATATTTACATGTGTAGCAGCCGGTGACATCACTGGTGCATGCGCTCTTAATGGATGGCATGCTGTCCACATAGATCTTTGCCGCGGCTGTCCCTTCCGTTGTTCCAGCTCAGTCAAACAGCCGGAGCCCAGGAATCAGAAAGGAAGAGCAGGTAAAAAAGGAACCTTTGTCACGGGTGACAGCGCATCACTGGAGGTATCAGTTTTAGGGTAGATCTGTCATAATGTGCTAGTATGTGATGCACACTAGCACACCATGTCAACATTATACTGCAGGGGCTCCGTTTTGTTTTGCGGTTTACTCCCACTTTAAGATTGTTACTTCCTTGCAATAGAAAAATCATACACTCACCTCTCTGCTGCAGCCTCCAAAACCCCTCTTCAATATTTGACAGCCCACCACAGGACTTTACATCATTCAGATCAGCGACCATAATAATACTTCCCTTGTTGGTGACAGCGGCAGTAAACTGTCATTGGTTAATTCCTAAGCACTTGCTCCTCCCCCACGTTCCAGCCTGTATTTGACACCAGAACTATGCTGACCGTGTCGGGCAGTCATTGGCGCCACCCATAATCACAGTCCTGCAGTTGTTGGCTCCCCCCACAATCGCAGTCCTGCAGCACGGAGCGTTCCAGTACTCGGCACTCAGCTGGATCCTGCAGGACTCAGTCCACACGGGATCCCACTTGGTCACCCCCATGTGACAGCAATCGGACCTTGTGATTGGGTTCTTAGGCATTGTGTACCCCTCCCCCCCTATACCCTGGTGAGTCTGGTAATTCATGGTAAGTATGAGCTCCGGCGTGTTCGCATAGAACACGTGCAGAGCCCGCCAGGAAGTGTGCACAGCGCTGCGCTAATAACAGCCAGGGAGACATTTCACAATCCCTGCAGCTGAGCATCGGGACAATGTCTCCCTGGCTGTGATTAGCGCAGCGCCGTGCATGCTTCCTGGCGGGCTCTGCACATGTTCTATGCGAACACGCCAGAGCTCATCCTTAATTAATGGGACCCGAGCAAAGGAGCCCCAAGAAGAGAACACCATTATCAGGACTGTAATATAGGGAACCTGTCACTGAGCCTGCCATGTGTAAATAGAGGCTCATTTATAAGTGACAGCACTGAGACTAATGATATTATAATGAGCTATACTGTGCCTAATACCATCTTCACACTGTATAATCATTCTCTTACCGGTCCTCCACCACAAACACCAAACAGATGATCCCTTCGCCAGGCAGTACGACTCTATGGTAACATCCGCCGGAATAGAGGCGCGCTGTGCGACACCCCTATCCTCTGTGATAAGCGCGGCAGGCGTTCTGCTCTATTGGAGGACCGCTCTATGGTTGGCTGTGGTCTTGTGTCTGTAGAACTTCCGGGCTGTTCCTGGAATGTACACCAGAGGGCGCTCACATACCAAAGAGGCGTCACATGTAGTTGTAGCTCTGTCTAGGTCATTTATGCAAATCAAAAAAATGCTGCAAGTAAGCAGACACTTGATTTCTGTGCTTTTATCAACAATTTTTTTAAAGGCTGTTTTATTTTTCCAGTAAGCAGTTGTAATCATACCTGCCAGTTTCCCTGTGATAAGTTTCACCGTGACTCAAAAGCGATCAGCCTTTGAAAACAATACTCTGTCATTGTTACGTGAGGTCGCCGGGTTCGCTCAGTAATCTCCATTCTTATAGGACAGCTCAGCAGGAACATGATGCAAAAAAATAAATAAATACATAATTGCATTTGTGTGCTAGAAAATAACTAGGAACCCCCAAACATGATATGTTTTGTGAAAGCAGAGGCCCTGGAGAATAAAATGGGGGTAGTTTAATTTTTTTAATGTCTTGCAGCTTCTTATCAAACACATATTTTCAGCAAAGACACTTTTCAGACACTAAAGCCAATTTGAATGCACACAAACTACTTACTTCCCAATTTTGTGGTAAAATATAAAAGATAAGGTTGTGGGGAGTAAATAGACACCAAACATGCCAAGACTCCAAACTTGCGTGTGCTTGTGAAATGGCAAAAAACTCATACCTAGATTCAGGTACGGCGGCGCATCTTTCCGGCGGCGTAGCGTATTTACGCTACGCCGCCGTAAGTCAGAGAGGCAAGTGCTGTATTCACAAAGCACTTGCCTCCTAACTTACGGCAGCGTAGTGTAAATGGGGCCGGCGTAAGCGCGCCTAATTCAAATGAGGATGAGGGGGCGTGTTTTATGTAAATTATTGGTGACCCGACGTGATTGACTTTTTTTACGAACGGCGCATGCGCCATCCGTGTACATATCCCAGTGTGCATTGCTCCAAAGTACGCCGCAAGGACGTATTAGTTTCGACGTGAACGTAAATTACGTCCAGCCCCATTCACAGACGACTTACGCAAACGACGTAAAATTTTCAGATTTCGACGCGGGAATGACGGCCATACTTAACATTGACTAGGCCAACTAGGGGCAGCTTTATCTTTACGCCGGCGTACCTCTTACGGAAACGGCGTATCTTTACTGCGACGGGCGCACGTACGTTCATGAATCGGCGTATCTAGTCATTTACATATTCTACGCCGAACTCAACGGAAGCGCCACCTAGCGGCCAGCGGAAAAATTGCACCCTAAGATATGACGGCGTAGGAGACTTACGCCGCTCGTATCTTAGCCTAATTTAAGCGTATCTGGTTTCCAGAATATGCTTAAATTTACGACGGCGCAGATTCAGAGTTACGATGGCGTATCTACTGATACGCCGGCGTAACTCACTCTGAATCTGGCTATCAGTACCTAAAATGTTTTATAGATGGCACTTTAAACCCTGGTTCACACTGCTGCGATTTGACAATTCAAAACTGCATGACGAGTTGCACCCCATTGCTGGCAATGAAACCGTTCAGACCGTTGCAACTCAAATGGCGGCAACTTTAAAAAAAAGTTCCTGCACTACTGTTTTTGGGGATTTCATTGCAACTTACATAGACTAGCAAGCCGTAATGAAATCAGAGGTGCAAATCGCACTGATCTGCAGCTATAAAATCGCCTTGAAGTAGCGCAATTTCAAAGCCGCACTGCTGTAACCCAGAGCTCAAGTCTTAACAGTTTAGAGTTAACCATGAATTATGGCACTAGAAATATTGCTTTCAGTCTGAGATTTGTGGGCGTGTGTACATTCACACCTGCCTTTTTTCTAAATGCGAAACAAAATACAGTGGAACCTTGGATTATGAGCATAATCCGTTCCAGGAGAATGCTTGTAATCCAGAGCACTCCCATATCAAAGCGAGTTTCCGCATAGAAGTCAATGGAAACAAAGATAATTTGTTCCGCATTGACTTCTATGGCATGCAATACCGCATGTGGCCAGAGGTGGGGGGTGCCAGAGAGCCTCGTAAATACTCGGGGACAGCTCAGCTGATCTAGAAAACCCTCAGAAAGGTTTGGAAACACTTGGGAAAGTGAGTATTTCCGAACAACTTTTTTTTTCTTGGAACACTTTGGCCCCCTTAGTACCAATTGAGCATCGTTTAAACCAGTGGTCATCAACCCTGTCCTCAGGGCCCACTAACAGGCCAGGTTTTATGTATTACCTTGGGAGATGCAGACTAGAATACTGCAATCACTGAGCAGCAAATTATATCACCTGCATGGGCATCTGCTCCATAGGGCAAGTCGAGGAGGTGTTGAAGAGTAAAGCCACCCCTTCGCGACCGTGGCGTTGAAAGGGGGGGCGGGGGTGGTCTGGTGCTGGGTGACACCGCTGCACCTGACCAACCATCCCTTTCTCTCATGGCCGCGGGCTGTTTGAGCGGTCCTGGGCTGTATGTCACACAGGCACAGCGAGCAGAGTGAAGCCTCCTCCCCCTCCAGTGTTTATGTGTACACCGGGGGAGGCAACCTGCTGTACCTGTGCCGCACTGATCTGAGGTACTGAATGGGATGGGGGGAGGAGGGTTCGTCTGTGCTGAAGGGAGGGGTCTGTGCGGAATAGGGGGGTCCATCTGTGCTGAATGGAGGGATCTGTGCTGAAGGGGGGTCCATCTGTGCTGAATGGAGGGGTCTGTGCAGAATGGGGGGTTCTGTGCTGGAAGGGGGGTCCATCTGTGCTGAATGGAGGGGTCTGTGCGGAATAGGGGGGTCTGTGCTGAAGGGGGGGTCCATCTGTGCTAAAGGGTGATCTGTGCTGAAGGGGGGGTCCATCTGTGCTGAATGGAGGGGTCTGTGCAGAATGGGGGGTTCTGTGCTGCAGGGGGTCCATCTGTGCTGAATGGAGGGGTCTGTGTGGAATAGGGGGGTCTGTGCTGAAGGGGGGGGTCCATCTGTGCTGAATGGGGGGGGGGGTCTGTGCTGAAGGGGGGTCCATCTGTGCTGAAGTGGGGTCTGTACATTCTCTAGACTATATTTATATGGGCATGGAGTGAAGCTGAATTATCTCATAAGCTATTTCACACTGCCAGCTGGCCACGTTATCGGTAAAGCGCGGCTAAAAAGCGGCGCTTTACCATCATTTTGGCTGCGCTATTCGGCCACTAGTGGGGGGCGCTTTTAACCCCCGCTAGTGTTTGAAGAAAGGGTTAAATGCAACTGTGTATTGCCGCTGCCGAAGCGCCCCCCCCTGAAAAAATTTCAGCGGACGCCCATGATCACCTGTGATGTATTTCAGTTATCTTGCAAGCCTGGCTTAAACGCATCGGCCTACCTGAGTATTATTGCTGACCATGTCCATCCCTTTATGACTACAGTGTCCCCATCTTCTGATGGCTGGGGCACTATTCCTCCCACTGACACAATTGATGGGGGATTATTCCTCCTACTTACACTATTGATGGGGCATTATTTCTCCCACTGACACCATTGATGGGGCATTATTCCTCCCACTGACACCAATTAAGGGGTACAATTCCTCCCATTGACACCACTGATGGGGCATTATTCCTCCCACTGACACCAATTAAGGGGTACAATTCCTCCCATTGACACCACTGATGGGGCATTATTCCTCCTACTTACACCATTGATGGGGCATTATTCCTCCCACTGACACCATTGATAGGGCATTATTTCTCCCACTGACTGACACCATTGATGGGGCATTATTCCTCCCACTGACACCAATGATGGGGCATTATTCCTCCCACTGACACCAATGATGGGGCATTATTCCTCCTACTGACACCAATTATGCAGCATTATTCCTCCTACTGACACCAATAATGCGGCATTATTCCTCCCACTGATACAAATGATGGGGCATTATTACTCCCACTGACACCAATGATGGGGCATTATTCCTCCCACTGACACCAATGATGGGGCATTATTCCTCCCACTGACACCAATGATGGGGCATTATTTCTCCTACTGACACCATTGATGGGGCATTATTTCTCCCACTGACACCATTGATGGGGCATTTTTCCTCTTACGGACACCAATGATGGGGCATTATTCCTCCTACTTACACCATTGATGGGGCATTATTCCTCCCACTGACACCAATTAAGGGGTACAATTCCTCCCATTGGCACCATTGATGGGGCCTTATTCCTCCTACTTACACCATTGATAGGGCATTATTTCTCCCACTGACACCATTGATGGGGCATTATTCCTCCTACTTACACCATTGATGGGGCATTATTCCTCCTACTGACACAAATGAAGGGGTACAATTACTCACATTGACACCACTGATGGGGCATTATTCCTCCTACTTACACCATTGATGGGGCATTATTCCTCCCACTGACACCAATGATGGGGTATTATTCCTCCCACTGACACCAATGATGGGGCATTATTCCTCCGACTGACACCAATAATGCGGCATTATTCCTCCTACTGACACCATTGATGGGGCATTATTCCTCCCACTGATACCAACGATGGGGCATTATTCCTCCCGCTGACACCAATGATGGGGCATTATTCCTCCCACTGACACCAATGATGGGGCATTATTCCTCTTACTGACACCATTGATGGGGCATTATTTCTCCCACTGACACCATTGATGGGGCATTTTTCCTCTTACGGACACCAATGATGGGGCATTATTCCTCCTACTTACATCATTGATGGGGCATTATTCCTCCCACTGACACAAATTAAGGGGTACAATTCCTCCCATTGGCACCATTGATGGGGCCTTATTCCTCCTACTTACACCATTGATAGGGCATTATTTCTCCCACTGACACCATTGATGGGGCATTATTCCTCCTACTTACACCATTGATGGGGCATTATTCCTCCTACTGACACAAATGAAGGGGTACAATTACTCACATTGACACCACTGATGGGGCATTATTCCTCCTACTTACACCATTGATGGGGCATTATTCCTCCCACTGACACCAATGATGGGGCATTATTCCTCCTACTGACACCATTGATGGGGCATTATTCCTCCTACTGACACCATTGATGGGGCATTATTCCTCCCACTGATACCAATGATGGGGCATTATTCCTCCCACTGACACCAATGATGGGGCATTATTCCTCCTACTTACACCATTGATGGGGCATTATTCCTCCCACTGACACCAATTAAGGGGTACAATTCCTCCCATTGGCACCATTGATGGGGCCTTATTCCTCCTACTTACACCATTGATGGGGCATTATTTCTTCCACTGACACCATTGATGGGGCATTATTCCTCCTACTTACACCATTGATAGGGCATTATTTCTCCCACTGACACCATTGATGGGGCATTATTCCTCCTACTGACACCAATGAAGGGGTACAATTCCTCCCATTGACACCAATGATGGAGCATTATTTCTCCCACTGACACCAATGATGGGGCATTATTCCTCCTACTGACACCAATAATGCAGCATTATTCCTCCTACTGACACCATTGATGGGGCATTATTCCTCCCACTGACACCAATGATGGGGCAATATTCCTCCTACTGACACCATTAATGGGGCATTATTCCCCCCACTGACACAAATGAAGGGGCATTATTCCTCCCACTGATACCAATGATGGGGCATTATTCCTCCCACTGACACCAATGATGGGGCATTATTCCTCCTACTTACACCATTGATGGGGCATTATTCCTCCCACTGACACCAATTAAGGGGTACAATTCCTCCCATTGGCACCATTGATGGGGCCTTATTCCTCCTACTTACACCATTGATGGGGCATTATTTCTTCCACTGACACCATTGATGGGGCATTATTCCTCCCACTGATACCAATGATGGGGCATTATTCCTCCTACTGACACCATTGATGGGGCATTATTCCTCACAAAAGTTTTTTTTTTTTTTAATTTTCGGTCTTTCTTAGTTTATTTAACAAATAAAAAAAAAACGTGGTGAATAAATACCACCAAAAGAAAGCTCTATTTGTGTAAAGAAAATTATAAATCTTTCACATGGTTACAGTGTTGTATGACCGCGCAATTGTCTCTCAAAATGTGACAGCGCTGAAAGCTGAAAATTGGTCTGGGCAAGTGGTTAAATAGGCGTGGCCCCCAGTAGACATAAAGTAACCTAAAGCTGAACTCCAGGATAAGTAGATATACAAAAGACATGTGTCTGAATCTTGATGTGCTTTGTGTATTTCTTCCGGATCTGTGCAGGAGCTTCCTGTAATACAGACTGGTCACTGCTGCTCTCTCTTCTTGTGCAGGGCGTCTGGTCTTGTCTCCGCCCCCTCCTGTAGTTTTCTGCAGGCAGTCTGTAGTGGGTGGGGTCTTCTGGGTCCCTCCCACAGACTATGTACAGCACAGGGATGATTTCACTGCTAGTTCTACAAGGTAATATCTGGGACTGCAAAGACATTTGATGCACACAAAGTGGATACATATTCTTTGTGGTTATTGAAAAATATCTTGCATACAAGTTTTTGTGCCTGGAGTTCAACTTGAATTCCATTTTTAATTTGGCCGGCTTTTTTATTTGAATTTGGCATGCCAGCAGTTACATCTAGTGTGTAGTACCCAGATTCTCCACTAAGGGGTACAATTTCACAATTAATGGACTTTTATTAGATAAAACTGTAATAGTAGCTGAATGTAGTTTGAATTCCTATGGAGAATGTAATACCAGGGCACAGTATGACAGGTACGGAATATGAGTATGCATATCCAATAAGTAGGAAACACAAGATCATTTTAAAGTTATTTTTTTTTTCTGCACTGATTACGTAGCGCACGGTAATTTAGCGCCAACGGCCCGTATTCACAGACAGCGGCGCACATTTATGCAGCCGTAGCGTATCTCCTGTACGCTATGCCGACGCAGCGCAGAGAGGCAAGCACTGAATTCACAAAGCCAGTGCTGCCAAAACTGCGCTGGGTTTCCTAGGCGTAAGCCGGCGTAGGTGGAAGTGGGCGTGAGCAGTGCAAATGAGGCGTGACCCCATGCAAATGATGGGCCGCGCGCCAGACAGAGACGTATAACGAACAGCGCATGTGCCGTCCCGTGGACGCATCCCAGTGCGCATGCTCAGAATCAAGTTGGAACTACTCCCTAAGATACGTCGGATCACTGCCTATGGAGTGAACGTAACCTACGCTCAGCCATATTCACGTCCAACGTAAACTACGTAAAATACGCCGGCTTGTGTTCCCTGGTGCAGACCTTTGCATGGATGCTGCTGAGTTACACCTCCTTTATGGGGCATAACTTTACGACGTACGTATAACTTACGCACACTTGCGTCGGGCGCAGGTACGTTCGTGTATCGCCGTATCTCCCTCATTTGCATATTTGAATAGAAAATCAATGGGAGCGCCAAATGCGTCCACTCTACGCCGGCGTAGGCAAGTAACGTCGGTGGGATGAAGCCTGTTTTTAGGCGTATCTTAGTATGTGGGCCCGGCGCACAGATACGACTGCGCATATTTGCACTTACGCGGCGTATCTGGAGATACGTCGGCGCAAATGCTTTGTGAATCTGGGCCATAATGTTTATGGTTCATAAACTTGTTCTGGGGCATACCATTTTTGGCACACAATTAACCACTTGACCTTCAGAATATTTACCCCCCCCCCCCCCCACATGACCAGGCCATTTTTGGGATACGGCACTGTGTTACTATAACTACAACAACAATTGTGCGGCCGTGCGACACTGTACACAAATAAATGCATATTCCTTTTTCCCACAAATAGAGCTTTCTTTTGGTGGTATTTGATCACCTCTACGGTTTTAATTTTTTGCGCTAGAAAAAAAAAAAATATATATATTTATTTACTTTCTGCTATAAAACACATCCAATAAATAAAAAAATCTAATTTCTTCATAAATTTAGGCCAATATGTATTCTGCTACATATTTTTGGTAAAAAAAAAAAAATTGCAATAAGCGTATATTGATTGGTTTGTGCAAAAGATTTTGCGACTACAAACATTACTATGGTATATATTATGTTTTTTTTTTTTTTTTACCAGTTATGGCTACGATCAGCGACTCATAGCAGCATTGCAATGGACAATCTGACACTTTTTGGGAACCAGTTATACTAAGCCCAGGTTCACACTGACTGCGGGAATGAATGAATGTCAGTCCCAACTTCGCGGGCGATTTGAGAGACATCTGTGCTAGTGTCTGCGCAGATGTCGATGGAAATCGCACCCCGAAATCACCAAAAGTAGTACAGAAACTACTTTTAGGAATGGGTCAATGCAAATGCAGTGTCGCACCGATCCGCAGCGATTTGGCATGCAATTTGACATGTCAAATCGCATCAATGTAAACCAGGGCTTATAAAGTGATCAGTGCTAAAAAATTATGTACTGTCACTGTCTAGGAAGGGGTTAAACATCTAGGGCGTTCAAAGGGTTTAAATGTGTGCCTAATCAGTGTTTTGGTGTACTGTGTGAGGTGCTTTTACTAAGGGAAGTGATGGATTTTCTTTCCCTACTTTGCAGGGAAAGAAAATCCATCACTTCCCATGCTGACAGGACAGAGCTCTGCCTTCTTTACATAGGCAGAGTCCTGTACTGTGTGTCTTCCAGACGACAGCACCTGCTGTGTATAATCACACCACAGCCAGGCTGCCGGAAACACGCACGTGAGTGAATGACTTGTATAGCGCTACACATGTGAACTGAATCGCCTCTAGGCGCTTTTTTGCAGCCAGTGTCTGGCTGGTGCGGTCATTTACCCCGTAGGATCTTGACACGCTTGGGACACACAGTGATACACACATATATACATACTGGGCCAATTTGGCCAGGATCCAATTAACCTACCAGCATGTCTTTGGAGTGTGGGAGGAAACCCACGCAGACACAGGGAGAACATGCAAACTCCAAGCAGATGGTGTCGTGGTTGGGATTCGAACCAGCGACCCTATTGTTGCTAGGTGAAAGTGCTAACCACTACACCACCACTTTTCACAGGCGTTTAAAACCAATGTCAATGGCTTGCGCTATTTTACTCAAGAGAAATTCCCTTTTTCGGGGCACTTGCAGACTGAGGATGGAAACCACTTTCCTGAAACGTTAGCACCATCTTTGTTCAGGTATCATTCAACGGAAGTGCCACCTGTCCAGATTAGAGAGCTCTTCTTACATCCTGCCCAGAAGGAAGCGAGAGGAAATGCCACAGACACAATAAAACATTGACAGCTCTAACACTTACATGGTAAATCCTCCAGCAGTCAGGTAATAAATCTACAATGTAGGTGTGGAGGTTTTAGAGAAACAAATAATAACACTGAACTGCAATCAGCATTACAGCGTTCGCTTCATGTGCAGCCAGCTGTACTATCATTTATGGGCCCCTGGTAGCCAGCGCTCTCCTCTACTACCAGTATGTGGATGGACCTTCAACGTCTTTCCCAGTGGTGAAGAGGAGTTTGGCAGGAAAGAAGCCTTTGAGCCTAGGTTCACACTGCTGCAAATTCGCAGCCGCGAAATCGCAGTAAAATCGTGCATTTTACCGCGATTTTGCCGCGATTTCGGCCGCAATTTAATGTAAATCGCGCCCCGAAATCGCAAAAAGTAGTACAGGAACTACTTTTTGAAATCGCAGATGCGGCGTCGCACTGATTAGGACAGTGCCATTGCCGACAATTGCCGCCGATTTGAGATGCGATTTGGCATGTCAAATCGCATCTCAAATCGTTCCAAATCGTACCCAGTGTGAACCAGGGCTCAGAGTGAGAAATAAATGGGCAATTAACCACTTGGCCTCGGGAAAATTTACCCCCCGACCCGCCCATTTTTCGTGATGCGCGCTACGTTACTTTAACTGACAATTGCGCGGGCCTGCAGCGCTGTACCCAAATAAAATCTACTGTATTTGCCGGCGCTACGTTACTTTAACTGACAATTGCGCGGTCCTGCAGCGCTGTACCCAAATAAAATCTACTGTATTTGCCGGCGCTACGTTACTTTAACTGACAATTGCGCGGTCCTGCAGCGCTGTACCCAAATAAAATCTACGGTATTTGCCGGCGCTACGTTACTTTAATTGAAAATTGCGCGGTCCTGCAGCGCTGTACCCAAATAAAATCTACTGTATTTGCCGGCGCTACGTTACCTTAACTGACAATTGCGCGGTCCTGCAGCGCTGTACCCAAATAAAATCTACTGTATTTGTCGGCGTATAATAGGACCTTTTGCACTTAAAAATATGGCTCAAAAATCGGGGTCATCTTATACGCCGGATGCAGACTGCGGACGTCCATTTTTTAAAATCCGCGCCTCCTCCTCGTGGTGTTCCGTGATAGGCGGAACACTCAGTTTCCGAGAAGAGCCTGTGTTCAGTGTTCCGCCTATAATGGACATCGTCTCGGCCACTGAACACAGGCTCTTCTGGAAAACTGAGTGTTCCGCCTATCACGGAACAGCATGAGGAGGCGCGGCATTTAAAAAATGGATGCCCGCAGTCTGACTCACTCTGCCAGGCATAAAGGAATGAAGATCTGCAAATTGAGGTGAGGCAATGGCACAGTGAGGTGAGGCAATGGCACAGTGAGGTGAGGCAAGGGCACAGTGAGGGGAGGCAAGGGCACAGTGAGGTGGGCACAGTGAGGGGAGGCAGGGGCACAGTGAGGGGGGAAGGGGGTCGTCTTATACGCTGGCAAATACGGTATGTCCTTTTTTCCCACAAATAGAGCTTTCTTTTGGTGGTATTTGATCACCTTTGCATTTTTTTTTTGTGCTATAAAAAAAAAAAGATGATAATTTGGAAAAAAATATAAAAATTATATAAAACACATCCAATAAAAAAATAGAAAAAAATAAATAAAAAAATCGCATTTCTTCATCAATTTAGACCAATATCTGCTACATATTTTTGGTTAAAAAATCCCAATAAGCGTATATTGATTGGTTTGCGCAAAAGTTATAGCGTCTTCAAATTACGGGATCGATTTATAGATACTTTATTTTTTACTAGTAATGGCAGCGATCAGCGACCTATAGCAGAACTGTGGGGAAGGCATTGATCCTGTGTTCCTGCAAATCAGGGACATGGATCAATGCCTTCTACTAGTAAAAGCACCTCCCCCACTGTACACAATCACTGGTCAGGCACACAGTCAAGAAAAAATGTGATACTGCGCTAAACTAACTAAATAAACAACAAATGTAAATATATGTAAATAAAATAAGCTGCAACAAAAATTGTGATATACACACAATATAAGATCAAAAACAAAACAAATAAGTTGCGCTAACCATAAGTGAGTGTAAGATATCAATTTGATTGATATAATTATAAAAAGTGTCCATAAGTATACAAAAAATCATAAATGATAAAAGTATATAATAAAAAGTTCAATAGATTGTTGAATGAAGTTGTGCCCGTGACTGAACAAACAAAAATCCTCCACCGGTGCAGTAAATGAATAAATGTCTATGCGCTTACCAGAAGGGCAAGCAAACAAGGCTTGCAGCTGGAATCCCCCAGCTAGGGTCTTTAATGGAAGTCCGGATGGTATTCCTCCAAGGTAGGTGGATAGATCCGAGATCCAAGGAGCATGAAAGTAAATGTATAGGCAACAAATGGTGATGTACCGTAGATAAAACGAATATAGGCACACCAAGGAAAAACCTCCACCAAAAAGAATCACCAAATAAGGGGGACTCTTACCAGATATAGGTTATTAGAGAGCTTGTGGCCAAACCCAGCCAGGGCCTTTAGGGGTTAACTCCAAAAAGCATCAACCAAAGCAAACGACTCTCTCACACAGCATAGCCGAGTAAATCACCATAAAAAAGATAAATTCCACATAGTGATGTACCGTAGGTAAAGAGATTTAATAAGGTAGATTGCACTTACATAGGAACAGATAAAATCAGCATATAAAATTTCGAGCCGGCCGGCTACTACGAACGCCCGTCCTTCGGGACCTAGACGCAGCACGTCAAAGCGTCTCCTCCTCCCGACGTACGTTTCGTCAGTATGTGACGTCGTCTGGGGAACGTCACATACTGACGAAACGTACGTCGGGAGGAGGAGACGCTTTGACGTGCTGCGTCTAGGTCCCGAAGGACGGGCGTTCGTAGTAGCCGGCCGGCTCGAAATTTTATATGCTGATTTTATCTGTTCCTATGTAAGTGCAATCTACCTTATTAAATCTCTTTACCTACGGTACATCACTATGTGGAATTTATCTTTTTTATGGTGATTTACTCGGCTATGCTGTGTGAGAGAGTCGTTTGCTTTGGTTGATGCTTTTTGGAGTTAACCCCTAAAGGCCCTGGCTGGGTTTGGCCACAAGCTCTCTAATAACCTATATCTGGTAAGAGTCCCCCTTATTTGGTGATTCTTTTTGGTGGAGGTTTTTCCTTGGTGTGCCTATATTCGTTTTATCTACGGTACATCACCATTTGTTGCCTATACATTTACTTTCATGCTCCTTGGATCTCGGATCTATCCACCTACCTTGGAGGAATACCATCCGGACTTCCATTAAAGACCCTAGCTGGGGGATTCCAGCTGCAAGCCTTGTTTGCTTGCCCTTCTGGTAAGCGCATAGACATTTATTCAGGCACACAGTCAACCCTTCGATCGCCCCTGATGTTAACCACAGCAGACAAATCAGAAACTGACACTTTTTGGGGACCAGTGACACCAATACAGTGATCAGTGCTAAAAATATGCACTGTCACTGTACTAATGACACTGGCTGCGAAGGGGTTAACATCAGGGGTGATCGAAGGGTTAATTGTGTGCCTGACCAGTGCTTGTGTACAGTGGGGGAGGTGCTTTTAATAGTGGAAGGCATTGATCCATGTCCCTGCTTTGCAGGAACACAGGATCAATGCCTTCCCCACTGACAGAACGGCGATCTGACTAGTTTATGCTTTCGACGAACCCCGGGCTCCAGGTCGCCATTGCGACTAGAATTGGCGACCTGACGCCTGGGGCATCCTGTGTCTCTGTGCGCTCCCGCCGCACGATCATGACGGGCCGTGACGGCCGGTAATTGAGGCCACGGCTTTGCAGCCTTCTGCAGGCCTATGCTTTCTTTTTGTGATCTGGCGCCACCTTCTGGTGGCCGTTGGTATGACAAGACAACCAGCAATTCTAATGGCGCTTCCCCTGCTATCTCCTTACCTCTAATTAGAACCCCCAAACATTATATATATTTTTTATTCTAACATCCTAGAGAATAAAATGGCAGTCGTTGCAATACTTTCTGTCACACCGTATTTGCACAGCCGTCTTACAAGCGCACTTTTTGGGGAAAAAATATACTTTTTTTAATTAAAAAAATAGGACACCAGTAAAGTTAGCCAAATTTTTTTTTTTATATTGTGAAAGATAATGTTACGCAGAGTAAATTGATACCCAACATGTCACACTTCAAAATTGCGTCCGCTTGTGGAATAGCGACAAACTTTCACCCTTTAAGATCTCCATAGGCAACGTTTGAAAAATTCTACAGGTTGCATGTTTTGAGTTACAGAGGAGGTCTAGGGCTAGAATTATTGCTCTCGCTCTACCAATCGCGGCAATACCTCACATGTGTGGTTTGAACACCGCTTTCATATGCGGGCGCTACTCACGTATGTGTTTGCTTCTGCGCATGAGCTTGGCGGGACAGGGTGCGTTCCTGGCTCCTAACTTTTTTAGCTGGCTCCTAGATTCCAAGCAAATTTGTCAAGCCCTGAGTCATAGGCAGATTGCGCTTCTGGATTTCTGCCTAATGATCGTTAGGGGCTGGCTGACATCAAGTCTGCTGTACCTGCAGATCAGCTCCAGCTGTGTATAATCATAAGCAGAAGCGGCGAGCCCCAGACCCGGAAGAGCAGGATCACGTACTAGGTACGTGATCCTGCACAGCAGAGCCACCTTGCCGCCGTCCTGTATATATAGTGAAAAGTATATGGTCGGCAAGCGGCTAAAGCTTGATTTCTTGAGGACCTCCTGAAAACAAAAAATTGCAGCTGAATACCAGACAAAGAAGCTGCTATATCAAACCACACGTGGTTCATTAACTACATGGACGGGGACCACTGCTCTGGGTAGAAGAGCCGCCATGTTTGTTCAACAAATTTTTCAATTAGCATGTTACAAATCTGGGAAATGAGAACTTCTGTAATCACAAAAAACATTTATATAGAAGTCAGAGACAAAATATATGTTTATATACATATTTAGGCATATCGTTTATATACAATAACTGTTTCTTTTTATGTTAGCCAAGGTATTACTGGTCCATCTGGGAGTCCACTTTGGGATTCACAATGGAAAAAAAAAGGGGTAATTTCAAACAGTAGGTCCAGTTTTTCAAAATGTCTTATCCTCCCAAAACGTGAAGTTAAAAAAAGAAAGGTGCTTGACGTAACAAACATAAGTCCTCTTCCACTTAAAGGAGCTCAAACCGCCCCATAATCCTTTATTACATCCAGAGTTATGCTGCTTAGGTTTACCAGACAACGCCTTGTGTAATGTCTTCATACTGGTGTGGACAAACTTAATGTCAAACTCAACTCCAGTCCTGAAGGCGCCCCAACAGGTCAGGTTTTCAGTATTTCCCTCAGATGAAACAATGGTAATTACTATGGCAGTGAAACTGATCAAATCACCTGTGCAAAATAAGGGAAAGCCTGAAAGCATGACCTGTTGGGGCGCCTTGAGGACTGGAGTTGAGAAACACTGGTCTACACCTTGGAATGTGAAGCCCAGGACTTCAAGGAACACCGGTGTACTGTCCTCTCATTGGTGGGTGAACTCTTGCCATTTTTTTTAAACTTGAAGCCAAGGGATCCAAAAAAATAATAATGAAGTATTCTTTGTTAAATTAACCAGTTGACCTCCGGAACGTTTTACCCCCTTCATGACCAGGGCATTTTTTGTTATTCAGCACTGTTTTACTTTAACTGGAAATTGTGCGCTCATGCAACACAGTGTACACATGTGAAATTTGTATCATTTTGTTCAGAAAAATAGAGCTTTTGTTTGGTGCTATTTGATCACCACTTTTTTTGTTAAAAAGAAATTGATATATTCTACTTTTTGTTATAAAACATATCCTAGTTAGGGTCACTTAGGCTGCATTCACACCTGAGCGTTTTGTCGCCTGAAGCGCGACGCTCAAAAACGTTAGAGGGGAAAAAATACATTATTCCCTATGGAGATGGTTCACATCTCCACTCCAAAACGCCTGACGCCGAACGCCTGAAGCTCAAACAAGTCCTGGACCCTTTTTTGTCGTGCGAATCGGGCGGTTTGGGCGTTTCTGAGCATTTCTAATTCCCATAGAAAGTAATGGAAACGCTTGATTCAAACGACTAGCGCAACAACGAGCGTTGGCTACTGGCGTTTTGTCGCTTTAATCAATAGAACATTTCACCCAGGCAGAAGATAAAAAAAATCTACCAACATAGCAACAAGTGATAAAAAGATGATCATTTTTCCTATTGGCTAAAACAAAAAATGTTGAAGTACAAAAACTTTGGACGACGCTGTATGCAAACGCACAAATAAGCATGAATACGCGCGACAAAACGCAGGGAAAAAACGCCGGAAAAAACGACCGAACGACCTACGTTCAGGTGTGAATGCAGCCTAACTGACACTGCTAGTGATTAATCCAGTGATGATACTGTATGCTGACACTGTATTAATGACACTGGCTGAGAAGGGGTTAACATCTAGGGGAAATCAAGGGGTTAACCGTGTGCCTAAATAAGGATGAGCTCCGGCATGTTTGCAAGGTCCACATGCAGAGGCCGTCAGGAAGTCGGCACTGCGCTAATCACAGGCAGTGAGACATTTCCCGATCCCTGTACCCGCGCATTGGGACAATGTCTCGCTACCTGTGATTAGCGCAGTGCCGACTTCCTGGCGGGCTCTGCATGTGGACTTTGCGAACACGCCGGAGCTCATCCTTAGGAAGAAAAAGCAGCCAGATCGCTGTACACAGTACACAGAGTTCTATGTTTTTGTGTTATTGGCCACAGCTGATCAGCTGACTTCAGCCTAAAACATTGGCTGAAATCAGCTGCCAAATTTGTGCTGTGTCCAATCATAGTACCAGTCGGCAGGGGGACGTGTGCATGTGAGCCCCAAACTCGGAGGCAAGCCAGCAACGTACAGGAATGTTGTCCAGCCTGCCAGTGCAGTTCAACTGCAGTAAAACTACGGTGGATGGGCAGCAAGTGGTTAAGCAATATTTCCGCACAATGGTTCAACACTAGCAACAGGTTTACCCTGCAAGTGGCACAATGTAATGAATTTTGGAATTGCACCGTCTAGTCTTAGGCGCCTTTCACAGTAGGCTGACTCCGTCACTACGGAGTCCGCCTGCTCCTGCCAGCTCTTAGCGGGAGATCTGTCCACAGATCTCCGCTGAGCCGACGGATGACAAGCTCCTCTCCGCACACTAAGCGGGGAGGGGCTTGTTGAGCGACGCTGTCTCCTATGGAGTGATCTGATGAAAACGGACAGCATGTCCGTTTTCATCAGATCTTACCCGATCCGATATGGAAGGATGGGGACGTATCCCCATACGTCTGTTTTTAGCGGATCGGATCAGATGTCAGCGGACATGTCTCCGCTGACATCCGACGCTCCATAGAGATGCATGGAGTGGCCGTTCAGGTCCGCCGTCAAAACTGACAGGCGGACCTGAAAGGTCTGTCCGTGTGAAAGGGGCCTTAAAGAGACGGGTGCTGTAGGCTATGTTTCAAGTAGCAAGTTGGTCTAGAAACCTAAGATATACATTGTTCTGGTATACTCCAAGTGGCTGTCTGTAAACCATATTCACGCTAATAAAAAAGAAAAAAAAAACTATTAAAAAATATATATAATATATACAGTATATATTGCAGGTAATTTCAAACTATAGTCTTTCCAGAAATCATTGTTCCTAAAATTTTAACACACTACAATATGTCCCAGAGTTTTCCCTCTTAGCAACCAACTTTCGATTTAAGGCTCATTTTTCTCTCTTTAGGGCTTTCATAAGCCTTGTAAACAACATCTCATTGTTCTGTAGACATCTCAGTATAGTCCCTGGCTGAATGGTTCCTGCTGCCAAATTCTTCTCATGGTATCTGAAGCATGTGGCAGCCAATCGTTCATATTGACAAACGGATCCAAATTG